>NW_028261385.1:108345820-108682487 GCF_051295495.1 Thamnophis sirtalis | reverse complement strand
TTCTTTGAGTTGTTGATAGTGAGACTTAATAGTTGAACGGCTACTTTTGCAGTTATGGCGAGATGCTATTCACATATTTCCCCCAACTCTGACCCCATAGGTTTTGCAAAATTAATTGGTACCCAAATTTTTTCAAGAACATTTTTGGGTATGTTCACAAAACATCCAAAATATTTACTCCAGGTCAGGAAGGCAGAACCACCACTTTCCTGCCCACCTTCATATTCCATGTTCTTGTGAATAAGAATTTGCAAGCATTATATCATTTATTAATTCACAAATATTTTATCTGCAATTTTGTATTTTACAAACAAACCAAGAGAAAATTGGAGCTGCAACAGTCATAAATTCATGAGCAAGACAAAACACCAGCAACAGACACATACAGTATATCTGCCCGATAGCTGCCCTACTGGTTCCAACTCCTCTGGGATGCTTGGTGGAGGGAACACCCCCCCCCCTAGAATTTATGGAGTTTGAGGTCCCTGCAATGATTTGAGAACCATACAGACCATACACAATCCATTTGAGAGCCATATCAATCTTGCTTACCTCTTAGGTTAGGATAAGGAGGACTACAACAGCTCCTTAATCTAGTACACTGAAGTGATAGAGTTTGTGATATCTTTCTTTCTCTGTAAACTCTCTTAATATTAATTCAAAATTCAGTATTTCATCCTGGCCTGAATCTACTGTCCTGTAATTCTACAGAATATATTGGCTAGACATCAGGTGTCAACAGACCTACTTAAAAATATCATTTCCCCCCCGTTCATTTGGGAAGAACTTTTTCTTTAGAAAACATGTCAATGTCTTTTATGAATTAATTGAAGTCTTCAGATTCAGAAGCTGAAGAGCTTCACTTTAACCTGACCATATGTAATAACTGCAGAGAAGACCTGACCATATGTAATAACTGCAGAGAAGACAGGTGCAACAAGCTGAGTCAGCTGATCCAAAGCATGAGCTAAGCAACGTTGGTAGCCCAGCAGCACATCAGAAATTAATCTGAATCACTTACTTGAAAGAAAGAAGCAAATTAATCCAGCTGGTAAAAAGGGATACATGAAGGAAGCTGCAGTCTATTTCTTTGTGGCATTGAATGTTTCGCCCATCCACCTGCAACCCTCTTTCTGGGCTGCTCTGGATCCCTTCCTTCCTAAATGAAATTAGAACTGGAAACTGACCACATATCGATTGTTCCTGAATTGGTGTTTTGTCTCTCTGGATTATCTGAACAGTAAGCATTTGTGTTTTCATTCACTAAGCAGAACATTTGTATTTTGCAATGTGTTTGTTACTGCTATTAGGAATGTACAACTGCAAAAAAATAATAATACCTTGAGTTTGTATAAAAGGTTGGCTCTGTATATAATTGGCAACACAAAACAATTTCTACTAACCATGGTATTGTTTTAAAGATATTTACAGATGGCTTTATCATCTGATATATAATCTTTCCAGTAGTAGTATCAGATCACAGATTTCCTATAATATGTACTTTCCTTCAGCTGTCTGACACTACTGTTTTCCAGGATTTCTGGAGGGGAAATATAGCTAATCTCTAACATCGGGAATTCTTTTTTTTTTTTTTTTTTTAGTTTCTTAAAATGCAGTTGATTTAATCCTGGAAATTTGAACTCCAAGTAAATATTTCCTGTGTAATTGCTTTACCATTTTTAAACTGAAATGCTCCTTCAGCCTTTTCTTCATAATTGTCTGTTACTGGAGTAATAGGTCAAAGTAAGAATATTTTCTTTGTTAACTCTTAGTATTTGCCATTTTCACAGATTGCGGGAAACATTCATTTTCATTTATTTATTTTTGTACAGCCATACTGACCTCTTTCATTGTTTTTCTTACTGGATATGTTTGAGACTACCCTTTTTGAAAATCTCCTTTCTTGCCCATTTTGAGGTAAATTTTCTATTAGCTTCTTCTGCCATGCTATCCAACTTTTCAGTATTCTAATTTTACTAAAATCTGTTCGTTTCAGTTTGTTAGTCCTTTATTTTGACTTCAAGATCATTTTTAAAGGCTCGGGGACAGAACATTCCATTTCCTACTTGTCCCTGCGCCCTATATCAATGTAAGCTCTTTTATCCACTGGATTTACTGGACAGGAAATTTGATATACTGAAATTACCATGGAATTATCTATGGAGATTCTCAGTCATCCAGGTCATGGCTGTCCCAAAGGTGCTTTTTCAAGAGGCAACTGGATTTTCTGGGGGCGGTTTCAAGATGTTTCACTTCTCATCCAAGAAGCTTCAAAGTAAAAATGGAAAGTTCAGCTGCCTCTTGAAAAAGCAGCTTTGGGACTACCATGGAATTATATTTTAAGTAGTTAATTCTACTGCCTTGAATAGAAAGCAATAATCAAATATACACTGGATGACCATAGGACATTCCCATGCATTATGATCTTCTAAAGTGTCCATTGTATTTTATATTGATCTAGCACATCACTTATCCTTGGTCACAACTTACTATCTTTCATTTGTTCAGCATCTCTACACTGATACTTTCCTATTTATTCCCCTTCCTACAATATTATAGGGAGGGAACTAGTGCTAAGCTAGTACCACTACAAATTATATCTTCTGCCCCATAAATGAATCTATACTGAAGTCCACAAGTATTTCAAAGTTTCACAAAAGACTCTTAAGAATAACTCTGATGCTTGTCCTTTTCCATAAAAGTCCTCAATGTGTTTAATGACCTCAGTCAAAGCTTTTTAAGGGGTTCTGGTGGTGTGGCGTAAACCTTTGTGTTTTTACTGTTTGCCTTATTGCCTAATTTGTTGCCTGAAATGTGATGGGCCTGCTTTCAATTAGCCAGTTAGCTAAACTAGATTAACTGATTGATTCCCTATAAGCTGATTCACTATAAGGTAAAGTCTTAAATTTTGCTTGTCAATCAGTTTCATTACATTTAGGAAGAAGAATTGAGTTTCTTTACCATTCTTTCTTTTGCACAATATTTCCCTAACTTATCTGACTGATATTTGGCATGAGTGTTCCTCATTCTCCTGTGCCAAATTCTACAACATTTGGCATATTCTGGCACCACATAAAGCTAGTCCAATCTGCTGAAAACAAACTCCAGCCATCTGTCTTTTCTCCTGTTTGAAACAGAGCTCAACCTTTCTTTGACTAGATTCACACTAAGCCATAGAATAAACTGTTTGTAACTCAGTATCTTATCTAAACACAACCACTATGACTTGGGAACCCAGTTAATGGTTTAGTGTATTAGTAGAAGCCAGTCAATTCTGATTGATTTAAGGAATAATAGTCCCATGGTTATGGATTTTGTATGATCACAGGTTCCATGTCTCTCTAGATCAAATGAGACTATTTCTAGAATGACCATTGCACATTAGACTATGTCTGAAGCTCTAGATCAAGTAGTTTTAGTGGCTAATTACTGTGAAATTTTCACCTTTCTCTCCTGATATTCAAAGGCAAGATAATAAAATTTAGTAAAATGAATAAATTTCTAATTTATCAGTTTACATTTTTATAGCAGCCCCTCACACCATACATTGACTCTAGGCAGTGAACCAAAAGATAATATAAATGATAACTGAAAAGAAATAGAAACAGATTTGAGAGATGTGTGAGTATTAGCTGTACAATATTCTTTATTGAAGTGCTTATATATATTTTATATCTTAACTGATGCTAATTAATACACACTTTATACTATAATTAGGAGTAGGTTTAATTTTCAAAAGTAAGAGCTTGCAGGAGGTAAAGCGGAAACTCAACTCACCTATCTTGGAGTACTTCTGCTATTTTCTAAAGCCTCAGTCTGCTCTAAAAATATGGCAGGTTGAAAGAAAATATGAAGTTGAAGGCCTGCCAGATACAGGAAGGATACAGGCGAGAGAGAACTTTTCTGCCATCTACTACCAATTATGCAGATACTGTTTGCGTGTAATATGTCAGAAAGTATTATGAGAAAACTTTATGTAATACAATAAGGAGACAAATTAATTACACATATCAGAATTGAAGACAAAACAAAAGATAATGAGCAATTCTATGAGTTTTCTATTGAGCTATTTTTTAGAAGCTATATTTGCAGTGGAGAACAAAAGAGAACTAAGAGAGCTCCTTAACTTTTTTTCTGCATATTATCTAACCTTTTCGTGAACAAGTTGTTTATTTTTTTCAACATAAATAAGCCTAGCTACTATTTTGAGCAACAACATCAAATAATGCTATTATTTATGTTCATAGAAAATTGTAATTTGTAGTTTGGCCCAGAATAACAAAAGTGTTTACAAAACAGCATCAACTTGACCATAAATGCCAAGTAAGGTCAAACCTCATCAGCAATTGAGTGGCAATTCTGGGACTATTTGTTAGACTCTAAAGAAGGCAAGGGCAAATGATATCCATGGCAAGGCAAAGATGTAATGGGAATAATCTTGAGAAACAGGAGGAAAAGCTGCAACCAGAACAACAGTTAGTTAAAAGAAATATGAACCCAGGGCACCAATGTAAATTGAGAAAACATCTCAGACATAATGCAGTACTGCAGGCTACCTCTGCTGACTGCAGGCTGCCAGCAGTTCAAGTCTCACCAGGCACAAGGTTGATTCAGCCTTCCATTTTTCCGAGGTGGGTAAAATGAGGACCCAGACTGTTGGGGACAATATGCTGACTCTGCTTAGAGAGGGCTGTAAAGCACTGTGAAGCGGTATATAAGTCTAGGTGCTATTGCTATAATGCTCCCTAGTTCTCCTGAAGACCTAAACAGGGAGGGAGAGGCATATTCTAACTTGCAAGAACCTTACAATAAAAGTAGTATTACATCTTGCACGTCTTTGATTTCCAGGTGTGATCTAACCTGGAGGGCTGACATATGAAAACTGAATGAATGTAGTCACCAAGAGTTGATCTCAAAGGCATCTTTACTACTAAAGCTAAGAATTGCAGCACACAGATTGGTCCACTTTGTTTATGTTTTCTATGTCAGATTTATTCACTTTGGATTCATGTTAGATTCATTTGTTCTAGACTTTCATTAACTTAATCTAATATTTATCTGTTCATGAAATAATATATCCTACTTAAGAAGTCTCAATTTTTTTAATACTACATAAGATATCCAGGAAAGTTTTCATCTGATACAGGAATAAGCTTGTAACACAAATTCCCTTAACAATGTCTTTCAGAGTTTCTCTCTAATTAATGGGTTCTAACAGTGCTTGTTAAATATTATCTCACAATTCTTTCTACCAGTATATATGCTATCATCCATTGTTAATAAAAAGCTGAAGACTCTCTGAAAGTTTTGTTTCATCTTTATGTAGACTATTAGGCTATTTCTTTGCCATTAGAAACCTGAAACTAGGCCTGATGGGTCCCAAATTCTTCAGTTGATAAAAAACCTAGTGAAAAACTGAATGACTCTCTTTTAACCTAAGAGATTCACTGGATTTTATTAATTTAACTGTAAGGCTAAGCATATGTCAAATTGGCTGCCTGGAGAAAAAAATGGTCATCAATAAACTAATGAATTACTAAATACAGGTAGCCCTCAATTTACAACCATTCGTTTAGTGACTGTTTGAAGTTATAATGGCACTGAAAAAAAGTGACTTATGACTGCTTTTCACACAACCACTGCAACATCCCAATAGTCATGTGATCAAAATTTGGGTGCCTGCCAATTGACATGTATTTATGATACAATGTCCCGGGGTTACACAATCATCTTTTGTGACCTTCTGACAAGCAAAGTCAATGGGGAAACTAGATTCACTTAACAACCATGTTATTAATTTAACAATTGAAATGATTCACTAACAATTGTGGCAAGTAAGGTCGGAAAATGGGGCAAAATTCACTTAATTGTCTTACTTAGCAATGGAAATTTGGTGCTCGATTGTAGCCATAAGTTGAGAACTACCTGTAGAACCAGACATTAAGTTCGAGTAATATCTTGATTTAATTTTTTAATAATGTATTAATACTGTAAACCATTTTAAAATCTGATCACAGGTATACCAATATGCTTAGATGTAACATTCACACTGACACCTATATTTCAACCTTGTATGTTAGTGCTTATTATGTATTTTTAAAACTGACGGCCCATGAGCCAGATGCATCACACACAGGCAAAAACACCCCAATTGATTCATGAGTCTCCACAAAGGCAAAAAACATCACAAAATATCACGTGATGTCATGTGACTTGATCAAGTTTGACACCAGTGACCCTTAGGTCACTCCATGAAGGTCATTCCAGCTGCCCAGCTAAAGCAAACAAGCATTTATATAGATGCTGGAAGTAGATGTTCACTTTAGTGAGAAGGGCAAGTAAATACAATGCTTATCCAGGTTTTTGGTCCAATTCCTGATGCAGGAAGAAAAGGTTGAAAAGTTTTATGGTCAATGTCAATATGAAATTGACAGAACATGCAAACAAGATGTGTTGCTGGAGATTGGCATGTCTAAACTGAAAATATTAAAGGGGAAAATATAGTTTGACTATAGTATCTAGGAAACAAAACAAAGCAGAACAATTTATTTCTGCCAATACAATAAATTATCCACTGTTAAGACTATTCCAACAACCAAAAGATAATCTATATACATGGACATCACCAGATAGGAGTATACACATATTAAGTTCACTGTATTATTGGCGCATCACAATATTGTCAGGGATGTGCAATTTGTTCTGGGTAGGAAACTTTCTTCAGTGATGCACCAGTGGCCACTCTCCTAAAAGTGGCACCTGGGCAAAGTCTAAGTTTCATATGGAACCATTTACCTTTAAGTGAACTTAAATATAAATAAAGTAAAGCATATTTAAATATTTATTAAGTAACATTTTTTAAAACTCTTGAAAGCCTAAACGCCATCCATATTTACTGTAACTAGCTAAAGCATATGAAATTGAGTTAACCTTAGAGGAATTCACCTTGATTATTTATAGAAACAACATGTATTGTAGGAGTCCACTTAAATTTTCCTCACCTTGAATCCATCCCTAGAAGAAAGGTACCAAATGAAAACATGGCTAAACATCATGTTGTACACAAAAAGGACACTTTCCACACACAAGTTCAAAAGACAGTAAATGTTAGCTATAGCTATAAAACTATACCTATTCCAACTATTGATTGAAGTATCTATTAATGAGATGTTCACAATCAGCACAGAATTCTCCCAAACCTTTTTTCAGGTTTTTAAAATTTCATCTTCTTGAATGAACTACAGCTTGCTGAATCCTCACAACTGCAAGCCACAGGAAAAAAATACACAGTATGATATATGAACTATGCAATTAGGATTTTAATTTGGAGATAGCTCTTTACACAACCACTTGTTTACCACAAAACTGTCTTTTGTAATTCATCTGGGAATTAGGAAAGATTGAGAAGTATTGTAAGCAATTAAATATATTTTAAAAACTATTTTTTTTAAACTTTGTAGTTATTTCTTTTAAAATTATATTTAATCTTTTTGGGTCCTTATTTCCCCCAAATAAGACCTCCCTGGATAATAAGCCCAATCGGAATTTTGAGTGCATGCGTTAAAATTTCCACTGAAAATAAGCCCTCCCCTAAAATATTGCAACACAGCAGCAGCCATGAGGTAACCATGCTCGCCACCTCCTGCACCTCAAAAATAATAAGACCTCCCCAAAAACAAGGCCAAGCGCTTATTTCAGGGATCAAAAGAAAATAAGACCCTGTCTTATTTTTGGAGAAGCACAGTAGTTCTAATCAACTTGTTTTTTCTTGAAAAACAACTCTTGACTCCCAACCCATTTTTAAAAATTTATCACAGCACACGGACAAATTGTAAAAACTGGGTTTAAAAAATGATTTTTCCATTCTTCCAATGAAAATTGTCCTTTTCATGAACTAGTATTTACCAGGAAATGCCTCACAGGCATTTAGAATCTCGCTAAAGATACTAAAGGAGCTTTTGTTCTCATATTCCTTTAGATTTTCAAGTGCATCATGTATTTTTTTTCAAAACAATATTCCCAGAAAGAATGATATTAAAATGGTCTTCTTCCAAATTTCTCATAGAATACTGAGTTCTGAATTGTGTGGTCTTTCAGAATCACTATTTCAAGTACTAAAGAAAAACCAAAGACTGTTGCCTTTAAAAGATTATACAGGGAACACAGGGAAATCAAACATTACTAGAGGATGGAATCTGGGAAAAACGTAACCAATGAGAACAAAACTAGCAGTAAAATGTCATGAAAAAGTGTGTTCTGCAGAAGTATAAAGTCACATTCAATTTTCTCTTATATGTGCATTATTTACTTTTTTTGATGATCCTGACTAAAGTATTTACATTCTGTCACACAAATCTGCATGAGATTAGATCAATTCAGCCAATTTTAGATTATTCAAAAGTCTGCATTACAAACACCTAGTTACTGTAAATGTAATTTAATTGAAGGTGACAAACATAATTCTTATGATTTTAATGATATTTTTCTTAGTCTTGGCCAAAGCACATCGTAACAGGTCTTAGTCAAAATAATTATCCCCCCTCCCCGACAAAAAAAAATCAAATGACTAAAAAATCCTGCAGTCAATCAATCAATTTAACTATCTTACAGATTGTTTCAATTGCAACTGTAGGAAGAAATCAAAGAAGATCAAGAAAAACAGGAATATAATGTAATCTGCCAACTCCTGCTCTCCAAATAAAACATCATCTTCATCATCATGCTCCAGTAGGCACTACCTTGACCACCAGTGAGACACTACCTTGATGTGGTTGTGGGGTTTGTGTGCTCTGAGGAAGATGAGAGCTATGCAAGAGGTTCAACCATACTGGACAGGTCTCATCAGAGGAGTCTGACAAAGAGAATCACTTCCATAAAAAATATGGTGAGACGAAAATTTCAGAAAGCCATAACGGCTCGGATGTTGCCTGGGTTAACAAGGTCCACGCTAGATGTTAAGAGTTACTGAATATCTTGTGAAAAATGTGCTACAGGACTCAGGACTGTTGGCTGAGCAACCAGGGCTACAACTGCAGAACTACTGGAAGAAAAGATGTTTACCCATCAAAAATATACAGTGATTGAAAACAAAGAAATAATTATCTGTTATTACAGAGCAAACCCAACAAAAAGAGGATATTTCAAAAGAATGCACCAGTTCTGGAAAGAACACCCAGAATCAGAAATAACAGAACAAATGCTAGCAGATCAACGTCAATTTATAATACAAAATAAAGTATTCACAGAAGCAGAATTGGAAGAACTGCAAAGGTTCACACAGGGCAAAGAAATCAAAGCTTTGCCAAAAGTAATTCAGAATGTAGAGACAAACCAGGGAAAGTTGGTAGCAGAAGAATCCAACAGAGATATACAATTGTTTTCATTTAGAAACCAGGCACTCACTGCTCTGCCACAGGAAGAACAAAACTCTGCAACGAAAGAAGTAAAAGAACTGAAACAAAGAATAACTGAGCATCTAGAGCAGCACAAAAACATGAGAATAAGGCTGCCTGCATTGAAACTTGTTCCAAAGAAACAGCTAGCACATGCATTAAAAGATACAAATACTGCAATATCAAGCATAAGCACCAACTCACTGCACGAAACATGTACAGCACAGCTGCAGTTATAACTGAATACCTGGGATACAAAATCAACAGAGAAGAAAAAAAATAGTGTACCACAAAAATGGAAGATTAGATTGGAAAATAAGACTAGCAAATTCAGATAAGATGCAAGCAAGGTAGAACAGATGAAAAAAAAGAAGCTGAAGAACAAGAAGACCACAGAATACCTAATCAGGAAATGTCACTTAGAAACAAGGAAGATCAAGGAGGCACTGGAATTAATAAAGCAGCAAATAACAGCAGTAGCCAAGATGAGCAGATGTGAAGCTCGAATTGCAAATTATAGGCAGAACCTTCAATTTCAATCCAATCAGAAACGTTTCTATCAATCCATCAATGGAGAAACTGCAGTGAATCAATCATTACCTGACAAGAAAGAAACAGTGCAGTTCTGGGCACAGATATGGAATAACCCAAAGATGTACAACAAGGATACAGCTTGGTTAAAAGAGGTGGATAAGAACAAAAAAGAAGTTGAATGCTGTCTTTAGTGCATAAGGGTGAATTTATTTAAATCCTTAAGAGTCATGTGGTTTTATATCATAATTGCTGTTTCATACATAATCTCTTCTTGATTAAAAGGTAGGGATTTTTTTTCTAAAAACCTTGTGTTATCTCTTGTATTTTTATATTTTCATTTGGTCAATGCTTTAGCAATCATAAAAATCTAGATATATCTCTGGGAATGTTAAAAATACTACATCTCGTACAAATGCTGCATATCTCTTCCTTTGTATTCAAACCAGAACTTGTGACAAATTTATGATTTATTTAATGGCTTAAGTAATAAAAATGATTTTATTTGATTCTTGTATATTTTCAGTTTCTGTTGTATATACAGCTCCCTATCCCCAAATCTTACTTTTTTCTAAATGTGTAGAGAATAAGTTAATTGATCCTTGGATGTTTTTATTTGAAATTAAGTTTCAATCCTTAAGATTCTAAATTGACTGAATCTGAAAATATTACAGAAAGCTTAAAAAGCAGGAAATCACTGAGCCAGAACGGCTTAATTGATGAGATTTATAAATAATCCAACACCAGAGTTCTTATTCATATGTAATTCAGTATATCAAAGAGATCTTCCAAGAATCTGGCACAATTCCAATTCCTCTTATTCTCAAATCAAGAACACATATGATGTAAATTGATAGTCCATATATATTACTACTTAATATTCTATCTTAACTATATACTAAATTAATAACTAAATCATCTTAAATAAGTAATAAATAAGACTATGCCAGACTACTCAGCTTTTATTATTGATGCATAATGATGTTGTTAAAATACCTATTATTAAATTGAATAAGTGTGACAATAAATCTTATTTTATAACTCTCAAAATTAGAACTTCCTCTGTAACACAATTATTCTTATCTCTATCTTTGTGGGTTGCTAAATCTTATGTTTATGAAATCTTTGGCAGATTATGTTTTTGTAATGTTATTTTCATAAATAATCCACCTGCAATTTAAGATTATATATGTATGTATGTATGTATGTATGTATGTATGTATGTATGTATGTATGTTTTATTTGTGCTGATAAACACAAATAAACACAAATATAACAAAGGCAACAGTAAAAATATTGGGTTTCTGTCGTGATGGACTCTTGTGACGAGCCGATTGACAGATGATGGAAGCAGTTGGCTTCCTCCCATAATTGGGGCTTACCAGGGGTTGTGACACTAAATATATATATATTTGTATACATTGATTTTACAAAAGTTTATAATATTTAATAATTTTTAATAGGACTAGATATAGTTGCATAGGGAATAAATCACAGGGGAGAGGAGCAGGGAAATTTATTACGCTTTTTTCTATCCTGCCTTTATTATTTTATAAGTGACTCAGGGTGGTGGACATGCCTAACATTTCTTCCTCCTATTTTCCCAGAAAAAGTTTTCACAAAATGGTAAGGGAAAATTGGCGGTACTATTTATTAATTGGATTGTCTGTATTTCAATAATAGACCTTCTTGTAACTTCTGTAAGCGAGTATGTGTGCGTGCATGCATATATGCACACAATTTCAGTTTGACTCTCTCCTTACGTTTACATTTTTCAGATTTGTTCTGTATTGCCTCCTAGAAGTATAGTATTATTTTAGTGACATTGTGATGTGAGTAGCACAAAGCCATTACTTTTTGTACTACAGCTGTGGCCCAACATATGCACTCACAAATAA
Source organism: Thamnophis sirtalis (assembly GCF_051295495.1). Lineage (NCBI taxonomy): Eukaryota > Metazoa > Chordata > Lepidosauria > Squamata > Natricidae > Thamnophis > Thamnophis sirtalis. The sequence continues at coordinate 108,670,666 of NW_028261385.1, read as the reverse complement.
CTACTGTATCTTATGTCCTGAGGGCAAAACTAATGCAACTTTTTTCAAGATAAAGATGAAAAGAGGCAGAAAGGGAGGGAGAATTCTAATTGGAAGGGCAGAATTTTTCTTCCCATGAAAGAACATAAGACACTAGTTAGTGGCCATATAAAGCTTCTACTTTACTGGGGAAGTCTGAAAAAAGAATTAAAAGACAGATGGAAGTAGTAGAGATGTCAAAGTGATGGCATGAACACCCTTGGCTGCAAAGGGTAAGGGAAACTGATCTCATGGTTCTACCATATCAACTGCAAGTGTTTATTACTGATGATGCTGGAGCAGGGACGTGCAGTCAGGGGAGGCGGGGCCTCACCAGTGTCATAGGAAAAGAAAAGAAAAATTAAAAGGAAAAAGGCTAAGGTAGTTGCTGACAGAGTCACAGTGGATGACTCTGCTTAGTGCTTAACTGCAGGGGGAGGCGAGAGAACTACGGGTCTCCTTTACTCTAGCTTTATGATCACTTGAGCAGAGTTAAGCAAGGGTTAAAAGGCGAAAAATTCCTTATGCAAAGGAGGCACGTATTCTCTCGCCTCCTGTAGAAGGCATTTTTAGAGGCTTTTTAGAGTTCTCCGGGAGCAACTAGCTCAGTCTGACTCAGAGCTCTTGCCTTTCTCTTTTTACAATTCTTTTTTCTTTTCATGAGGGCAGGCAAAAGCAGAGTTGAAATCCTCTCTGAAACAGCTAGAAAAGGTCCGTGTGTGTGGGGGGGGGAGGAATTCAAAAAGTTTGATTGCATGCAGAGCCACGTTGCCTTTTCAAACACACACACACACACACACACACACACACACACAGAGCTGGATAAAAGTATATAAGCCCAGCTTCACTGATTACAAGTTTGAAAAGGCAACGTGGCTCCACCTGCAATCAAAGGCTCGGATGGGAAGGCAGCAGGGGAAGGGCGGGGTATGTCAGAGGAGCTGCTTTCAAGCCATTGGAAAATATATCCAATCCAACTTCTGTGTTTGTGTTTGTTTGAGAGTGAGTGAGTGAGAGAGGGATCCAACTTCTCTGTGTGTGTGTGTCTGTTTGACAGAGGGGGGAAGGAGGCAGAGAGGGAGGAAGGAGGGGGAGGGGGAAGAAAAAGAATGGGAAAACTTATTTTGCAAGGGGGGAAAATGCTGTCGCTTTAAATCGGAACTGAGCATGCCTGGCTGTGGAATTCTGGGAGTTGAAGTTCACAAGTCGAAAAAAATTGCTGCCTCACCAGCCATAAAGCTCACCGCACGTCACTGTGCTGGAGGGGTTATGAAAGGGGACCTTTCTAAAAACTGTACTGTCCAAGGGGAATTAGGCAGTAGTATTTACCTTCTGAACATGAAAGGGCTCATCTTCATATTTGCATCAGTGGATCAAGATCATTCACAAGTCATGAAGCATTACTGTTATCTTTGTTATTAATTGAAGAGGCATGAGGCAGCTGAGATAAGTGAACAGCTATTTATTCAGTAGAACAGCAACAACAAACTATGTACAGCAGTAGTAGTCAACCTAGTCCCTACCGCCCACTAGTGGGAGTTCCAGCTTTCATGGTGGGCGGTAGGGGTCTGCTGGAACTCTGCTTTATAAATTTTATAAAGTAAAGTTACTTCCCTACTTTATAAATCACCATCACTGTGGAACCGTTCGGTGGTTAGAAAATTTTACTACTAACAAAGATCCAAAATGGGCGGTAAGTATAAAAAGGTTGACTACTCTTGATGTAGAGAGATTCAGCACCTCGCCCTGCTTGACAGCTATTTATACTAGAGCTGTCAAGCAGGGCGACCAATAGGAATGCTTAGGCAGCTCGCGCTCAGCCAGCTGTGCCTTAGCCAATCAGGCGCAGCTGAGCTGTTGCCAGCTGTCAGTCATAAGTTGAGGACTTGCGGCTGGTTGTAAGTCGAGGACTTTAGGACCGGTTGCAAGTCGAGAACTTAGCAATTACTAGTTTCTAATATTAAAGTTGGATATAGACAGGAGAACTACTGTATGTAGCATAATTTCTTGTAGGTGGCAGATCTGCTCTTACTGCAAAAATCACAAGTGAAGGAGGCAAGGCAAGGCATTATAGCACTATCAGTATGCTGACATACTTGCTGAGGCAACAGCAATCTATACAGCTAGTGCCAGAGGCAGAATTTGGCTGACAAGAGTAAAATACTTCTTTATGTTTCCACCTTCCAAAAATATTGCCCTTTCTTATTGGGGAAGCACCCTGAGTTTGGACAGTTTCTGGATTTGGAAGTTATAGCAATAGCAATATAGCAATAGCAGTAGACTTATATACCGCTTCATAGGCCTTTCAGGCCTCTCTAAGCGGTTTACAGAGAGTCAGCATATTGCCCCCAACAATCTGGGTCCTCATTTTACCCACCTCGGAAGGATGGAAGGCTGAGTCAACCCTGAGCCGGTGAGATTTGAACCGCTGACCTGCTGATCTAGCAGTAGCCTGCAGTGCTGCATTTAACCACTGTGCCACCTTGGCTCTTAGTTAAGCATGAGCAAGCTTAGTTAATACCTGATGGAACACTACCATGAGTCAAATCTGATATATATTCAAGTCAAATGGCTGACTATACACCCAAACACACACACTCCAAATTAAGGGATTAAAGGGTTGTAAAAAGGGAGTTTTTTAGTTTTTGATTGGGAAGAATTACAGTCCAGGAATGGATAGTATGCTTAGTGAAGCAGGGAGGTTCCGTCATGTAATCCACTTAACCCTGTTTTTCTCCATCAATAGGCACCATTATCACTTTTTCAACTGTATTCTTGCCTTGCAGTGGGATAGGAGGCAGGACATATGCCTTCATCCCATAAGCATGCAGGGGACACTTCAAGTGATCACTCTGAGCAGGTAGAAATGAATAAGCAGCATGGGATACCAGGATAAGCTAAATAAAATTCAATCAATTGGAACTGAATTATACAGGGGATCATTCAACTCCAAGGCATCTCAATTTGTCTTCTGTTCCAAAATTCTACACAGCATTTACTGTAACAAAGCATAACATCCCCATTGCGCTCTTAAAGAGCCAATTTAACGAAACTTCTTCTAGAGATGTAATAATCTGTGCTCAGAACATTAAAGTCACTGGCTCATATTTTTTGAAATATGCCTTTTATGACTGATAAAATTCTGTTTTAACTAGTTTCATCATAGTTTTTCTTGGTTGCTCCATAGCTATCAATATGAACAAATAACTACCCTAGATATAAAGAAATTAAAAATGGAGGTACCTTTTCAACCAGGTTGTATTACATGTTATTAACTCTTAGCTACCCACAGAACTGTTTTAGGTAAACAAAAAAAAAAAGACTCCTTCTCTTAAGCTGCTTCTTATGGCTCACCTAATAAGTGCTGGCACAATCTTCCTTAGCCAGGATGTTTCCTGATGTTACTCCATGGATAAAGAGCTTCTTTGAGGCCAGTATTCAAGGATGTGTATGCAATCACTAAGATAAAATACAGTGATGGGACTAAGCAAGGGTATTGGGTGTTGGAACCATTGTTCGGTAAAGTAAGTATGTGCATGATCAGATATGTGTGTTGGCTGACATATGGATCGCTGCCTAGAGGCTGCATCTACAGATGCACTAACTTTATGCAGCAGTTGAAGATGGCCAGAAGGCTTAAGTTTAGGATGAACAAAAGTGGAAGACAAGACCCCACTTTGCCGGGTGGCAGTCCTATTAGCATATGTTCCAGAGGTGGGTTGCTGCTGGTTTGGCCCAGATCAGTCGAACTGGTAGTAGCAGCGGCGGGGGGACTCCGCCCGCCCACCCACCCCCGGAAGCTTCTGTGCATGCGCAGAAGTGTCACGCACATGCCCAAACCAGTAGTAAAAAGATTAGCAACCCACCTCTGATATGTTCATATATGACTGTAAATATCAATAGCATTCTAGTCAGTGACTGCACCAACATAGGGGAGGAAAGGTAGAATTTTTTAGTAGCAGCCAAAAAACATCACTCTTCAATGTGAGTAATGGAAGTGGCTCCTTAAATTTAAGGTAGCCAACTGAAAATAATGCACAGTGCAAAGCTGCCTATTCATGCTTACTTCTCAAAAGATATGCAAGTGTAATCTAGGACTCCCTGGGGCAGTGTTTCTCAATCTTGGCAACTTTTAAATGTGTGAACTTCAACTTCCAGAATTCTCCAGCATAGCAGGCGGGAGAATTCTGGTAGTTCAAGTCCACACATCTTGCCAAGCTGTCAAGGTTGAGAAACACTGCTCTGGAGAATTGGGGCATCCCAAAATCAAACATGCATACAGCAGGATCATGCAGGAACATGGTTTTCAATCTCTCAAAACTGCACGAGAGACTATGAATGGTCCTTCCCTCCCAAAACCAATATATTTTTTAATGACTGTTTGGAACAAGGCCCATTTGCAGCCTTTCACTCGTTTGCTCTTTCTGGGGAGAGAGAGAGTGAGAGCAGGTCTGCCAAAAGGCAATTTTCCAAATGCTGTTGCTTTAAGATTAGAAACCAAGGTTGTGAACAAGTTTTATCTCCAAATAAGTATTGTACTATTTTAAGATTATACAAAATCTTGCCTTGCTTTTAAGAAGTAAGACTGCAAATATATGTGTGGAAGGAGGGCACCTAACCTTGCTCATGTCAAGCTTCTAACAGCATTAAAACTCAGCTTCATGGATTTCTCTAAACTTTTTAGTTTTGTGCTAATACTTTAGTTTAGTTTAGTTAAGTTTAGTGCTAATGCTAAAAGAGCCTTGATGGCACAGTGGTTATAATGCAGTATTGCAGGCTAATTCTGCTGACTGCCAACAGATCGATTTTCACCAGCTCAAGGTTGATTCCACCTTCCAAGGTCAGTAAAATGAGGATACAGATTGTTGGGGGCAATATGTAAACATGTTAGAGGGGGCTGTAAAGCGGTATATAGGTCTAAATGCTATTGCTATTGCTATCCATCTGAACTGTGGAATACAATGTTCCTCTTGCTTCTCCTGTGCCTATCTCCGCCATACCTTTGTCTCTACCAATCTGCTTTTGTCACCCTGCCTTTTTCTCAAGGCTCACCTTACTGTCTAACTATGCTTGTTTATGCCTAGTGGAAGTGATCCATAGGTAGAATAAATTATTCAGAGATTTTTCAGCTGCATCCAGTCTTCTGTTCAATGGAAATGTAAAGATTCTGAATTCTTGTACAGCCACATCCACAGCAGAAATCACTGGCTTTAAAATGATGGGCAACAAAGCTTTGGGTGAACAAAGCTGCATTTCTTTTTAATGTTTGTCATATGCATTGGACCTATATAAAAAGCAGAAGGCTTTCATTGATTGTGTCTGCCACCTTAAAGCCAGTGACCATTGCTGCAAACCCTCTTACCAATTTAATCCCGGGAATTCTATCTTCTCAAAAAACAAGAAACTTAAGAACTACTAATGCTATTGACCTGGAATGTAGAAATCCTAGGCCTGTAATTCTCAGAAGGGATCCCAATTCTAAACAAACAATGCCAATAAAAATCCGTAGCATACTGGAACAGTAAGATCCAAGTTTCAATTCAGGACCTGTTGAATCAACTATTTGTTGAGCAATTTGTAGATTTTTTCAGTTTTCTCAATCTATAACGCTATTATCTTCTGTCTTTGATTCAGGGTTGATTCCTCTATAATTGGATAAGTCCCTGCATTTTCTTTGGAATATTTTGGAAGTGGTTTGCATGACTGTCCTCCTACTGAGAAAGAGTGACTGACCCAAGATCACCCAGCTGGCTTTATGCCTAAAAGTGGGATTAGAAGTGGGACTAGAACTCAAGATCTTGTGGTTACTAATCAGGGATCTTTAACCATTACATCAAACTGGGTCTCATATCATTTCTATCCTAGAAGAATGATGCAGCTTTTTATGCAATAAAGCCACCTTCAGGCTGCCCTGAATTCATTTTTGGTTTAAATTATTTTTTCTTGTGTTTCCTTGGAACAGTTTAAATCCCAGAAGTACGTGTATGAGAATAAAACTAAAATGAACCTCAACCCAAATACTTCTGTTAAAAATGGAAAGGCTATATACACGACTCTTATCTCTAAATGAATATTGCTTTGTTTTGAGGTTAGGGAGCAGACTGCAAAGAAGTTTGAATAGAGAGAAGGGATAGAAAAGACTAGCTTTAAACAGTTTCTCAACCTTTACTGATGATGTGGCCACAAGACTTAACTGTTTACTGTGATGTGGCCACAAGACTTAACTGTTGCAGGCCTATGCCAATAATTTTCTCTGCCACTACTGCAGGCACTCTTTAATCCAGGTGCTACCCTGCCTTCATCATTTCTCTCTTCCTATTCCATTTCTGCCCTCCTGTCATGGCTCAATTCGCAAACTCTACTCTCAGCCAGACAAGAAGCAAAGGGGGAGGGAATGGGTTGGAACACAAGGGAGATGGGCATGGAATGCAAGAGCACCAACTCGGAGGTGAGACATATCAGTGTGTTGGCAAAGTCCACTAGACAAAGAGTCTGTTCCCAAAACATACTAAATATAATTGATTGGAGGAAATAAAGTGGCAATGGAAGGGCCAAGGAAAAAGGAGACCGTTTTTTTTAAATATTATTCACATTTTTATTGAGTTATAAAGTATTATAAAATACACAATACAAAATAAATAGAAAAGTGGTGGTGGTGGGGAGAGAAGTAAGGAAAGATAAGAGAAAGAAAAAAGAAAAATCAGCATTGACTTCCAACTCTCCCTGACACAATAAAATAAGGCATTAACATCAAATCACAACTTTTTGCTTTTTCATAATAATATGAATAAGCCATTTCTATAAAGATCTATCAGTATAATCAGTAAAACCCAAAATCAGATTTTCATTCTTTTCCACATCAAGCATGAAGTTCAGAAGCGGTCTCCATGTGGAAACAAAAGTACTTACGTTCTTTTCTTTAATCAATGGTCAATTTTGCCATTTCATCCAACTCCATCAACTTCTGCAACCATTTGTCCATAGTAGGAATTGAAGCATTTTTCCATTTTTGTGCATGTAATAGTTGCTGCTGTCAACATATGCAATAACAAAGTTCCAATTTTTTTGTCCAGTTCTTTTTCCATTAAGCCCCCCCAAAAAAGTTCTGGTTTCATTTTTATCTCCATTTTCAAAATTTATTATATTAAAATATGAATCATACTCCTTTTTTTTTTGCTTTATCACATGTCCACCATAGATGATATAAAGTCCCCTCTTTATGGAAAAAGGGGAACATTTAACTATGCTATTTGCCCACAAAAACATTAGAATTGGCTTCATTACTTCCATACCCATGTCAGCTCAGTAAATTATACTCTGGGCAACAAAAGATGCCCCAGGTGTCTTTATTTGCTGTCTGCACTGAATTAGGATAGTTGACACTTCCATCCCCAAAATATCCCAAGGGACAGGACCTCCCCCAGGCCTGAAAGTGTTTTTCTATGGTATTTGTGCATGTATGTGTGTGTGTGTGTGTGTAATCATATCCAGACCTGGAGGAAAGTTGAGATCCCTTAATAATAGAAAATGGAGCTCATTGGCTTATGTACAGCTCCCTGAAATAATTGTAATAATTGCTTTGCATGAAGAAAGAATGAAATGGCATTTTTGTGCAAATGTGAGTATGTTGATGGTAAAAGTTGGTATGAATGTACTTTGATTCCCTTTCATATAAAGAAACAGTAAGTTGCAAGGTTGTTTAATGGTATGTGTGTGTATGCATGTGTGTTATCATTTCCAAACCTGACGGGAGAGTGAGATCCTCTAATAAAAGAAATTAAGCTTGGTGGCTTGTGAAAAAAGCTTCCTGAAATATTTATTATGATTGTTTGGCATGAGCAAGCCAACATCTGATTGCAGTATGAATGTGTGTATGTGTGCCCGATGCCCCAGGGAGTGATAAATGAAGGGATCCAGAGACCTGTGTTTGCCTGCGTGTATTTCCCCCCTCTTCCTTCTGGGTCATTCTTTGGAGGGAAGCAGGAATGGAGGGGGAATGTGAATGTCTGCTCATTTTTATGATTGTTTGTATGAAATGCCCCCAGTGATACCTGTGAATGCCTCTGTGCATGCCCCCTCCTTCTTTTTGGGTCATTAAAGGGGGCTGAAATTTTTCTGCTCACTTTAACCACTTTTTTTCCTCTCTTCTGAGAAATTTGGAGTAAATGGGCAACCTGCTCCTGCACCTTTTCCTTTCACTGTTGTAATTTTTTCATCTGCATATAAAAGTTATGCAGTTATATTTCCTTTTCTGCTCTAAATACAATTTTGATTTTTTCTTCTGGAAATCTTTGAGGTTTAAAATGCTTAATTAAACCTAAAAAAAGATGATTTTGAAATATTTTGCTTACATTTGTAAATGTTTTAACATACTTAATGAGAATGGAATCTGATATTTTGGAGTGTTGACTCAAAGTATTTTTTTTAATTGTAATTTTTTGTAAGCTGTTCTTCTTCCCTCCCTCTTTTACGCCTGAGTGCATTTTTAAATGCTTATGAGTCAAGGTGCTCTACCCTATGATATTTTGCTTGTTTGTTTGTTTGCAACACAAGTTGTTGTCCCTCTTGGAAATTTACTCATCATTGCAAAAGTGTTTCAATCATAGAGACAGTGCGAATGTCATGTTCCATGAAATTTACCTCGTCTGCCTTCTGAAATAATGTTTGGATTTCCACACTTGGACAGAATGGCTGAAATTCCACAACATGCGACTAAAGATATGTCTGTAAAGAACTGTATACTTCACCTCTCCTTTTTTTTAAACCTCAGAAACAAAGGACTGCTAGCTCAAACCATAACTCTCAAATTGGCTGCTGGTGATTGCATCCTGATAAAATCTAATATGAGGGAAAAAACTTAGCCACGCCTGGGACACACTCTACCAAGCCTGACTGACCACTCTTACCAGCAAGCTAGGTCTAGTACCATCCAGCAGATATGAAAGAATGGACCCTGAGATGGAGAAGTAAAGACCAAAAGACTCTCTTCTATCCCCAGAAGACAGCTGTAAAGACTACGGGGAGGGTGGAAATTGATTATAAAGTTTTCTTTCTTTGCTTCCTTCACAGAAATTCATTGTAAGGTTTTCTTTGTCTCAATTATATTGTAATCATTGGTGTGATGAACAGTTGTCTATGTCACTTATTCCTTTTGTATGTACTCAAGCCCACAACTTAGCTAGTCTTGAATTCCATGACTTGACTCAGTCTCCTCCCTCTGAACTGAATATTGTTTCATGATACCAGCTCTATCCCATGTCCATTTGCTTTCCTGCCAGCTTTCCTGACTAGGTAGTGTCTCTAAATTTGAGCAGTACTTGCTCTCGGAGTGCCAATTTTCCAGTTCCATGTTTGCATGTCTATATGCATGGTGTCCTTTGCAGATCTAATTGGCATTTTTCCACATCACTCTTCCAACTTACCATTATTTTCTAGCCCTATAACTTGCTTTCTGAATCTCACAAATGGGTTGTCTCCCCAAACTGAGAAAGAACAGCAGATGTTAGAAAAGGGGATTAAAATACAGCAGAGAGTCATTCCTTCTGAAATCAAATCTTTGATACCTAATTCTCAGGTGTCCAGATTTTTCAGCAGTTAAGTTTAGAAATATCTTGCCCATTTATTTGTTTCCATTGGCATCTTCCATTCCTATGAATATCCCCCCATCCATGTGCCTCCTCCCATAAATTCACTGAAAGAAATCTCAGATTTCTGTCTCTTGCTACACACTAAAATGGCATTTGCCATTATGCTATAGACTCAAATTCAGTATTTTATAGATCCTATTTCAAGATCTTTTTTCAGAAGTTCTATAACTTACTCAGATATTCCCTAGGCCACATCTAAATATTTGATTTCTTTTTCCTGTCTTTGCATGTCTGTATTAAATTGCATTCCATTGTTTGCAGAGCTTTCTTTGTTCAGATCATTTTAATGGTTTTTTTTTAAATGCTAACCAAGCAATCTGCTAGTATTCTGCAACAGATAGAACATTTGACCCATTACCTTAATTTCTAAAATTGCCTCTGATTCTGCAAGCTGATCTTAAGAAGCACATACATGTCTGGCTTCCCTAAAAATGTCATGCTCATAATCAATATAGCAGACTATTATTTGATCAGAATTGTACCTAACTGTCCAGAAAAAAACAAAACAAAAACAAGCTAAGGTGGTAAATATTTTTTTACTAGTCACATCCCCCAAAACAGCTGGTTTCTGTGACTTCCTTTGATATGTTCTTCAAATTTCAAATGTCTACTGGAACAGTGGTTGGAGTTCTACCTTTTAACATACCAAAATCATTTTGTTTCTGTCTTCTAAAAATTAGTTTTCCACTCATTTTTATATCTTAAATATATATGATAAATATGAACTCTTGTCTTCTGAATTTTTATTGTAAAAAATACAGAACATTAGTAGCTTTGTGGCATCTTTGTGGCATTCAGTAGCTCCATATGATTCAATGAAGAACCAGTGATGTCTAGTCTTCAGTGACAGCTGCATATCTATATAATTGATCTATCATTCAATCTATACTGAATCAGCTCACTAATCAGACTGTCATGGAGTTCTTTGTCAAATACTTTGCTGAAACCAACATACATTATATATATATCAGTCTCACAATGTACTAAGAAATTCACCGGATTTGAATAGAAAACAAAAATACAAAGTTGTGTAGAACTTTATTTTATACAAATGACATTCCTAGTAATCATTTCCAAATTATGTATAAATTGCTTTATAATCTATTCCAGAATTTTCCCGGGGGATTCTATCAAACTATACATTGGCTATCCTCTAGTGGTTGGACACTTCTCCAGGTTTTCTGAAAGTCAATGGATAGAACTTCAGGATTTTTCTCAGTATCCTAGGACACAGCTGATCTGATTTGAACACAAAATAAGTATTCCACATCCATGTTTTTATTAATCTTAAACTGCAATCTGTATTCTACAGCTTCCTCTTCATAATTGCCTCTTGTTGGAGGATTTAACTAAAATAGAAATTAAACAGTTCTATCTTTCCTTTGTTACCTATTAGCATTTTACTTCTTCATTAAATACCTAGGTATCATACTGTTTCTTCTTATTGCCTAGTTATTTACAGATTGGAAGAGGTATTCAATCACAGCTCATTTTGAGTTTCAGTCTTTCTGACAACATCTTTACACTTTCAAGCTCTTTGTATATTCTTTCTTTGTGACCTGATTCTATTTTAATTCTTGCATATGTCCTTTATTTCCTTTTTATGCAATCATTCATCAGAAGTTGGTGTAGCACTCCTTCCTATTTCTCTATTACAATCCTGCTAATTGAGAGTGAGTGATGTAAAATCATTCAATGAGGTTTTGGTCGAAGGTGGGTGCAAACCAGGCTTTCTGTGCTCTTAGTCCTAACCGCTGTAATTCTTAACCTTGGATCTTAATAATTATTTTTGTTTTGTACTTTTTACATTACTTTGAGATTTTGCTTTTAATATATCCACTTCAGATAGTCGAGTTTGTCTTCCTATTAGTTTCTCCTGCTACAAAATCTGTTAGCTTTGCTAATGTCTGTATCTTGAAGTCCAAGATACACATTGATTATATTCAGTTTCATTTTACTTAAGAATTCCAGCATTACCTGCTGCTTTTCTTCTCCAGCTCTACTTTGTGGCACTTTGCCAATCAACAATACTTCCCTCACAGCAATAAACAAGCATAGATGATACTTTTGTGTCTTCCACTACTCACAAAAGGAAAATGTTATCTGGAATCTTTTTCCAGAAACCATGCTTAAACCATGCTTGGTTTTCTAATGAATATCATGATCATTAACTGTCACTGGAGCCAGTCTGGTCTAGTGGTTAAGACTTCAGGCTAGAAAACAGGAGATTGTGAGTTCTAGTCCCATCTTAGTTATGAAAGAAAGCTGGGGGACTTTGGGCCAGTCACACATGAGTTTGGGCCAGCCCAACTCATTTCACAAGAATTGTTGTGCTGGTGAAAATAAGAGGAGGAATGTGTGTTGTATATGTTCACAGCTTAAAGTTATTTTTAAAAAAATATTAAAGGAAGGATATAAATCATTAAACTAATTAACTAATACTTTTATGCACTCTTTTAACTAGCAGGATTTTGGAGAAGAGGTACAGAATACCAGATCCCTGGATTATAATTTTTCCCTGAGCATCAGTGAAAATTACTTCCATTTGAAACATGGACACACTACCAAAACCCAAAGAATCCTAGAAAAGATTACAAACTAGTTTATGATCAAGAAACCAGAGAAGATTACAGGGACAGACTTTTCTACTTCCCTCTATCCCTTTCTGATCACTACCCCAAAGGAAAATTATCACAGAACTCTTCAGATTTCTTTGGCAAAAGGGGTTCATCTGGCAAGAAGTGGCTAGAGGATGTTCTCTGTGATGGCCCTAGCTTCAGTCACTTCATCTAACAAGAAATTCAGTGATCAGCAGTAACTTTCACAGCACTGTCTCTCAAAAATAGTTGAAACTTTCCACCACTATCTTCTTGTGGATTCTAAAGCTTCTGAAAGATGGGACTGAGGTACTTGATTGGCTACTAGTATAGAAATTAAAATAAATTTTAGCATTTCTGGTGTGGAATTTAGGGTAAATTTATTTGTTGACCTCGATATATAATATAGGTTTATTTATTTAGTGTATGGCAATGGATCATTAACCAGGAGAATTCAGAGTAGTTGTTTGGCTGCTAAGTCTGCTAATCTGTTCAGTTCATGTTCACGCACTATCCAGAAATATATCACAGCAAACTAACTCCGCACTCAGAGTGGCTAATGGTGTTCTGCAGCAACATCTGGGACTTTTTTCCCTCCACTAATATCGCCTCGCATTTGGGCAGATCTGGCACCAGTTGGATTTGTAGTTCTGCATGAAGTACCACTATTTTCCCCACTAAAATGGTGCCTATTTATCTACTTGCATGTAATATAATATAGGTTAGTAATTATAACATTACTTCCCTACTTTTATCTTTCCAAATACAAGAATATTTAGCAGCATTTTAATTACTGTGAAAGTGACTGAATTCTGTTATTATTTAATCTTACGTCTCATGACAATAGCTTCTTTAGAAATAATGTTATCATAAATTAATAACACAAAGTTCTGTTCCCAATGGGCATCGTCTTCTGCATAAATTGGTTTCGGTTTCATATAATTCACAAATAACATTAGTAAGATGCCATGAAGCATTCACTATGTCTTCCATGCCTGCTGATTAATAGTTTAAAATGGTCACAAAAACACTCTTTTACCTGTAAGAATATGTAACGTTCCTAAATAATTTTAAATATTTTCTGAACACTTTTATTTAGTTTCTCATCATTATCAGCTTTTCCTTTTGACCAGCATGCACTGTTGAGCAAATTGTGCTTTACAGGATAGTACATTTTTTAAAAACATCATCTGAAGTTTCCTTCTTTTCAGCATAGATAAAATGAGTTCCTCCATGCTCCAGATAACTATAAACTTACTTAGAAAGAGAATTGAAAATATGATCCTGTAGCTTCTCATTAATCAACAAATCAGAATTGAAAGGCATGGAATGAAATTCATTTCTGTTTGGTCCAAACCAGCAAATCATTACTTTGCCTTAGGAGACTATAAGGCCATAACTATTTTGGAAGTTCTCACTAGCAGCTCTTCAAAGTACATTCTTTTTTTTTGTTTCATTTTGACCACGTTGCCTCTGCAACCGTGACAAGCAATTGTATGCCTTTCTTTTCAACGCATGAACAGAAGACAGCAGCACTATTTAACACTTACTTGAGGCCTAGGGTGAGATATCTTCAGTATGCAGATGACACCCAGCTATATATCTCAATCCAGGCCCTGGCAACCTATCTCAGTGTCTGGAGGCTGTTGGGGACTGGATGAGGCAAACAGGCTACAACTCAAATCTAGCAAGATGGAATGGCAATGTGCATTTTGATCATCTGGAGACAGGGTTCTTCCATCTCTGGTTCTGGACGGAGTTACTGGGCCTCAGATAGACCCCGAAGTGCAATCTGGGAGTCCTCCTGGATCCGCAACTCATGCTTGACGAGCAGGTGGCAGCTATAGCTAGGAGGGTCTTTGAGTGATGTGTCAGTTGTGTCCATACCTGGACTGGAAGGCCTTACAATACCTAACACTCTTCTAACCTCCAGTTTCGACTACTGTAACATGCTCTATATGGGGCTGACCCTGAAGACCATTCAGAAACTCCACCTGGTGCAGAATGCAGCCAGGCAGGTAGTAAATGTTGCTATATCTATGACACACGTAACACCACTCCTGTATGAGCTGCACTGATTATCAGTGTGTTTCAAGTACAAGTAAAGGTGCTGGTGGTTACCTTTAAAGCTCTACATAGCTTGGAACCAGGGTACCTGAGGGGATCACCTTTTTTCAAGAGTCGCTTTCCAAATCAGGTGAGCAGAATCCTGTCAGCCAAAGTGTGTCAATTGTCAAGGACTAGAAAGTAGGCTTTTTCCAGTGGCCCCTGCTCTATAGAACATCCTCCCTTCAGAGATTAGAATGGCTTCAACTCTGTGACCTTTCATAAGGCCCTAAAAACCTGGCTGTGTTTCCAAAACTGGGATGCTGAAGGGCCCCATTTTCTGGCTATATTGTTAACTGGACAAGAATCTTGCTCTTACGTATATTTAATTTAATTTAATTTAATTTTAGTGTTTGTATTGGTTTTATTTTTTTTAATGCTTCAAAGTGCTTTTAATATTTTCAATTGTAATATATATTTTTGAACTGTAAGCTACCCAGAGTCATTGACTGAGATGGGTGGCATAGAAATTGCAGAAATAAATAAATAAAACCATCCTGCTTCCATAGTATAGTTGCAGGAGTAATCATTAGCTGAGAGACTAAGATAGCAACTTATATTCTCAACTTTATAAAGAACCATAAGAGGAGGTCCAGTAATGCCATGATATCATTAGGAGTATGGTGATATTTTATCTTAGTAGTTACAGGTATAAATATTGTTGGATTCTAGATTTATTGAGCTAAATAACTTAGCATTACTATTAACTTTTATTAAAGGTCAAATTCATATTATTACTGTTTTGCAAGAACTATTGAAGGGTTTTTATCTTTAGAGATGGTCTTTTACTAGTTAAAACAAATATATTGTTCTAGTTGAACATTTATTCTACTAAAATAAAGGGTTTGGAATACAGGCAGAACAGAAACAGCCTCCTAGCAAGAGATTAATCAAAGCACCAACTTGAAATTTAACTTCCCTTACATAGGTGAACAAATTGGGACAAAGTTTCAGGCAATTTGCCACATGCACTTCTCTTTAGGAAAAGTCTTGAAATGAATGACATTGCCATGTTTTCAGAATCGGATTTTCCTGGCTTGAGGAATAAGGATATGATAGAGTATGCAAGGTAAATTCCCTTCATAATCAATTTCTGACAAATCCACTCTTCTGTTTCCCAAAAGATCAGAACATAAGCAGTTCCTTTTATAGCATTGACAGGCAATATGTTTTTGGGGTTAAAGAATTGGACTAGAATGGAAGAATCTAGATTCAAGTCCATCTTTAGTCACAGAAGCTCACTGGGTGGTTTGGGGAAACTTTCTCTCAGTCCAATCTACCTCATAGAATTGTTGATGTAGACAAAGATTGGAAATGCAATGTTCAGTTTCTTGAATTTCTAAATAAAAGATATAAATTCATAAATAAATGGGAGTCTGATGCACAATATCTTGAATTCCATAAAAAAGAAAAAAGAAAAGAAAAGAAAGGAGAGGGGAATGGAGAGGAGGGGAATATTTCTTTCTTTCTTTGCCTAATAGTTAAGATAGCAATAGCAATAGCAGTAGACTTATATACCGCTTCATAGGCCTTTCAGGCCTTTCTAAGCGGTTTACAGAGAGTCAGCATATTGCCCCCAACAATCTGGGTCCTCATTTTACCCACCTCGGAAGGATGGAAGGCTGAGTCAACCCTGAGCCGGTGAGATTTGAACCGCTGACCTGCTGATCTGCTGATCTAGCAGTAGCCTGCAGTGCTGCATTTAACCACTGCGCCACCTTGGCTCTTGGCTGATCTAGAAACCAGGCCTCCCTTAAACATGAAAGCCAGCTGAGTGACTTTGGGCCAGTCTCAGTTCAACTCATATAACAAGGCTGTTCTGGGAAAAGAGAAAGCAAAAGTATTAAGGAAGTTCACTACCTTGAGTTTTATATGTAGTATATTTAGAATGTGGGATAAAAATATCATCATCTATCAAACAGAGCAAGCTGAGTTGGCCATTCAGATGTCACTAGTGAAATGATGCAATTCTGTCAAGCACAGCAGCCAACTGCAGCTACCACACCTATGCCACTTATCTTTTCTGAACCTTTAACCATGTTATTTTGCTTTTCAGGATAGTATGATGGATCCCAGACAAATCCAAGGCTTCCATATTCAGTGTAACATTTCTTTGAGCAGCTGAGTTTTCCACAGAATGAGTTCAAGCAGAATTTTATTCCTGAATTCTTAACAGATGGGGTTGCTAAATGGACAATATCTATCACTGACAATACTGTTCCTGCAACTATTTCAATTGCATGTAGAAAATGAAAACTGCCTTTGATTATTCTACAAGAACAACCACAACTAATCAAGACACTTGCAGATTGCATCAAGATTAAGCAAAGAGTGTAGGCACATACTGTATATTGGAAATTCAATTGTATTTGAGAGAGGTGGGCTGAAATGAGCTATCATTAATTGATCAATTTAAGAAAGCTCATCTAATGAATTGTGAGATGAACCAGCTATACAAAACACAGATGTACCATGGGTTATGGACTTTACTGTGAGAATTCAAGATATTTTACACTAGTTGGCTCTTGGAAAAACTTGGCTGTGAAATGCCATGCCTACTAGCTGTTTGAAGTAGACAAGGTCAGGAATAAGACATCACATGACTGACCAGAATTTTACTTATTTTAGAGTGTAATGTTGAGAGACGAGATATATTCTGTGTCTCCCCTCTTTACTAAAGAGAATCCAGGCAGGGCAAGTTTATCCAGGCTAAAGTGATGCTTGAATAATGATTTTTGAATTTCTTCTCTGCGATTTCTTTGGAATCAAATGTCATGCTGCTTGTAAGCACTCCAAGCATGAGAATTCAAGAAACAAGGGAGTTGCCCTTTCCAGAAGTCAGAAGAGGGCAATTAAGGAGAGTTCAGACATGAAATGTAAAAAAGCAATATGTTAGCTCACTTATAAACTTGCTCTCAAGTTGGCTACGATGTATATTTTTCAATATCGGTCAGCTAATTTTATTGGCAAAGCAATTTTACAATGATTTGTCTTACCCCTCAGACAACATAACAGCCAATACATATTGAAACCATAGTGGGAAACGTTTTATGGTCTCCTGGCATGATTTCCTAACATATTGTTAGGAGCTTATCACTAATGATTGTTTGGTAACTGTACAATTATATTTGACCTCTTCCTATTGTTCTTAATATGGATTAGAAATAGGCCCATAACTGTCAAACTCATCAATTGCAGGCATTCCTTCTGTTTTATCAGAAAAAAATGCTCTGATGTCTTTGTAAAGGAAAAGGCAGGCATATTGTCTTTGCCCCCCCCTTCCCCCCATAATAATTGTTCTATCATCTTGGTTTCTGGAGCACATGTTCTTGCTATACACCAGATAGTCTATATCTATTGAATTGGTTTGTTGAAAGAAATGTACTAACAACAACCTGCAAAACAATTTATTAGATCCTATTTGTTTCCTGCCTGTCAGTACAGAGTAAGTAGCTTTCCAAAAGTAAATTCAAACTATTTGTGTAACTGTCAAGAGATTATTTCTAGGTCTCTGATCTTCTGGAATGATTCTAATGGCAAGCCTTTTTATAAAATAGACTTGGGAGGGACTTGCAGTTTGATTGACATGAAAGAGAGCCATGAATATTTAACTACATTTGACACACTTGAGAGAAAGTCTGAATACAGTGATGGCCTTTACCTTATCAAATTATCTTTTCCTCTCTAAGAAATTCAGCAATGAAATATTTTTCGTTGGTTAGAAAACAATTGATTGGGGGGGGGGTAAACAAATTCAGGATTAAACAAATGGGACCTCAGAAATGCAAGGAGTACACTAAGCAGGAGAAATGTGCCTTTGAACTTTAGAAGGCATTTAGGTGCACACTATGAAAATGAAGATGTATGATCCTTTGGGGGAATGGAATAGCAAGAAGAGTGATCACTGGCTGTTCCGCTTGTCTCTATGGCTGTATCTTCCTCAATTATCTTAGAAATGCACAGCCAGCTCATCAGTTTGGGAAGAATTACTAGGAAAAAGCCAAGAAATTCTCTGCCTTAGCCGAAAGAAAAATTGAGTTCTTGAAATTTATATAACCCAACTTTGTTAAAAGAAGACTGAATGAGAATCTTGCTTTTAGGAAAACTGGCTGCCAAGAGTCTGACAATCCTTTTCTCCCCAAGTGCCTCTTTGAAGAAAGATATCAATGGTTGGAACTCTATTGCTAAAATAGCCTCTGTTAAAGCAACTGGCACAGACAACGATTTTTAAGATTTTGAAGTAGGTGGAGAGAAGAGCCTCCTGCTGACATTCAAGCTTCCTCTCTCTGGAGGCTATATGTCTTGTCCCTATTTAATCCCTTCGGAAGTTTTGCCTGAATAGGGAAAGACTAATGTCCCCATTCTTAACATATTCTGATAAACATTTTTAACATTCAGGTTTTTTTTTACATGCAGTAGTATAAATAAAACATTTCTCTTCCAATTGTTGAAGCAGCCAGATTTTTTTTTTGCAAATTTTGCAGGGTTATGTACAATATGTACAGTATGTGTATAATGCACTTTCCTTAGATCCAAAGGCAGTATAAAATTGCTGTACATGTTCATGCAAAAATACCCAGAGACAGTCATGTGAGCCTTGGAAGAGATATGGCTGCTTTACTGATTGAAGAGAGCTGCTTTGTTTGCACCAACAGGCATTGAGAAGTGGCTCTTTCAAATGCTTCACACAGTTCTGGGAAATATTTAAGCTATGAATGCATACTATGCAAGTAGTTTTTTTTTCTTAAAATCACAAGATTGCTTGAATAAATCATGTGAAGAAGAATTCACTATGTCTTTAATTCCACTATTGAGCTGTTTTTACTACTAAACTCCCCCCCACTCACATTTGTCCAGAATTTGGCTTTCTGTAACTGATGACCAAGTCCTGCATTATTGGATGATAGAGAACAACTCATGTCCTTTTTTTGGGAGGGGGATATCCAAAAGATTTGAAATGTCCATATTAGAAAATCTTGAAAGTTGTGCAACTAATGAGATAACTGCTTTTTACACAGACACACCATCTTTTAATTAAAATAAAACATGAGCCAACCTTTGTTATTACTTGTTCACTCAAATTAGTGTAGTAAGTCCCACATGAAACACTGATAGCATTAATGGCAACAATATAAAGAAATTCTGAAAACCTGAAATGAGGTGTTTAGGTTTTCACAGAACTATATAAAACAATACCCTATTTCAGGGCTATTGTCATTAGGGTGTACCAAAAATGCTCCCAACACAGTGATACAGGTGTCACATCAGTATGCAACTTCTTAAAACAGTCATGCCTCTTCCAGGATGGCATGGCTCTTGTCTCTAGCTACTATATGATTCTGGGTCAAAAAGCTGTAAGCATATGTATGACTCACTTAACAATTGCCTTGCTTAGCCACTGAAATTCTAGTTCCAATTGTGGATGTAAGACCAGGACTATCTGTATGCAGCAATTTAAAAAAAGAGGATAATATAAAAGATACAATTATTAACACTGAATATTAAAGAATCAAAAGCAAAACTGAGTACAGTATGGGGAAATTTTACTGGCACAATTGAATCAAACTTGCTACAACCTAAGGGAAGTTTTAAGTGTTACATTTTGGGGGAGGAGGAGAAGGGTGATATCCAAAGTTCATTCTGAAACTCCTTAAATTCTTGTGCTTACATTACTTTTTTCCCTCATGAAAGTAAGTACTGTATGATCAGCCTACAGTTTTTTCTTAAAAAACAAGACTCCAAGTCCATGCATGACAGTCGTGTCCTAAAAGAAATGAGCATTTTATTTACCATTTTCTTCTTTTTGTTCAGCTGCCAAATTCCTTTAAACGGATAAAAAAGTGATGCTTCTTAAACAACAGAGTTGGTAGCTCCGTGGAAAACAAAATCTCAGTTCTGGGACCTGATGTTATCTGGAGAGAATCAAGTTAAGGCTTTGGTAGACACATAAATATCAGCTAAAAAAGTGTTATAACTACTGTACAATGACAACCTTAGAGATATTGCTCCCCCCAACTTCTTTTCAACCACACGTGCATTAGAAGGCGGCTCTCTAGTTCTACAGCAAACCATAACCATTCCAAGTAACACCACTGACATTTTTGGTTTACCAAAATGCAAATTCATCATTGTTTATAGGATAGACACAGACAAAAGTCAAGATGATAGCAGACAATCTTGCATATCTGTAAGCTGTTTTGGAGCTGTAAGCTCCTAATGACCACCCCTTTTAGGTTAAATAGTACAAAACAAAATGAGTCTAATCAAAGACCACAACTCTGTTTGTTTATGTGGATTAACTTCACATTTATCTATCTATCTATCTATCTATCTATCTATCTATCTATCATCGATTGATCGATCTATCTAGTTTATATTGCCACCCATCTCATAAAATGTGACTCTGGATGGCATACAACAATCCAATAAGCAATAAATATAAAATAATTGTTAGCTAAAACCATTATACATAATTAGTAAGAAACATTAAAAACTATAAATCTAGAACTAAACAAAAAAAAAGGAAAATCAATAGACTGAGGTTTATTAATAATAACGGAACCATCTCACCCATACGTTCTTCCATGTCCTGGGTTCCCCAAGCCTGCTGGCATAACCTTTGAAAGCTCAGGAGTCATGAGGTTGACTTTTTCTCTAAAATGATGGGGGGAGAAGATTCTACAATGCAGGTGCCACATCAGAAAAGCCCAACACGTAGGACCTGCCCAATGTTGCTTCCTACACAACAGAATCCATAACATAGCTATTATATTAGATCTGGTGGGATGGACAGAGGAAATCAGGAAGAGGTGGTCTCTGAAATATACCATGCCCATTCCATGTAGGGATTTAAGGGTCAACACCTTCAACCGGATCCACAAACAAACTGGTAACCAATGCTATTTGCACAGCAGAACTACAGCATGTGCTTTACTACGCATTCTATAATAGTCTAATCCATTATGATATCTGAGTACTGTATATAACTAATTCATCGCACTCACTGGTCTCATGACTGCAACCTCTGACAGAAGTACCTTGGAAAGGGTTTGGTTTTAAATTATACAGTGGCTCTGATTACACTTTTAATTTTTCCATTTTATATTGCTTTAATAAATTTATAAGTGATGGCGTGAATTGGCCGCCAAAGCAAGGAAAGGTTTTTCCTTTCCTGGGGGAAGGAAACAAGCTGATTATGCAATTAACTTTTAAAAGATTTAATCATAATACATTTACACATTGCCAAAATTCTAAGTACCATTTTGATATATTAAAGAAAATGCTACCTGTAATTTAGTGAATAAAAGCCACTATCCTTTGTTCAAAGAAATGCAATAAATAATGTTAGTATTTTCCATTCCTTTTTACAGTTACATGTCACCTTACAAGTGCCCTCTGGATTAAACAAGAGCAATCTAATGGATTAAAAATTGTCATCATTGATTTAAGAACCAAAGCTTTATTCACTTGCTATGCTGTATTGAGTGATGCCTCTGCAAACTGCCATTTCATTCCACTGCTACAACAGTTCAAAGATTATAAATGAGGCCTGACTGGGGATAGGGGATTTGGATTATAATAACATTTTTGAACCTCATTTACTTAAACCTTCAGGACAATAGAAAGAGGGGAGGTAGAGAAGAAAGTTAGAATGTTCAAGAGAACAAATTAACAAGAAAATATGAGCCTTAAATTATGGATATGGGGTTGAGATTGGGGTTAAGCTTGGTAATTAACCAATATTCTCTATGACTCAATAAATGAAGATTGTTCAGCTGACATCCTTCAAAAACATAGAAAAGTTATCTGGGAGTTAAGAAAAAAACCTGTTACATCTGTCTTGCAATTATCGAAGGTTATTATTGTTGTTATTGTCAAAACTAATAATTTGGTAATTATTATTATTATTATTTGGTATTAATGCTGATATAGGTTTCTATTGTCCTGATATAGGTCTAAAGCACTACTTTCAAGTTACTTTCCAGATTTAATGACAGTGATTTAACTTAACTCAGTAATATGATTGAATTACAGTGTGTATCTAAAAAAGAGATGGGTGTTACAAAATACAATTGGATGTTTCTTACAAAAAATTGAATTTTATTTATGTGAGATATGATTTAAACCATTGCCTTCATAGTTCATATTAGATCAGTGTTTCTCAACCTTGGCAACTTGAAGATGTCCGGACTTCAACTCCCAGAATTCCCCAGCCAGCAAATGCTGGCTGGGGAATTCTGGGAGTTGAAGTCCGGACATCTTCAAGTTGCCAAGGTTGAGAAACACTGTATTAGATGATTGATATTTACCATGGTCACACATCACCAACCTAAAATGGATAATCACAAAATGAGTATAAAGGAAAACAATATAAAACACATGCACACGGGGGGGGGGGGAGAGAGAGTGAGGGAGGGAGGAAAGGAGGGGGAGGGAGGGGGAGGGAGGGGGAGGGAGGGAGAGAGAGATTCAGAAATAAAGGCTATAGAAATCAAACTTCAAATCAGCTGGCTTGAGAAAAACACATGTATACTTCCTGAGGGTCTGGAAGATAAATATTTAGGCCTCTGAATGGCAAGAGCAATTTAACTAGCTATCTTGAGGCTTGTTCTTGCTCTTTTTGCTTGCCAAAAAGTGTAACACCATTTCCTCATCTGACTTAGCAGCAAGGGAGCTATAAGTTCTGAATGTTAGCCAACTAGAGAAGGTATCATAATAATTTACAAATTAATTGCCTTCCAGGTGTATTCTCTTAGCTATTTTGATACATTATGTATTACATTTGTGCATTTTATATTTACTTATATTAATTAATTAAACATATTTCCATGGTGCTGCAATCAAAAGAATTCCTGATAGCTTACTGTAGATAGAAAAAAATATCATAGCCAGTAAAAACTAAAACAGGACAGCAGTACAACAATATAAGGAAGCCAACATCAAACTGAAACAAATCAGAGAAGGACTCTCCAAAACAGCTGGGTCTTCAAAAGCTTTCAAAAGACCACCAAAGAGGTAGCTGCCCTGATCTCCACAGGGAAGATCTTCTACCAAACGTTGGACAATGAGAAGTAAACTAAGATAAGAAAATGTAAGATCTTAAATGCAAAGGAGCAGGGGAAATAGGCAGAGTAACAAAAATTGCTTAGATTCACATTTCCTATTACAGTTATTCATCTACTGTTCCAGAGAAAAGTAAACAAAGAATTTCAAAACTGGTGGTACAGGAATGAGACACAACAAAGTAAAATAGAACAAAGAAAATAACCAAAGAAAATGAAAATAAAGAAAACAAAGAAAAAGAAAAAGAAAACAAAGAAAATACATCAGTATGACTAGTAAAAAAAAAGGTGGACAAGTGAGGAACAGAGAGCACAGGGTAGGGGTGGAATCTACTATCTTTAGATTCTTATGGAAGAATAGGAGGTTGGAGCCAAATCTTACCCTGAAGGGCAGGATGTTCCAAAGGGCAGATGCTGTGACAGAGAAGGCTCTTCTTCTGGATCCCAACAGCTGGAGTTCTTTGACCGATGGGATCCGCAGTAGGCCCCCTCTGCCGGCCTGAGTAAGACAGCATATAATAAGCTATTGATCATGGAGTAAATGTTAAGTAATGTGAGGGTAGCTAGAGGCCTCCAAAAAATTATTGCAGGGTCGTTTTGACTGCTCCGAAGACTTCAGGGACCTTCAGGAGGCTTCCCTGAAGCCTCCGGAGCAGTCCAAACGACTCTCCGAACAAACCGGAAGTGACTTCCAGTTTGCTCAGGGGGTCATTTTAAGTGCTCTGAAGGCTTCAGGGACCTTCAGGAGGCTTCTCTGAAGCCTCTGGAGCAGTCAAAACGACCCTCCCAGCAAACCGGAAGTCCGTTCCTGAATTTCCAGTTTGCCCGTAGGGCCGGGTTTTTTTGTGCTCCGGAGGTTTCTCAGAAGCTCATGGAGCCTCTGGAGGGCCTCCGGAGGGGGCGGGGAGGCTCTTTTCGCCCGCCCCCAGCTCCTATAAAGCCTCTGGATCCTGGGGGGGGGGGGGAATGGCTTTTAAAAAGGATGAACTCAGCTGGCCAGCGCGCCTCTCGTACCCTGACAAATGGCTCCGCGTGCTACCTGTGGCACACATGCCATAGGTTTGCCATCACTGATATAGACAATGTGATGCTGAATATCGTGGACAGCATCTCTGCTGGGTAACTTGCTCCAGGGTAGGAATGAGAGACCCATTTGTTAACTGTCATTTGTGTTAAGGAATCACCTCTTCATGAAACTTTCCAGGATTGAGATGAAACTAGTATTAATGTTTATTTATTTTAATATTAGTTTTCAATATTGAGGAACAAAGATTAGTGAAAGTCATAATACTATTTCAGTAAATAATAATGAATTATGAAAAAATTAACTGGAGCTTCGTTTATATTTGTAGATTATGAGGGTTTTCATTATAAGAATGGATATATTAGTGAAGTTTTTCATATCTGCCAATGTGGAATGAAACTATTGTAACATCAGCAAAAAATTCCTAATGAACATAAGCATGAGAAAGTTTGCTACATATTCATAGAGTAAGGTAACCAGACGTCCCGATTTCAGCGGGACAATCACGCTTTATAACAATTTGTTCCATGTCCCGGGCCGTTTTTAAAAAGTCCCGATTTTCTGGCTTCATGTTGAAAGCCCAGTGGATTTGCTTAAGAAATCCTAACCGGGGCAAGACAAAAGACACCCTGTCTAACCTCTCTCTCTCTGTCTCAGTACTTTCATTGAAGATATAATTAAAACATTAAAGCAACAAAACGGACCCCCCACACGCCCCTTTTACCTCATTTTATAAGAAAAAAATGACCAAGTACCATAGAGCTGCAGGAAACACTTGGCTAGAGAGGTTGCAAGTGTTACTTCCTGGATTTTCCGGAGGAGAGGGGCACGGAGGTTGGAGGTTTGCTCGTGTAGAAAAAATTGTGGCTTTTCAAAGTTTCTTTGAAAAATTATTTCCCTGACTAATTTCACCATTTCAATTTGCTCAGTTCTTTGTATTAACATCTACATCATTCTGGGTTGACTTGGAATGCTCACTTGTGCCTGCTGGTAAGTGAGCTGGGTATTTTTCTTTTATTTTTTTTAATGTATTTTAAAATAATATTTTATTTATTGTGCATAGGATTTTTTAAAATTCTGTGTGGATTCTTTTTTTAAATTGTCTTAGACTATTTAAAAAAAGATTCTATCCAAAATAAATTGAAGTGAAACCATGTTTAAAAATTCTATGCACAATACTTTGAAATATATTGTGCATAGAAAGAATAATTTGAAATGTTTTACTTCAATTTATTCTGTGTGGATTCTTTTTTAAAATTGTCTTAGGCTATTTAAAAAAAGATTCTATCCAAAATACAAAATACCAGCTGCAGTTATTCACTTAAGAACTGTGGCAAGAAAGGTGGTATAATAGGTTTAGTGACCAAAGTTACAATGGCATTGAAAAAAGTGACTGATGACCATTTTTCACACTTAGCGACCATTTTCACACTTAGCGACTGTTGCAGCATCCTCATGGTCACATGATCAAAATTTTGATGTTTGGCAACAGATTCGTATTTATGATGGTTTCAGTGTTCTGGGGTCATATAATCACCTTTTGACAAAGTCAAATGGGGAAACCAGATTCACTTATGTTACTAACTTATCAGCTGCAGTTATTCACTTAAGAACTGTGGCCAGAAAGGTGGTATAGTGACCAAAGTTACAATGGCATTGAAAAAAGTGACTGATGACCATTTTTCACACTTAGCAACCATTTTCACACTTAGCGACCATTGCAGCATCCTCATGGTCACATGATCAAAATTTTGATGTTTGGTAACAGTTACAATTTATATTTGTAAATTGTAGTTATGTTGAAATAAAAAATAAAATTTTTAATCCACCCCCACCCCCCCGGTCAAAGGTGTCCCTCTTTACCAATCTGAAAATCTGGTCACCTTATCATAGAGCTGACAAAAAATAAGAAGCCATTATTATCTAATGTTTTAAAAAATGGAGTATGGTGCAAATACTGCACAGGAGATACAAAAAACAAATCTCTGGATGCTCAATTCTATATCTGCCAGAGAAAATGTACCAAGCGTAAAGTTATTCTGAACTATTCTGCAATCAATTGAATAAAGCTTGCAGGGTAGAATTTGGAAAACTTAATATCAACATATAGTGGCAATCAATCCGTTTCTGTACACAATCACTATTTTCAAGTAAAGCATCTATAAAATACTGCAATCTCTATAATAAATCATACAATAGTGCTATCTGTGGACTTGTTTCGAGTTAATCAAAGACAATGGGCTTCACTCAATCAGCAGTGAACGAAACCTGTTACTCTGGTTGCCACAGTGACCAAGGATTTCGATCTGGCAATTAGTCAGCAGGACAGACAGGGTCTTCCACTTTTTCTTTTGGTTAGAAGCACCTTATTTTCTGCCGCCCTGACGGTGTGTCTCAGGGATATAACACAGCTAATTATTATTTTTTCTGTTACTGTATTTGCACATCTGTATTTTTAGTATTCTTTTTCATGGCACTTTCTTCCCAGCAAGAATTGCTCCTTCACAAAGCACAATTCTAATCTATTGCTTGCCCATTCCACTGTTCAAATTAAATTGGGGGGAACAAGTCTCCATCATCTGCAGTAGGCTGATTAAGAAACAGAAAGACAGATCATAAGAATGCCACTAGGTATGTCTTCTGAGAGGACTGGGCATCAAAAGGTCTTTCAGAGAAGACACATTATATGTCAATATAGTCAATGAACCATACATTGGTTTCTGTTGCACACATGCTACCCAGCTTCCAATATTCAGACCTACATGAACTAACCTTGATCTAACAGAAACCATCTTGCAGGGATGAATTGACTTTTTACCCATCAACAGATTTATGGACTACAAATTCCGCAAAGCAAATTTCAATAGGAAACACCTAGTTAAAGATGAGTATCACAGAAGAGAGTTAAAATTTTGAGGCACCATCAAGATTTCATTTTGACTTTAATAATTAAAAAGAAAGGGATGATTTATCTCCAATTGATTGCAGTGTTATTTGATTCAATTTGTTAGTGTCATTGGAAATATGTAAGACTTTTCCATTTTCAACAAAAGTCACTGAGACTTGGAAGTTAAATTTACTGTTTCTGTAGGAATAAATCATACCAAATTTAATTTAAAAAAATGCTAGAAAATTATACAAGAACGATCCCTATTATTCAGTGGGTAAAGCAGTGAACAGAATGAAACACTGCTATATAAGACTCAATATCTTTAAAGCACTGTATCTTTAAAGCAACAAACAGACCTTCCAGGTAAATATTCCCTGTGTTCCAAAATTAAATCTGTCAGTCACTCAACTTCTCCCTTGACATGTCATTTTCATATATTGAAAAGCAGACTCAAAATAGTTTTTTGTTGGCAGATGCATTGGACCTTTTTATTCATTTCAAGGTAGTATAATCTAACAAAGTCGGAGTGTGAATTTGAAAAAATAGAAATACCTTCTTCCAAACGTTGCAAATGAAAAAAAAAATGCTTTGAGTGATTTTAATTTTCTGGAGGAAACATGTCTGTACCGAAGCTAAAAACTGATGTAGGGATGAAAAGGCCAAATTTCATAGAAATCAAATACAATTGTTAACATTTGGGAGGGTGTGGTTTGTAGAGAGAGGAACTAGAACAAAATGTAACAAATTTAGCAACCCTAATATCTCTTTTCTTGAGGATATAAATGTAAAACTTTAGAGACACTGGAAAGAAATTCTGTAAAACATTTCTCAAGAATTTAGAATTCATTAATTAGAGAGGCTTGAGGTAAATTTCATAAAGCATTTCTCAAAAATTTTAAATTAATAATTATAATTAATTTTAGCCTTTGCAGAAAAAATGTAACTAATTGGTTGTGCTTTTCATACTAAATCCACTAGTTTAAAAAAAGAAAAGAAAAGGAGCAGCAAAGAATCTTTTCATGGGGCAAACAGCAAAACTAGGTATCTATTTCCAATCTTCCATACCCAGCAGGAATTCTTTCTGATCAAGGAGAGTAGGATTATGGCCTGAAGTTAATTTACTTTGAGAACCCAGTTCTAATATCCTACACACCATGACATTCTACTCTTTTTTTTCCATTTGGCATAACTGCTGTGGTGCAAATATATAGCAGGCCAGAGTTCCAGAACAATGAGGGAAGCACTATGGAGAAGTAGAATTAGTACAGAAAATTCAGTGTCCAGTTTCACTCAAGGATTTGAGAATAAATCAATCTTTCCTGATATTCCCTAGTTCAACTCTTAGTGGTGCTTGGCAGAAGACTCACAGACACATCTCAGCTAGATTAGAATCTTCATGGCAGACAAGAATGTCCACTGCAATTATTAATATTTCTATTCCTTCCAAATGATTTTTTCCAAAATTATTAAATCATCAAAAAATCTAAAGATTAAGATTAAATTGAAATAAGAACTTTTGTCTTTGGGACTAAATGGATAGACAACTATAAAAGACCAAAAGCGGGGAGAGAATTGTATATGGTAACTGTAGCAAGATTATTATATGCACAACGATGGAAAGATTCTGAAATATCCAGAACAAAGGAATGGTTGGCAAAGATGAGAAACTTTGCAGAGATGATAATATTGACTTGACTGAATAGGGAAAGAACAACAAATGCATTTATCAGCAACTGGGAATTGTTTTTGAACTTTTTACTAAAAATGGGGGTGAGGGGAAACGAACATGTGGCTGATTGGTTTCATCACTAGAAAAAGTAGGATATGGAAAGAAGTGTCACGATGTAACTATAGAGAAAGAGGAAAAGATATAATTTTTAAAAATGTCTACTGCAATCAGTTGATTGCCTACTGTACTACAAATATGCTACATATCTTTCTCCCTCCCTCCCTCTCTCTCCCACTCTCCCTCTTCCTCCTTTGTAGCCTCTTCCTTCTGCCCTTCCTAAGTAATAATTGGTATGTTACTTGGCTTTGAGCAGCTGCGATGCCATTTGTAATTTGAAAACTACTGCTTCTTACATCACAAGTTTCAATCCAGTCATTCACTGTTGTTTAAAAAAGAGGGGAGGAGAATGGCAAAATAAAGTAGAATATTACAAATCCAATGGAAGCTGAAGAAACTGATATTTAACTTGATCTGAATAGGATATAGGCACAATTATCACCCAAGGTTTTATAGAGAATTAATAATTTAAGCAAAGTATTTTGAGGGTGTTTTGTCTCTTTGGCTTATCTTCCAATATGTTTAAAACTCAGACAGTCTTTCCTATGTGACTTTTTGATAGCTCAAATAAAACTAATGTGATTTGACAGCACTTTGAATTTTTGTGATTCACTGGAGTTTCTTACTTGGAAACTGTTGCAGAAGGGAAGACCATGTTTATTGTATGTGATGAAAGTTGGTATTTTTTATTCAGATAGGACATGGAAGAAAAAGTGCTACAGCAATATTCTCTTCTCAGCAACTTAGAATATCAATTCGTTTGTCTAGCTTGCACACATGAATATCGGTAAGAATAAGGAAAAAACACCATCAATTTATCTTCTGTTCGGTAGCTATTTGGGGATTGGAGATGCCCACCAAAGTATTTATTTCATAAATAAACAAGCTCATCAAGGTAGCCATTTTGTGAACGTGCCTGTGACATATTCTCAAAATTCCAAAATATGACCACTAGAAGAACATAAAGTATATAAACCAAAGTGCCTTCTTCTCTCAATCCAGTAAGTCATCAATCAGGATAATAAAAGCTATTTGGATACTATATCCAAGCCTGAAGCTAAAGTGAAATGGTTCTATAATCAGTACCTATCCAGGTAATTTTTAATTGACCAGGCATGGTACTGTTCATCAGCTTATTATAAGAAATTATAAAATCAGCTCATTATAAGAAATCTTATTGTAACTTAGTGGCAGTTATTTAAAAACTTAGTATCTTTAAAATATAAAATAACTTTTTAAGAGAAGTTGCATCATGACCTCTTTCACAGAATGAAGACAGAGTAGATACAAAGAGTAATTCATTGGTCAACGTTACCAGCCATAATGAACCAAGGAGCAGTGAACTAGTAGTTACCTTTCCACTGGTGCCCTATCAATTTCCTTAGTAATTGGCACTAATCCCAACGTCTCAGGTCAGAGGTGCCCTAATAAGCTCAGTAGGTTATTAATTAAACGTAGTGTTTAATTTGAAATAGACATAAGTAACTTTATCTCCACAAATTTATTAAATAGGTGATTGAATTGTGACCAGAATCTCTATCACTGGATTATCCTTAGGCAGCTCATCCACTACTCAATGAAGCTCTGCTGGACAGTTAACTGAGGATGGTGATGTAAGATCTTTTTGCTGTCCTTTTTGCCTGTGTGGTATTAGTGATGGTATGCTCCCATCTATCTAAATTATTACAGTATGCCAGTTTACTGACTGGAGCTTTTTCAGAAACTTCAGTATATTTCTAGCTATAGCTAGACAGAAGCAGCACTCAGGAGTAATAGCGTCAATATTCATTTCTGTGTACCATCAAATGAGGGTTATTTATTTATTTATTTTAACATGACTGCAAGTAAGAAAGATTGCATCAGTAACATTTCCAAAACATGTAGTAATAGTTCCACTCCATTCTGGACTGACCAGGTTTAATCTCAATTTAACAAAATAATTAGACAAATTGGAACAACTTCCCAGAAGACCAGTAGGAATGATCAGGAGCTTAGAAATATCTTACAAGAATAGATTCTAGAAAATGGGACAGTTGGCAGGTGTGGACAGTACAATAGATAAAATTCCAAGGATGAAACTGATTTAAAGCATTGTAGACAAGTGGAGCTTCTAACGGGGAATTATTCTGGGCTGACACTCTCCAAAGGCACTAATGGTGAATTATTCTGGGCTGACACTCTCCAAAGGCACAGAGAGATATTGCAGCTGGAAGGTGGATTCTGGCCTGTGCAATACCTCTGGAGAAAGGAGATATGCTGAGATAAACCATGTGTACTCCAGATGGCAGTTCTTTGTGAGTAAATTGCAAAAATAGAAACATTTTTGTACTCAGCTCAGGAGTTTTGCTGCCAGGAGTTTGAGGATTTCATTTATGTTCCTAAGTGCAGTGGAGTAGAGATGGACATTAAGCTCTGCCTTCTTCATTTCTTAATCACTTTTGAAAGTAATTAGTCTACAGACAGATTTCTCTACACCAAGATAAGACCACAGGCAATGAATTAAACCTTCTTTTACAATTAAAAATAAATAAATAAAAATGAAAAAGAGACTTTGATTTAAAGATTCAAAAATCTAAGAAAGTTTTAAAATGGATAAGGGGACAGTCCTTTTATTTTATTTTTTCATTTTTACTTATGATGACAGTACTTTGGTATGATTTTGCACTAAGCTAATAAGACGAGACATGTGTGGGGATACTTGCTGTTTATTCTTAAAAAGTATATTTAATTGGTGGATTCTACATAATGAAAGATAAGGTAAAGAAGCAGACTGATGTTTAGTTGCCATGGAGATGGGATGTGTATTCTGGCTGAAACTACCTAGAGCTATCACAACAAAACAAAAAATGTCAAAACCATAAAAAGATAGTAAGATGGGAGAAGGAGTGACTTGCTGGAGACACCTTCATTTCTGGATTATTATCAAAAAAATGGTTACTAGAAAAATGGCAAGAGAAGGCTTGTTAGAGCAACATAAAGATACACAAAATATACTTCAGAAATTACTTGAATAGATGGGAAATAAAATGGATGCTTTTGAAAAAAGAATGGATGAAAGATTTGTAAACTGAAAGAGAAGATGAGGGAAGACATTTAAAAAATGGAAAGTTCTAAAAAGCAAAAAAGTAAAACAAATTAATGGTAAAATTTAGAGAATGAGAGAGAATGGTGGTGTTTCTGGAACTTCATTCTGTTTCCCATAAACTACACAAGGAAGTGTGGACATGCTGAAAATGGCAGCCACTTCCAGCCCAAGGGTGAGTGGTCAGTCCATCTTCTCCAGCATAAGATCTTCAAAAGAGAAGTCTGCACTGAATGATGGGTGGGTGAAGACCAGGTCCAAAACCTTTGGGGTCCCAGTGGGATGGGATTGGGGTGGGAAAGGCCACATCCCTGCAGTCAGTCATAAGGGCAAATGACTGTGGTGGTGCTGCAGCAGCTGTACCTTCAAAACTGAGTCATAAGCACCTTTGGGGGGATATGTGGTAACTTCAAACGGCCTCTAAGTGACCATTCATTAAGCAAGGACTACCAACATACTCTCTTGTGCTACCATTTATCTGTTTCTATATATCACCCAACCCTCAAATGGCCATCATATAAAGGAAGACATATGATAGTTCACCTTGAGTAATTTTACTATTTTTCTCAGAAATCCTATCCACTTGGGGTGGGGGAAGGATACTCAATTCCAATCTTCCATCAAATTCACAGTCTCCTGCTTTCCAGCTTGGTGCTTAACCACTTGACTAAATTGTCTAGTTTTAAACATCTGTAATCCATACTCAGACCAAAAATTTAGAAAAGTTCATACCTGTATTGCCTAATTTAGTACCACTTTTTTCCAATTCCTGTTGTGTTGTGATTTTTGTGCAGTTCCTCCCAAAAGTATCCTTTCTATCTCCTTCAATATTCTGTTATGGCTGCCTAAAACTCCTTTTACTTTCTGGGCTGAATTCAGCCTAAATCTCTGAATCTCAAACAAAATTATTTTTCATTTTGAATAAAGCCAGAAAATCCAGTTTTCATCAAACCCCAAATTCCCAGTGATCGTATCGAAATGGCTGGTTTTTTCCCAGGAGGCTGTCACACCCCAGGGATGTCACAGCCCAGGGATAGACGGTTCCATTCTGCTTCCATATACAGTCTGCACAGCATTAAGGAAACCTCTGAAGCTCCAGAGATCTTCAAAAGATATATGCGCAATAGGTGATGTTGGGTGATGAGGACCACCTGTGGGGATCTGGTGAGCCCATTTTCTGCTTAATGACTCATTCATTTAATGACTGCATCAGGGAAAGCAGGGCATGGGGGTCCTTCAGCAAAATCATCTTTACTATCATCATCGCTTGTGACCCTAATGAGCAGGCTCCATTACAGTAAAGGTCAAGTACTACTAGTACTTGTTTTTTTTTAAATATATAGATCCTTTTAAAGAATAGACATGATTTGGATTTGGATTTCAAGAGACTAAAATTAATAGTGGTAAAAGTAGAGATCTTACCAAAGATTTTTTCAGACTGGTTCTATGAGTCTGAAAAAGAACGTTGGTCTTACCTGAGCATGTCTTTTCAGGGGAAGAGAGGGAGTGGTCACGTGTGGGTATTCTCAAAGCCTGATTGGTCCAAGACTGAGAGTAAAACTTCTTAAATGCTCCTTCCTGCCTTTCTAGCCCAGTTTCCTCGAAGACGAACAATGGAACTGCAACAGATACAACCAACAACCCCCCCCCCCGGGAGAACACCCGGCCCCTTCCCCCCCCCAAGAAGGGCGGGTCATGACCACTCCCTCTCTTCCCCTGAAAAGACACGTTCAGGTAAGACCAACATTCTTTTTCCAGTGGAAGAGAGGGAGTGGTCACGTGTGGGACATACCCAAGTTCAGTCCCAGGGAGGGAAACAAACTAAACTATGGCCCAAGGGGAGCATCAGCTGCCATCCTCTGCAAGACCCTCCGACCAAAGGAAGCGTCCACTGAGGCGAAGGCATCCAGACAATAATGTCAGATGAAGGGCATCGGAGAAGCCCAAGTGGCTGCCTGACAAATGTCTTCAAAGGGGGGCCTTGTGGCTCACGCTGCTGTGGTCGCGGCACTCCTAGTTGAATGGGCTGTAATGCCCGACAGGACAGGCTGCCCCGATGCCCCATAGGCCTCCACAATGGCCTGGCGCAACCAACGGCCAATAGTAGCCGAAGACACCCTGGCCCTCAACGTTCGAGGTTGGAAAGAGACAAACAAGGCCTCCGACCTGCGGACCCCTGCCATCCACCGGAGATAAATCCGCAAAGCGCGACGAACGTCAAGACAGTGCCAGAGCCTCTCCTTATCACTAGAAGGCCCTGGACAGAAATCAGGTAGGATGATTTCCTGTGCCCTATGGAAGGGAGTGTTCATTTTTGGAAGGAAGGTAGGATCAAGCCGAAGGACCACCCTATCCTGATGGAAATGACAAAGGTCCTCCTTAGATGAAAGGGCGCCCAACTCCGAAATACGCCTGGCCGAAGTAATGTAGTCATATTTGCTGCAAAAGAATCAGAAGCCCCTTTCTATTTCTTTATATTTTCTGTCTGCATTTTTTATTTTCTCTTTTTCTTTTTTAAATTCTGTATCTATGTAAGTTTTTATGTTCTTTTTGAAAACTTTTAATAAAATTTATTTGAAAAAAAGTGCTGCAGACAAGTAGTACATGTATGCTGTTAAGTGCTTCAAAGCACTTTTGGGAAACTGAATTTGAAGAACAGTACTGTATGCCCTAGTGCTTAGCCTTGGGAAAGCTAAAGGCAGATATGATAGCACTCCTTTGAAGTGGCATCACACCAAAAGCAAGAACCCAAAATGAAGGGCATAGAATAATGATTTTATATTATAGAAGGCAGATTCCTATTGAATGGTTTTTAAAAGCTGAATCTTTGTAATAGAAAAAGCAGCTTGACAGTCAAATCAATTATCCAGAGAGATGGCGGTTCCTTATCGCTGGATGTGTCAAGCAAAGTTTGAACAGTCATTTGTCAAGGATGCTTTAATTTGGATCTATATAATCTCTATATGGATTAAATTCTTAAAGTGAAGCACTGAAATTAAAGAATAATCCACAACAATTCTAATGATGTGATCTATATGTTGCTTTTATACCAGCAAACATTCCAAGTTTATAAAATTTCAAAAATTGTTTAAAAGTATATGCAAGCTTAATTTTAAAAAGGCAAAATTCTACTAGAATTGGTATTAAAAACATTATGCCACTCTGCTTTGACACCAAACTGAAATGAAATAATTATCACATTTACTTTAGAGTAGGACCCATTGAACTCAATGGTATAGATGTGCCTACAATTGCACTGTTAGACAGAACCATCTATTTGTCTGGTTCTATAAGGTGTAAAGATTTTCATTTTAAGAAAGAAAAAGAAAAATATACTACAATGACACAAGTACATGATCCAATCTGGGTTGGTCACCAGGACCAGAGATTTTGTCTTCTGAACTTTTGGACTTGTGCTAGAGCCCATCTTCAGGGAACTTCTCTCTTCAGGGAACAAGTACATGAACATACACACACACACACACACACACACAAAATTCTTGGTGGTGAATGGACTCTGCTAACTAGGAGGGAAGGTATGGAGTGAAATGTCTATGGAGATTCTCAGTCATCCAGGTCATGGTTGTCCCAAAGGTGCTTTTACAAGAAGCAACTGGACTTTCTTGTTTTTCTTTGAAGATGTTTCGCTATCATTCAAAGAAGCTTCTTCAGCTCTGACTGGATGGTGGGGAATGAAAGGATTTATATCCCTTGTAGACAGATTGTCGTTTGCATTCTTTTAGAGAGTCATTGAGGGCATTTTGAGGTTTATCTGCGTT
Source organism: Thamnophis sirtalis (assembly GCF_051295495.1). Lineage (NCBI taxonomy): Eukaryota > Metazoa > Chordata > Lepidosauria > Squamata > Natricidae > Thamnophis > Thamnophis sirtalis. The sequence continues at coordinate 108,634,675 of NW_028261385.1, read as the reverse complement.
CTCAAGGTCACCTGAGTAGTGCAAAGGAGTGTAGAGCCATCTTGGAACTGTTGAAAGAACTGGCTTTTAGATTGGAAATAGATGATGTTGTATCCTTCCCCCTCTGTTGAGAGAAGGCTGTTCAACTTTCACATAGATGGCCTCTTTGATCCCCTCTTTCAAAACAGAGGTCCTCTCTGTCCAAAATGTGGACTTTGCTCTTTTCAAAAGAGTGGCCTTTGTCTTTCAATTGCAGTTGGACTGCTGAATCTTGTCCTGATGAGTTTGTTCTCTATGTTGTGCCATGCATTTGTGAATTGGTTGTTTTGTTTCCTAAATGTACAGATCTGCACATCTCACTGCATTGTACTGCATATACCACATTGCTCAGTTTATGTCTGGGTGTTTTATCCTTGGGGTGGACAAGCCTTTTCTTAGTGTTTTCTTGGGTTTACTGTTCTGCTTTTTGTCTGTTATGGAGGACCTCCTGCTGGATGTTTTTGGGGATTTGATGAAGGCCTAGTTGGGATAGCCACACGTTCTGAGGGCTTCCTTGATTGTGTTTTAGTTCTTTTTTCCCCCATCTTTGCTGATAGGCAGACATTCAGCTCAGCGATGTACAGTTCTGATAACTCCCATTTTGTGCTCCAGTGGGTGGTGAGAATCAAAATGTAAATATTGATCTCTGTGTGGGGGTTTTATGTAAACTTCAATGTTAAGGCTTCTGTCTTCGTTAATGTGTACTGCACAGTCCAAAAAGGCTAGACTACTTTCCTTAATATCTTCCCACGTGACTTTGATGTATCTGTCCACAGAGTTGATATGTTTGGTGAACGCTTCCAATTCCTGTGTTTTGATCTTGACCCAAGTATCATCCACATACCTATACCAGTGGTTGGAATTCATGTGAGGGAGTGTAGGGCCTTGGTTTCTACCTCTTCTATGTAGAGATTGGCCACAATGAGAGACACAGATGAATCCATGGCATAGGGTTCACCCATAGCCATGTTTTGTCTGTAGAAACCTTCTGTATTTAAACTAGATACCATGTTTCCCCGAAAATAAGACTTATTTTGACCCCCGAAATAAACGCTTGGCCTAACTTTCGGGGAGATCTTATTATTTTTGAGGTGCAGGAGGCGGCAAGCGTGGTCACTTCATCGCTGCAGCTGTGTTGCAGTATTTTCAGGGATGGCTTATTTTCAGGGGAGGGCTTATTTTAGCACATGCGATCCAAAGCCCAAATGGGCTTATTATCCGGGGAGGTCTTATTTTCAGGGAAACAGGGTAGTGGTCAGGCAGAAGTCTCTCTAAAAGAATGCAAATGACCAACTGTCTGCAAGGAATATAAATCCTTCCATTCCCTGCCATCCAGTCAGAACTGAAGAAGCTTCTTGGATAAGAAGCGAAACATCTTCAGAGAAAAGAAAAACAAGGAAGTCCTCTTGACAAAGCATCTTTGGAACATACGGAGTGGAAGATAAAGGTGGCAGGTGTTCTCCCAAGCTCATATGACCCTAGGGGACATTGAGAATGAGCCTCGGTCCCTGGGTGAAACAGCTGGATTTACATCAGCCACTGGTTAAAAAGATATTTAATATATATGTAATTTGGTCTGCTGTGGGGAGTTCTGGCTTTCTTCACAGTAGTGCAATCATAACAGCATTCAAAATCATTCACTGTACCTTGTGTATTGCAGCTTTCCAATGTGGTATTAAAGCATTTGTCCATTTCTGTTTTTCAGTTTAAAAGAACTGGAACGGGGGAGATACAGATGGACTCAGGGAGTAATGCCTCGTGTTGATGTCCTACCATATGCCTAAATGGGGTGATGCAATCAGGTTATCAGCTGAGATGAAGGACAGAACTGCCAGGTCAGAAGCAGTTAGTAGGCTCCCTGTGAATAGATAGATCCAGGGCTCATTCTGTTCCAACCTTTTTATGTGCTGTTATCCGATAAAATGTTGGTATTTAACCCTTCTTCCAAATAGAACAGAGATATTATTTTTCAGTGTTCCCACATTCTCACTAGCAGTGGATAGTTAGGTGGAGTTGCTGGCAAGGGGAAATGGCAGGGAAGAGGCAAACGGAAACTGGGATGTAAATTAATGCAGTTACAGAAGAGTAGCAGTTGGGCTGCCAGCAGATTCAGATTCCTCCCACCCAGGTTCCCTTCTTAGATGTATTAATCACACTATGGAATGTTCTTTCTCTTCCTTATTTCCCATCCACACATGGCAAGACAGTGACAAAGCTGACTAGCTCAGGATTGGTAGTGAGCCATTCCGTACTGCATTATGGCGGTATTTTAATTTTTCTGCTCAGCTCCCAAACCATCTGAGGAAAATAGGAAGGAAATGAGGCAATACTAGCAGTATATGATCACACCATCATCTTATCTTATTACAGAGTCAGTGGGTTTTAGCTAAGGAGGGATGGGTTGAGTGAAGGCCAATCTTGTGTTGGAAACAGAAATGGATATAGAAGCAGGTGTCGTGTCAGATGCAGTTGCAAAGTGGCTGAACAGATTGGTTTGAAATGTAGCTGTGTGGATTGTAGCTGTAGGGAAGAGATAGATTGGAGGACAATCCTTTTTTTCTGTGATAAATCAAATGGACGGCCTGCCTGCCACTGCTTGGCAAACATGTCAATGTAGTCCTTGACTTACAACTGACTGCTTAGCAACTGTTCATAGTAATGACAAGGGCTACTTATGAGCCAGATTCAGAGTTCGAGCCCCTCCCTGTGGAGGGGAGGTGTTTTCTGCCCTGCTCCCTGTGGCCACAGGATCACCATTTGGCCACTTGACAACTGACAAACTTGACAATTCATCCTAATTTGCTGCATCCTGTGGTCACATGACTGTGATTCTGTGATATGTTTTTTTTTAAATCAAAAACCGGTGTTCACTTCCAGTTTCTGGGGACAAAAACACCTATTGGGACAATAGATTCATTTAATAACCATTATGTTTGCTTAATGACCACAAGGGTTGCTTAATGACCACACTATTTCACTTAATGACCGCCATAAAAAAGATCATAAAATTGGCATGGTCACATGATGACCTAACGACACCACAATTTGCAACCCTAATTGAATGGAACGGCTTGCCTTATGGAATTGTTAGTGCTCCATTGCTAGACACTTTCAAGAAAAGATTGGACCACCATTTGTCCAGGATGCAATAAGGTCTCCTGCCTTGGGTAGGGGGTTGGACTAGAAGACCTCCAAGGTACCTTCCAGCTCTATGATTCTCTGTAATTCAAAGTCCAATTACAGTCATAAGTTGAGGACTACTTATAAAGGGGTTCAGAACTCTCCATTAGTATGATAACCTTCCCAAAACTAAGCAGAAATTTGTTAGGATAAGAAGTTAGAAAAAGATTGAGTTGGAGCATGGGCCAGATCCAGATTGGAGTTGTAAAGAAAAATACAGGGGATTCATGGGATAGGAAAAGCTTGTCCCCTGGGACAAGCACTTGAGGAAAAGGCTGCCATTTTCATTCATTCATTCAATCAATCAATCAATTTCTATAACCACCCAACTCAATCAAGGGAATCTGGAAGGCTTACAATTATTCCATTCCAAGCTTCCCTTCCTCCTAATCATGACCTGGATGGCCCACTTTGTGTTTCTCGGTGCTTGCTTAAGCACAAGCACAAAGAGACATAGTATAAGAGATTAGCGGAAACATACAACACATTGTTCTGTTATACAGAAGAAAACAAGGGACTGGAAAGAATTCTAAAAGTTATGCTCTGCATCAGTGAGGGTTTCTAATTTTTTTCCTACCAGTTTGCTCGTGTGCACGTGTGATGCTTCTGCACGGGGTGGGTGGGTGGAGTCTTCCACCCAATCCGGGCCAAATCGGCAGCAACCCACCTCAGCTTTGCATGTTTTCCCTACCTTATTTTCCCGGCTTAGTGAGCACTTGGTGATAGACTTTGCTGAGGAGTGCCTGCTTTAGGATGGGAAATGAGAGCCCTGGGGAATGGAATATCTGATGTTGGGATAGAACTATGGAATCTGGGAAAAGCTGACAAATTTGCATGTGAAAGATCATTCCCCACACCTACATCTCAGTCCCAAGGCCATTATTTTGTCTCCAAAAAACAAACAAACTATTCCTGTTCCTAGAGCTGCTGTTTCCACTCCAGCCTTGTCTTCTAATCTCTCAGAAACTGTTATTTGTTCTTCCTTGCATGTCTCCTATTATCTTCACCCCGTTAGTCTCTTTTAGTGATACATTCCATTCTCTGTTACGATTTGTGCCTTTTGTAGTTCCCTTTTGTATTTATTTCAGGAGAGCCCAATCAGTCAACAAGTATTCTCAATACCCTTTATTCCCAATGGAACAGCTAGCCGTTCATATTGTGACTTTTGCTAGACAAATAAATTGTATTTCACTATCCCTGAGGCTACTTTTTTTTTTAGAAACCACAAGCACTCAGTTTTCAGAATGAATTGTTGAAAACCCATATGGAACATTTTCATAGTTTCTTCCTTCCTCCCTATGTTGCCTTATTTAATTACTTCTAGTAGCCTCATAGCTAACATGTAGCAATGTAATTGAGAGAGAAATAGACAGTAGATAAATTTAAGATCCCTGGAAAACATTTCAAATTTTTCAGATACATCATAAATATTCTTTGACCCTTTATCCCATAATTCTTGACTTCCAAACTGTTCATTAACTAAATTAAAATTTCTAATTAGTACTTTTTTCTGTGTCTACATCTTATATTTCTTTCCCCCTGAATTACCTTTTACTATTTCTTCTATTTCATTACCAGAACAACAGGTGCATATATAATACATCTCCCCTTGCACCTGTGGTCTGTGAAAAAGCTTATGCAGTAAAACTTTTGTTAAACTGAAATGCAAAAATATTCTGTTATTTTCACTATAGACTATTCACAAATGTCTCTAAGATGAAGGAAATTATTCCAGAACACTGGGAGCATTTTTCTAACAAATTATGTGAAGTTGTCAATGTTATGAAAACATTGCCCGAAATATCCATTTTTAAAAGTTTTCATTATAAGCAATAAAGCATACATCCCAAGAATTATGTAGAAATGTATATGCACAAATTGCAATCACACATCCTACAGAGTAATTCTGTCAAATTCCTGGAAGAAAAATCCTTGTTGATGGCTGTAATGTTAATGAAAACCTTCTATTGCTATGGCCTAACTGAGTGAGAGGCTGAATTAGAAAAATTAGGTCATTACTAGGCACATTACCAAGCTGACAGTGAAACTAGTTGGTTAGAAGTACCGCAGCTACACCCTTTTGCTGTTATGGTATTTCACTCCATTTCTCCCTAAGAACAGCATCCTGGATTTCTCCTCCAGAGTTTTACAGTAATGGAACAACAAATATCTCTCATGTCAGGTAGGACAAAACTATAAAGAAATACGCTTGTCATGGCGAGTAATTTTCTCTGATCTGACAAAATGACAAGCACTGCAGAACTCAGAAGGCACTTTCACTTCACCCTGAAAAACAGTTTAAAGCTACCCCACAATTGTCTTGAAAGGCTGTGAACAACTAGAGAATACTATGAGCCAAACAGTGTTCCATTGAAACGATCTTACAGAAGAATGTAAAATATAACTTTCAATAAAAGCCATACCTGGAATAGCTAGATTTTCCATGTTCCCACTCTACATAAAAGAGGAAAAAATTGCAACATACTGTATGCATTCAATAAAATCCCCAAGTAGTTCCTACAAGGTGAATTAAAGCAACTGCAAAGATGTCCATTCCTTCTATTTTTATCTGAAAATCATTGAAAATTGTGATGCCATCTAGATGGCAGGTCAACATTTTTATAGCTAGGCATTTTTCGCAGTAGTTCTAACAATGGTTCATTTGGACAAATAGGGAAACACAGTCAGGAATGATCTGTGCCTTGCAACTATTTCTGTGCATATTGTGGCCCAGGTAAAGTGAACTGGGCCAAAATGGTTTAGAATGCTATCTGTTTCTCTCTTCTCTTCTGCGAGGGCCATTCAGCTGTAAATCACTGCACTGCTGCTGGTTGTTTTTTTGTCCAAGTGATTGCTTGGAAATAGAAGGTCCCCAGAGATATTTCTAAATTGAAGCTCTGTTGAGAGATGAGTGAGATATGGCTGATGTGAGTTCAGAAGCCAGGAGGTGGGGTAAGACAGGAGTTCCTGCCAATGGGGAATGGAACTATCTACAACCTCAGCATTTCAAAGTGTTGAAAAAGATAATACTCCCTTCACTGATTATTCAAATGCAAATTAGATCTGCTCTCACATATTGCCAACTGGGAACACTGAGATCCAGAGTTGCTTTCAAACTGGTAAAGAATCCTCCTGGGGAAGTGCCCAGAGAGAGGGATAATTCTGCCTGGAGGTATAAATCTCATAACCCATCCCTCAGCTCCACATTCTGGAGAACTCAGCACACTACAGATACACAACAACCTCTTAAACACAATAAGAAATCAAATACTGCCAGCTCCATTGGAAATGCCAGCCACAACCACCCCGAATCTGCAAATCACATATTCACATGGAAAAGTTATCCTTCTCCCAGCTCCACTTTATTTTAAATAGCACGAGTACTGCAGCATGTGGAAAAGAGCTTGTGCAAAGAGAAGAAAAGCAAAGGCAGACAGCTCATTGACATGAAATTAAGCTAAATAATCTTGCTACATTATCAGATTATACTTAAATTGAAAAGCCACAACAAATTTAAATAATATGTTACGAATAACTTTAATACACTTTAACAGAGAGTTATACAAGCTCTCTGGCCACAGGCTTCCAGGGCATTATATACCTTTTCCATATTGCCAAGATTTGGAACCAAATTCTAGTTATCATCCACTGTTGTTGCTTTTGCTGCCTTATCCTTGCACTCTCCGCTTCCACCTTCCATTATTTCCACTGCTATCTCACAAGCTAACTCTTAACTCTAATCCTAAAAGATTCAGATTCAGATTTAGTTTATTTAAAAGTTCTTCTTGCATTTTGTATAGTAAAATGGGGAGAAGAAACTACACAAAATTAGCATCATATGTCACCTAGACTTCAGTTCTTATGAAGAAAATAACCTTTACATTTTAGCTATGCCACTTCAGACTGTAGGCAAGAGTTTTAAGGATTGAATACCATTCTAAAAAAGAAACAATCCAGGAAAAATAAATGCCAAGGAAAGAACTGGCACAGAGTCCTCATATAACTCCAGTTATTTAATTCCAACAAGTTATCATTTCTGAATTCACACATCTTTGTTAATTTCCAGAGCTCATGAGAGAGTTTTAGTGATAATATTTCTGTAGTATGCCCAAGGAATGTACAAAATTCACTGATCCAGGTTGATAATATTTTCAAGAATCCAGGAACTCATCCTACTCCATAGGTGATATGGTGGTTTCTGAACATAAATATCCAGAATATGTGCAAATCCAGAACACCTCTAATTGCTTCCAGTTCAGAGATCTTACTTTCAGAAACCATCAAACCACTCTAGACAGCATGGCCTAGACTAAATGGGACCTTCCACAAAGCATTCTGCACGGTGAATTTGGCACATCCCTCTTGCATTTTTCCAGTGAGTGCTATGGTGATCTCAGGAGAAGGGTAAACCACTTGAAATAGTTTAGCATGGATTCACAAGAAGCATTCAGAAAAGCAAAATTACAATGAGGTTTTTCATTATTGTCTCTACAACACAAACAGAGATGGAAAAGAACATGATTACCTTGGCAGGTTATATAGCCCAAGAAGCAGTCAGAAGTGCTTAATCCAAAGCTACATCCCTTTGAGCATATACCAAGTCTCAGACTTGATGAAAACAGATTACTGCTCTACAAAGTTCCCATAGTGGCAAATGTCAATGCCAGAACCGAAATGAATGCAGCCTCTGAAGCTCACATGGCAGGCTATTGAGCAAGGTGATAAAGCAATAAAAATGTTAAAAATTGCTAGAGAGCAGCTGGGAAGAAACTGGCGGTACTTTTCCAAGTACTTTAACCAGACAAAGAAGTAGGGCTCTTTATAAAATGGCATTCTGTTGCAGGAGAAAGCTTTGGAAGAAAGTTGATAGGTTAGAGAAAAATATATTATCTGATTTTAAATTAAAGGCTGCAATTTTGATAGGGGATGTCAGAAAATGAAATGACCTTAAGACTCAGTACAGCATCACTGATTCACCTGTTCCTCTGTAACAACAACAACAACAACAATAACAACAATGTCATGACCAAGTTGCTAAAATTATTCAATGGAAACTGTGCCAGAAGTTTGGATTTGAGTACAGCAAAAACCACTGGGAACATCAGGTTGAGAAGGTTCTAGAGAATGAAAAAGTCAAGATCTTGTGGAATTTCAGAATTCAGACTGACAGGCACTTGGCCTACAACACACCTGACATAACAGTAGTTGAAAAGAAAAAAGTTTGGTTCATTGACATTGCAATACCTGGTGATACGCGAATTGAAGATAAGCAGAAGAAAAAATCACAAAGTACCAGGACTTGCAAATTGAAATTGAGTGACTGTGGAAAAAGAAATCGTGTGTTGTCCCGATTGTAATTGGAGCCCTTGGCGCAATACCTAAAGGGCTACCTTGCTATTTGAAAATTCTAAATTTATCGGACTTGAACATTCTGACTCTACAAAAAAACCAACCTACTTGGAAAAGCTTATATCCTCTGACGTTACCTTAATAGTTCCTAGGTCCTTGGTTAGGACTCAAGCTGTTGAGCTACCAACCAGCCCCAAAGGCTGTGAATCTCACCAAAGATTAACATAATAATAATAATAATAATAATAATAATAATAATAATAATAATAATAATAATAATGGCTGCTCAAGAACAAGCACTACAAACTAATGACATGAAAGCAAAGATAAAAAAATCCACTGACAACCCAAACTGCCAACTAGCAATAGCAAAGTCGAAACTATTTCACATTTAATATGTGAATGTAGTAAAATCGCACAAACTGATTACAAAGCTAGACATGACCGAGTTGCTAAATTAATCCACTGGTCATTATGTAAAAAATATGACTTACCCGTATCCAAAAAGTCATGGGAGCACAAAGTGGAAAAAGTTACCAAAAATGAAAAGGTGAAGATCTTGTGGGACTTTCGGATATAGATGGATCTGCCAGAGTCGAAGAAAAAGAACAGGAAAAAATCACAAAATACTATGACCTGGCCATTGGAACTACCCAGTTATGGTTGAAACATGTAACAGTGACACCTATTGTCATCGGTGCACTTGGCACCATGTCCAAGAATTTTACAAATAAAGAATTTGCAGCATCCTGCAATAACATCAGCAGAACTGCAAAAAACTGTGCTACTCGGAATATCATATATTTTGAGAAGGTACTTGGTTGATACTTAGGACGCTGGCAGCAACCCGTATCAACCATTAGCACCAGTCAATGGTATTTGTGATGCATTTTTGAATGTTCAGTTGACTGAGTTTCAGGTTTAATGAATAAAGTATAATAATAATAATAACAATAACAACACTACCAACAACAATAATAATAATAATGAATCTTGACTTTCCAGACAGCAGATAGACCTAAATAGGCCTAGTCAGCCATTCAAAGTATTTCTTAGTCAATATAGAAAGAATCAAGGATAAGCTCCAAATGGACCTTGGTCTCTAATGGGATGTACTTGCATAATAAAGGAAAATGTTTAACTTTAGAGTGAGAAGAAACTGAGGGTCCTTTCACTGGCAGTTAAAATGCTGAGATTGCTGCCAACATGCCATTGATAGCCAACAAGGAAAGATCCTGTTCTTTTAAAGAGATGAGAAAAGCCAGGATAAGATCTATGCCACATGTGACAGAATTCCTTTCTACTAGTGAGAAGAAATTCTTTTATCTGTAGTTATATGCTTCCCTAATAGATGATTTGCAAAATACAATAACTTCAACAATATTACTGGTACTGAAACAGGCCCACATTTTCCACACCATAAGATTGAGAGCATTGAGGCTGGCTTGATAAATTCTGGTCCCTAAAAAGGTAGTGGTAGGAATCCAAATTGCAAAGAATATGCCCAGAAAAGGCATCTGTAATAGCCACTACTGGAAGGAATTGAGAAATGATTGTGAAGTGGCTATTTTAGAACAAGATATCTAGGTTGGACAGCATTATAAGAACCAATGCATCAGTAAACTGGCAAAAAGGTAATAGCCATCATGGAGGCCTTATATCCTAGCAACATTGGCAAAGAGTAAAATGAAGTTTTCTGGTAGTCAAGAAGTATTATGAATTATAATTATAAAGCTGTGCTTCTATATTTGCATGGATTCTGTATTGATTCTGCTTTTCCATGATTAAAATAGTTTATTTAGACTATTATAATTATCATGATAATAAAATAAAGTCTATTTGAATTATGGAGAAGCAGAATCCATGCAAATGGAGAAGCAGAATCTTTAATGTCTCATCTTGTGTCCAGACCTGTACCAATATAGTGAAAAACTACAAAAAAAACCCAGCCAAATCTTTTTGTGGTTGACTAGATAATTTAACAACTGTAGAGTTGAGAAAGTGAAAGATCTCTGAAGAAGCAGGAAGCAGCTGATCATTCCAACAGGAAAAGACTCTTAATTTTCTGAAAGCAGAGATGTGCTACATCTCTCGTTGTGCATTTAGTAAAGATCTGTAAGCTCCTAGCAAGAATAAAAGGTAAAATGATGAACTGAGAATTCTAATATTAGAATGCAGAAAGCAAGTAGAATACAGCAAAAGATCAAAACAGAAATACAGTAACTCTATCAACACAAACCAGTATCATTGTCAATAGATGGGAGCTAAATTTCAATATATCTTAGATGGGGCACAGTTCATTAAATAAAGTAAAAATGTCTACTAACGTTTGTGAATGATGCTGATTTGATGCTGATTTGGGACCAAAATATTGCCAAAATATAGTCTGTTAGACAGAAAACATTTATACTGACATGTCTTGGATGAGAAAGATGAGAAAAATGTTCTGGTCCAGAAATAAGATTGATAGATCATCTTCTGGTGGTGCAGCTCCCTTTATACCATGCAGAATTTTGGGTTTTCTGGACTCAGTGTTAACTTTCCTTCCAATAAAAATGTCTTTGTCCCCTGGGGTAACTCTTTGTTATTAGCCATTGTTTTTATGTAATCCTTAAAATTGCAGTTATACTTGTCTGTTTCAACACAGATCTACATCCCACAATTTCAATTGTTTCTGGCACTGCTAATCTGCTGCTCGCCCATCCTGTTGGAAGATAAGAGACGCTTATTTTTTTACTGCTGATATGTCAGAGAGCGCCAGTTTGGTGTATTGATTAAGGCATCAGGCTAAAAAAGGAGACGGTGAGTTCTGATTTTGCCTTAGGAACAAAGCCAAATTGGGGCAGTCATTCTCTCTCTGTCCTAGGAAACAGGCAATGGCAAACAACTGCTGAAATAAAACTAGGCAAGGGACCAATCCAGGCAATTCAACCAGAATCAACACTGGCTTAAAAGCATTTAACAAACAAACAATAAAAGGTAAGTGTAAACAAGGGTTGTCCTGCTCTAAGAAATATTGGGATTAATGAAGCTGCTTGGAAATTTGTTGTTCTTAGACTGAGGGCTCCCAGAGTGTCAAATTTTCCTCACCCATAATATCAGTCTGTTTCTTTTTCTCTATCATGTATGAGGGGAGGGGCATCTGTTAAATGCCCCACTTAACTATTTCCACAATCGACAGTTCAGATGTTCCTTTAAAAAATTACCAGCAGAATGAATACCCAGAATCACTTAAGTGTCTGGTGTTGAAAAAAAGCTTCAAAACTATTGCCAATATTCATTTAATATTGCAAAGTGATATTGCCAACTCTTGAGACTTATCAACTCAATCAGAAAAAAAATGCAGCTGGATTAAAAATGTAGAGAATCTTAAATAATTAATGAAAAGAGACTTTTAATGTATGTAAATTAAATTATATATGCATCTTACTGAAATTAAAATTAATGTGAGCACTTTATTCAAGAGTCATTCTTGTTACAGACTAAGAGGTAACTTAATTTGTTATTGCTATAGACCGCAAAATGATTATTTATGTTTTGCTATGGATAAAGCTATGGATAAAATTGTCTTACAAAATCTATAGACACACACAATTGTATTTGCTAAGAGATGTGGGTGAACAGAGGCTCTGTTTATTGAGAGATCTTAATTTCATTTGTGAACACTTCAATAGGCTATTTTGTCCTGGTACATTTGCACATGTCCTCAAACTCTCCAAAAGTAAAAAATGTTTATTGGTATTCAATAGCAATAATTTAATTTTGATTACACATGAATATATCTAGATTTTTTTTCTTTGGATGATCAAGGCCATGTATTTTTAAGAGTTTTGAGTTTTCCACAGAATGTATATTGCATAGGACTAAATATGTAATGTTTACTAATAAAAAGTAATTTATTTACTTGTCATCCATTCTTAAAGGATGCAGGAAACTATGATACCTAATACAGTTTGGCAAGTAAATAGTATATAGCAATGTTTCTCGAAGTGTGGTCTGCAGACCACTGGAGGTCCCTCAAGACCCTCTCATGAAAGCCAGCTATGCTTAAAAAATAATATATATTAAAATCCATGCAAATAATTGTGAGCAGCAGCAGTGGGGAACGTACAGCAGATTTATTTCTTTAATGTGTTTCTCTTTCTCTAGTTTTAGGGCTTGTGGGGAAACAGATCACATTTTATGTCATATTTTACACATAAATTTTGAAAATTCACAATTCACAAATTTTTAGGTACCACTATGTATCTAATGGATTTAATATTGTTGTTTTTGTATTATCCAATCAATAAATAAAAGCCTACTCTACAAATGCATCCATTTTAATTTTTAATATGATGAAAAATAACCTATAGAAACAAAATCTCTTTGGGGACCCTCCATCATTTTTAAAAGTGGGAAAGGGTCCTGAGTAAAAAAATAATAATGTATATAGCATACCTGAAGCAAAATCAGCATGGCAAATAGGAGAGTAATCTGAGTGGTTGAGTCATGATGGCTTTATACACTTTTCAATTCTTATTAGAATTGGCCTCTCATCTAATACATATTGTGGTCCTAAAATATTTAATCGACAAGAGTTTCATAGGTAGCAGAGAACAAGTGTGCATATCCTTGTTTTTTATATAATTTATAACTTCACATAGTTCTTTTCTGAGTTGATGGTTTTGTTCATTACAGAAAGAAACCAGTCCAGATTTTCTAAAGCAGGCTTTTCTTTACCCACTCCTTGAAAAAACACCCTCCTCTGTGTTTCGAATTTCCATCCAATGTTCTATTTTTCTTTTTTGTTAATCTCCTGGGAATTGGTCTTTCTAAATTTCTTATTCATCTCACTGACAATAATCTTCCAGGTTCCTTTTCAGTAGGTTTCAAAATAAGACTCTCAATAGAGTCTTCCGTTACCCATATTTTATATCATCATTTGGCAGTCAATGCCAATCAGACATAATCTGTGGGTGTTCTTTTAGATGCTTTGGCATCTAAAATGTTGGTATTCTGCATCTACCCCCATAATTTTTTTAGTTTTAATCTTATCTTTCAGGTTACTCATTTTTATTCCAAGATTTCCTTTGAGACTAGGATATCAAAATTATGCATGCTAATACTACTTTTTACTATAATGTTGCTCTAAGAGAATCCTGCAAGTCTGAATGCACTTACCCATCCCTCATGAGACCTAGGGAGAGTCTTGCCAGAGATGCTTTTTCCAGTGCAGTTCTGGCCTAGACTCAGATTTCTTTTATCTAACTGTTCTCTTGGTTGAATCTCTTCTTTCTGTTCCTCAAGGTGATTCTTTCTTCCCATTATGCACCCAGCCATGCTCAAATTCTCATTTTAGATTACAACAGTCTGAAACATTTTGTAGAGATCTTGGCTTGAATGTTATCTAATGCTTTAAACTCAACATGGATAGAAAGAAATAACTAAAAGAAAATCAGTGATTATTGTTTTTATCATGACTATAGTCCCTCTCCTTCACTACTCCTGCTTTTGGTTTCTCTCGACATCTACAGATGTCAGGGAAATGGGAGTTCTGATACACAATGGCTTCACAATAAGTGAAGTATATTAACTTAAAAGTATAATTTGGATGTTTTTAAAAAGGAATTTCTAGTTTGAGGACAAGTACAAGGTATATTATCTAAAACTGTAGAACAGTTGATTTATTATTTCATTTATGGTTGTATTTCTGACTTTCTCTGATTATTTGAATAAAAAACAGTAGTACAAGAGCTTCCAGTTCAATCATGTTATCAATTTAGCCTCCTATACATCTCCATATTTTATAAATCCGTTATGCCTGGATAAGTAACTTAGCCTGGAGCCTGTGATGATTCTATTCATTATGACCGCAACACCTTAATTTGGGGCTTTTATGTATCTTATAATGGACTTGTGGAATTGATTGCCTTTGAGCCTTTCATTAAATCCTGAATTAATAAAATATGAAAAGGGGCTAAAACAGTGTTATTTCACACTCATGCTAGTGGAAGGACTACCATTTCTTTGCACTGCTATAACAGTATCACTGGATTGTGTTTTATTATTTTTGTGGAAGGTAGTGGTGAGCAGAACTTTGAAATGGCTTATGTAAATTGCATTGGTGGTTGATTTTTATTTGCTTATTAAGAATATATGATATCTAGTGGAGGTTATTGCCGCAATTAAGTTCTAGCTAATGAAACTACATTTGCCATTATGTTGTTGTATTGAGCAGTAATTCCACTTTAACTGTATCTTGTATTTTAATTTGGATATGAGATATTGTAGTTTGCATAGTATATCTTGTAATACACTTAGGTACAGGAGTGAAATTTTTGGGGGGATAAAAATGATTACTATTGCTATTGACTAATGAGTCCTTTACATAAATCAGTGGGAGTTACCCTGTTACTTGGAACTCCAGTTTTACACAAATACCTTCCAAACTGCCAAGTCATCATTTTAAACAGACAACCCAGGAGAACACATCATCTTTCAAGTAGCCAGCTTAGAAAATTGGCAGAAGACATGGTCCATGGTTGCATAAAGTAGCTTACAGCTGTACCAGGGTCCTTCTTAATAGGTTTTTTCCCCTCTTTATGCAGTCGCATAAACAGATTGAATAGAACACATACATCATTGCTCTTATTCCACCCTTTTTTTCCACTCTTATTCCACCCTTTTTTCATAGTAGTGTGTTTTGAAGACAGAAAATCTGGGACACGATTACTTTGAAGTACCAAAAGGCTGCCTTGTAGCCCCATGCCTGACCCTATGAACAATACATAT
This sequence comes from Thamnophis sirtalis, assembly GCF_051295495.1. Lineage (NCBI taxonomy): Eukaryota > Metazoa > Chordata > Lepidosauria > Squamata > Natricidae > Thamnophis > Thamnophis sirtalis. The sequence continues at coordinate 108,619,354 of NW_028261385.1, read as the reverse complement.
AAAGTTCATTTATGACTCTCATAAAATAATTATTTACAATTCCTAGAACTGAATTACTAGAACAGCTAGAATTAATGTGGCACAGGTAACAGTGTTTTTAAAAAAATCTTCATATAAGAACAAATGAAGAAACAAAAGGCAAGGAAAAAAACTTTCGTAGATATGAAGAAATGCAATTAAACCTTTAGTGGTTGGAATTGGAGTATAAAACAAATGGGAGAACACAGCAATGCACTAGAAAAAAACCTAGCATCTATGTAGAAAAAGCAAATAATATGCCTAATATGAAATCAGTTCACTATCGCTATCCAACATTGATAGAAATCAAAGGCATTGATTGTTACAGATATGCAAAATGTTTTTTCTCAAACAAGAGGGAGATCAGAGCAATTTCTTTCAAACCTAAAAGAGCTATTTCAACCTTTAGAACATTTTGAGCTTACCTTGTTTTGAATGTGGAACTTTTGAATCTTTTTAATTATAGCTTCTCTGTCCACTTTCACAGCAGAGTTGTCTATCAAGGAATCTATCAAGGAACCTATGAGTTTCCTTAAGAAGAACATATTCCTTGTATTCATACATGGAATAGGAATAATCCAATACCCTCATAGAAGTTGTCTTCTAATTTTGCAATGTATAAATTGGTTTCCACCTAATCTTCAATCACCCAAATCTCTTTGTATTCTTTGCTGTATTAACAACTGAATTATCGTGCAAATCAGAAGTGGTCAAGTTGCATCGTGAACTAGGTCTCCATTGCAAAAGTCTAGGAATCCTGGATCAACTGGTATGTTGGAAGTCCATTTACCAGGACTGGGTGGAGGAAACTATGTAAAACAACAGCAATGGCTTTTCTGAAATTAAAGGAATCCAGAGTAGGCATGTCTTCATATCCATGAAACCTTAAGGTTGATGCCTGTATGGAGAAAGATGTCATATGTGACATCTTACGATAGATGTATTTACAACAATATGAAAGACTGTTGTCTGGGATCAAAAGATTTATACAGGAGAATTGAAGTACATCTACAGTCTTTGAAAGTTCAATTTCTGGAATCTTGGGTCCAGTAATGCAAACTGTGGAAAAGTGGTAGTTATGCCCCCCAAAAACCCCACAAGGAAGGAAGGATTCTATTCTTTTCTTTTTGGCATTGAAAAACTAACAATTTCCTAATGCAGTCTTTTAAAATTAGTTAAATTAGTTCTTTCTGTTCATGTCTGAATTTCCTAATGTTTTGTGTTGAAGATTTCTTCTAATTCCAATGTCAATGTTTTGTCTTCACACTTTTCTTAAAAGTGGTAAAAATAATTGCTATTGCCCTTAGAGTTCACAAGTGTACAGGTTTTTTTTGTAATAGAGCATTTGTTTGTTTGTTTGCTTGCTTGCTTATAATAATTTCAAGTTCAAGCTGTAAATTGATAATTATACTTTTCAATTTTATGTGCTAGACATAAAAGTAAGCACATAAAAACCCAGTTTGTACATAATACAGGTTTAGACTTCTGAACACCTTCAAATTTGGCACCTTTGAGAAAGAAGGACTGGTACAACCGGGAGCTGACTTGGAGGGGTCATACAGGTCTGCCAACACTAGAAGAAAAACACCTAAAGTTAAGCAGCATATAGATTTTAGGGGGATGCTGGGTGGCAGGAGCAATTGCCGTTCCCCAAGGCCTACATATCTTGGAGGACAGCACAATGCAACATTTCACAGCTGCAGAAATGTTTCCAGGGCTAAAGTCAAGGTGGCAGCTATCTGAGAGTACTAAAGGCCATGGCCTCTTCTGGGGGAGATAGGTGGATAGGGCGAAGTTGCAGTGTCCCTGCGGTCATAAGGACGGACACACTGACAAGCATCTGAATTTTTATCACGTGACTGCTGGGTGCTGGAACAGCCGTAACTTTGGGCACAGGTCATAACTCCCTTTGTTCAGAGTGCTGCTAAACAAATGGTCATAAGTTGAGGATTACCTGTATATCATCTCTTAATAATTTATGACATTTTTCTTTATAATTTATGTCCTTATATTATGTTTGAATTTGTAATTTTAAATGTAACTTGTGTTTGTTTTGTAGTTATAATATCTGAAGGATTTTTAAAATCTTTTTTTTAAAAATCTTAAAGGTCCCCTTGCAAATATATATATGTTTCGTCTAATTTGCAAATGATGAGAATTGAAATGACCATTGGCTTATCTGAAGGATCCTTTTCTGTGAGCTGCGAAGAGAGTCCAGGCATAGGTTAAACTCAGCCAATCTGCCCAATTAAAAACTTCTCTAGATTTTTTCAATGAAGGCATGGAACTGTTGCAAGTTGATAAGTTGACCAACAAGTCTACAAGGAATGTCCAAACAAAACCTGCAATGAACACCGGAGACAGACCCCAGGGTGGGGGTTGGACTCTCCTCGCAGTGCACAGAAAAGGACCCTTCAGGTAAGCCAATGGTCATTTTTCTGTGCGCTGCTTGGAGAGTCCATTTACCAAAAGTAAATGTCAATAGGGCAGGAGGCAGTTGAGTTCAGGGTCTCTCCACTGGTATGAATGCCCTGAAGAATTCGCCTCCCAAAAGCCCCTTCAACAGAAGCGAACTTGTCCAGTTTATAGTTCCGAACAAATGGAAATAAGGAAGTCCAGGTCACTGCCCTGCAAATCTCTTCTATTGGTGCCTGAGACGTTCAGGCTGTGGAGGTGGCGGCGCTTCTCATAGAATGTGCGGTGATATGGCGTGGCACCAGTCTGGATTGCAGGACATGAGCGAGGGAAATGCATGTGCACAGCCAACGCCCAATAGTAGCTGAAGACACTTTGCGGCCTTGGGATGCAAGTTGAAAAGACACGAAGAGTTATTTGGATCATCTGAACGCTGCCGTGCGTTTAATGTATCTACATAGAGATCTACGAACAACAAGTATGTGCCATCTCCTTTCTTTCGGATGTTTGAGATGTGGACAAAAATCAGGGAGGATGACCTTCTGGGCCCGGTGAAACCAGGAGTTGATCTTGGGGATAAATGCTGGGTCCAGAAGGAGGATCACCCAGTTGTGATGTATCAAACACAAATCCTCCTGAACTGACAGTGTTGCCAACTCCAAGATTCGCCGCACGGAAGTGATGGCAACTAAGAAGGCAGTCTTAAATGTCAGATGTTTCAGACTGGTGGACCGTAGTGGTTCAAAGGGCGGACCTATCAGGGCCCGAAGCACGACTCCGAGCTCCCAGGATGGGTATTTATGGACAACCGGGAGCTTCAGGTTGGTTGCGCCCCACAGAAATCTACGGATGATGAGGTGCTGCCCAAGTGATGAATGTCTGTCAGATACCAGGATCATGGACAAGGCAGCCACCTGACACCTGAGCGTGTTAGGCACCAAGCCTTGGTGAAGTCCATCCTGTCCAAGATCTGTGGAACAGTAGCTAAGGTCTACCTCACCCTGTGCATCGTGCACCAACTGTTGAAAGACCTCCAGGTGGCGTCATATATCCTGGTCGTGGACAGACGTCTGGATGCCTGAATTATCTGGATGACCTTGGTGGAGAGCCTGCCCCTACTCAGGAGTTCCCTCCCAAATGCCAGATGGCCAGTTGCAGCCATTGGGGCTCTGGTGTTGAAGAGCCCCCTGGCTGAGGGAGAACTCACGCTGGGGAATCCACCATGGTTGCTCGATGGACAGACTCACCAGGTTGATGAACCATGTCCTTCTGGGCCAGAAGGGACCACGAGCAGGACCTCCGCCCCCTCCAACAGGATCTTCCGAATTAGCCTGGGTAGGAGAGGCAATGGTGGAAACGCATATAGCAGACCCGGTGGCCAGGGGCAATGAAGAGCATTGACCTTCTGCGTGCGGAGTGTGAAATCAGGTGAAGAACCTGGGAAGGTACATGTTCTCCAGGGTGGCGAATAGATCGACCAGCGGCCAGCCGAACCTCTGCGACAGTTGTTGGAACAAACTTGGATGCAGGCACCACTCTGAGTGATTGACCGTGGCCCTGCTCAGCCAATCCACCTGGATGTTGTTCACCCTGGAGATGTGCTCCACCTGAACAGAGCATGGGTGCTTTTCTGCCCACCTTCCCAGGGATTCGGCCTCCGCCATCAGGGACCTGGATCAGGTGCTGCCCTGGCAGTTTATGTGCACCTTGGCCGCTACATTGTCTGTGAGGATCATAAGTGATGTCCCTGAATGTCATGGTGGAAGTGAAGACAAGCCAGTCTTGCCGCTCTTAACTCCAGCCAATTGATGCTGTGAGCCACCTCAGCTGTCTTGTGCTATTTGGTTGTGGAGGTGAGTCCCCCAGCCAAAGAGGCTGGCAGCCGTCGTGATGGTCAGTGGTTCTGGCTCCTTGAAGAAGGTGCCCTTCGTCAGGGCGGGGGACAGCCACCACTTGAGAGATTGACGCACCCGAGGTGAGTCCGGAGTCAACGCCTGGGAGTTGCTTTCGTTGGCCTGTTGGTAAGGTAAGAGGTGCCACTGGAGCCGTCAAGAATGAAGCCTCGCCCAAGGTACAATGGATAGGCAAAAAATCATTTTTCCCAACAGTTGAGATGACTGGAAGAGAATGTCATCCAGGTAGCATTGGAGCCGCACTGGATGAGATCTGAGGAAGGCCGCTTCCGCTGCGAGGATCTTTGTAACATTCTGGGTGCCGATGACAGACCGAATGGCAGGGCCCTGTACTGGTAGTGTTGGCCTGCATAAAAGAACCTCAGAAACCTGTGGTGGGCCTTGCGAATTGGGATGTGGGGGTATGCTTCTTTGAGATCTATAGATGTTAGTAGCTCTCCCAGCCTGATACAGGCCACTGCATCTTGAACCTCTTGTAAGCTATGTGATGGTTTAGCTTTTTTAAGTCTAGTATCCCCCTCCACGCCCTGGAATTCTTTGGGAGATTATGGAATAAAACTCTGTCCTTTCCTGACCTGGTGGAACCGGTTCTATGGCCCTGATGTCCCTGAGATAAAGAATCTCCTGTTCCATGAGAGCCTTCATGACAGGACAAGAGGGGGTTGGACAACAAATGAAGTGACGAGGAGAGGGGATAGGAACTCTAAGATCACACCTATGCAGATCGTTTTCAGTACCCACTGATCCAACGTGATTCGCTCCCATTGGGCACGGAACAGTTGAAGACGTCCTCCGATGGGAGCCGTCCGCTGATGGTCACTTATATCATCTGAAGAGTCTGGAGCCACCCCACGAAAGGGACATTTTGAAAAGTTCTGCTGGTGACCCTAGTCACGAAAGGGCTGACGGTCCTGGGACCTGTTAGTGCCCTGGGAGTAGGAACGTTGAAAAGAATTGGAACTGGAGGAAGGTTCCGTGGCCCAAAAGGGCTGCCTCTTATAGAAATTGGAACCCCTATGTTCAAATTTTTTAGTGACTGAAGGCATGACCTTCTTCTTGTCTTTATTTTCAATAAGGACAGGATCTAGGGCCTCCCCAAAGAGCTTGCCCCCTTTAAACGGGACAGAAGCAAGCTTCCATTTGGACTTCATGTCCACGTTCCAGTGCCTAAGCCATAAAAGGTGGTGGTGGTGACGTTGGAAGCCAGGGTCCTAGATGCGAACTTAATGGCATTCAGAGTCGCATTTGCTGTGTACTCTGTCACCGCAATGATCTTACTGACATCCTGCCTTAATTTGTTATCCCCGGGCGGTAGTTTGGTGAGTAGCTGCCTGAACCAGAGGAGAGAGGCCCTGAGAGGAAGGACGCAAACCAATATTAGCACTAATAATTTTAAGTGGATCAACTATGGAATTCCCAGAATAAAAATACATTTGTTTTCAACTTCTGTATATTATTTAGTTAATCATACATCTAGAGGAGGACATAAATCAATATTTGAATTCCTTTCTATATCACTACTTTTTCTCTCATAGAAATCACAATTACATTCGAGACCCCAAATAGCTTGCAATTTATATGTGAGGTTAGCTTATAGTACTAAATAGAAATGTTATCTTCATCTTTCCCAATATGAATATGGTTTTCTTTTTTATGCATGTTAAAATAATATACATGCCATTCTTTAATAGCCAAAGTGTTGAAATGTATAATTTATATTATTACTATTTGAGAACAGGCACCAATAAACGTTATAGCATAGTTTAAAATTAATTTAAAGCTTCTTTTAAGTGGTCTTTCAATGTATCTCTGTTGCATCATCGATAAATTATTAGGTAGCTGGAAGAAGAGGTGGGTTAAATTTCATTTTAACAGAGATACAATTACATTATTATCTTTGACTTCAGCAGCTTCTCATACCAAGTCATACATTATTGGATAAAACTCTTATAAAAAGAAACTTAACTTAAACTTCAATCCTTACAGGAGAAAGTCAAATTATTTCTACCCTTAAATGCATTCTTGTGCTTGTCTTGAGCTAGATAGACATCTGGTCTTAACTATCAATTTATTACATAATTACAATTTCTGAAACAGCTTTGTGACTACACTGCACACGATAATGAGAATGGGAATGGATGAAAAACCTAGTAAGATATTAGTTTCTGAAAATATTCTCATTATCTGATATTGAGACAGATTTTTCACACACAAAGTAAAACTTCCCCAATTATGATAGGTTCAAATCACCAATGTACTATATTTCTTCATAAAGTAGGAAATATAACTAAATTTATGAAACCTGGCTACCTCTGATGGAGTTCCAGCTGACTAGCATAAATAGCTTATTAGTCATTGTTGCTGCTGCTAATACTATTATTTATTGTATTGGGAGCAAAGAAAGTTTTTAATTGTGATTAAATTTCACAAGTGGTATATAGACCAAAATAAAGATAAAGATAGAGCAAAATAAAAATAAACATACACAGCAGTCTTTTGAATCCCTCGTAACTATCCACAGCACAGAAAAGTCAAGACTGAAAGCAAGAGGACACAATTAAATTCAGTCCTATGGAGCAGATTATTTTAATCCCACATCTGAAAATCATAAACTCTATGAACTCTCATAACTCTACCAAAAATGAAGGTGTGGAAATTTAACTGGGGTTTGATGATTTGTAGATTATAAAACAAGTTCAGAACTATATTTGTTTTGTCTAAATTGAAGCCTACAGCTTGCTATATGCCATATTTGTATTTAAAAAGCTGACAAAAAAACTTTTAAAAAGCAAGATTCGCTTTCTTTTCATTAAACAAACAAGTTACATACTGGCCAGAGGTTTTTTTTAATCAAATCCTTTTTTAAAAAAATCATTCCAACCCAATAACTTTTTTTTAAAAAAAAAGCATTGATGATTTTGTGAATGAAAAAATAGGCTCTCTGGTCCTTGTTAACTTAAATATATTTTTGCACAGAAGAGTGGGACAATGTCTATTGTACACAGCAATTCCTCCTTACTGCTCATTTCTCTCTCTCAACAACTACAACCTCACTCAAATACAAGGAATTTAAAAATGCCCATGGTGACCATAGATGTCACCTTATCCTATCTCTCTGGAACAACTGAGAAAAGCTGGAAAAAGGGAAGACAATAAAAAAGTGGCTGGACAAGATCTCAAAGAATATTGGAATGTCTTTGAAAGAGCTATAAATTGTTAGTAGGGACAGGTGCAGGGGTGGGTTCCTGCCAGTTCTAACCTCTTCTATAGAAGAGGTTCCACAAATCTACAATGCTGTTTAGATCCGGTTCCAGCTCCCTCCCTCAGCCCATCCGCACATCATCAAGATGAAGAGTGAGAGGAGGAATTCTTAGAGTTGAAGTCCACAAGTCTTAAAGCTGTCAAGTTTGAACACCCCTGGGTTTTTTTCTAAAGGGTTAGAGGTGCAAGGGTCTTGTAACTTGACAGCTTTAAGACTTGCGTGCTTCAAATGCCAGAGTTTCTGAGCCAACATTTTGGTTGCTAAGCAAGAGCGTAGTTAAGTGATTTTCACATTTTAAAAGTTGGCCACACCCACCCAGTCACATGGCTGGCAAGCCACTCCCACCTGGTCACATGGCCGGCAAGTTACTCCCACAAAGCAGGCCACACCTACAGAAGAGGTTCTAAAAAAATTTGAAACCCCCCACTGGACAGGTGGAAATGTAGATATTATACTCAACTTGATTGTATCTACCTATCTATATGTACTTGGTGGTACCTATTGCCTATTGAAACAAGGCATAGATTTTAGAAGTTTTAATACTCCATAGATGCTATTAATAAAATTATTTCAGTCTGACATGGAAAGGCGACAGTAGTGAGGAGCGGGCAGGGGCGCAATGCCATAAGTATTTTAGGAGCCTTTGGTGGTCTCTGAGCTTTGCTGTTTTCTTGCAGATGTTTCATTACCCAAATTAGATAACATCATCAGTTCAGCCATAAGTATATGAAGAAATAATGTCTGAATTGCATACAATGAGCCTTTGATTTATTCTTCAATGTCTTTCACGCAAAAGCGCTTTCATAATTAAGGAAGTGTTACTATTTACTTAACAACGTATTTGGATAAGCTTAAATTAACTTACCAAACTGAAGCTGCAGTCTTTGGAATTATGTCATTCTGAAATTATTATTGTGGAATAAAATTGCTAGAATTAACCTGCTATGCAGAAACCTATTGAACCATCGTGCTCAATTGTGGCTGGGTTTATTTTTGATACAACAGTGTCCAGTGGCCCCAATGCAAAATGTGCTCCCATTCAGAATAAAGGCCCTGCATGAATTATTTTCTCCCTGTCTGCTATTTGCTGCTGAAAATATTGCTTTCAGGAATCACCTTGGGCAGCAAGGACCCACCAGGACTGGTATGAGGCCTCAATTACGATTCTGGCCTTTAATAGAGATTATCACTTCTTGTCATTTTGACAGAGTACTACATACTAACAGACCATGGCCATGACTGGATTAATTCTTTAAAACACACACACGCACGCATGGGCGCACACACACACACACACACAGTTAATTTAGTGAATGAGTCGGTACAAGAAATTTTTACAATTAATACTATTTGGTGGAAAATATCCTCTGATGGATATGAGAAAAAGATAAATCACTTTGGATTGACAAAGCGTAAATAATACAATTGCTGACAAGATACTGATTTTAAAGGAAGAAGAAAAAGAAGAAGTTAACATGGTCTTTGAAAACCCTTCCCGTTCTACATAGCAATGGAATCTATTCAGAAAGTCAGGGGGAGGGGCACCTTTTAAAATAGCTTTTGAGAGCTGGAAAAGGGGGAAAACAGGGAGCCATTGAAAAAGCTCCTCACAGGGTGAATTATCAATGGAATGCGTTTTAGCATTCAGGATACCCACCCATGCAGAACAGTGAAACTGGGCGACGATTTCCCGCTTCATTCCTAAACCTCAGGCCAATCTGTCCCTTCCTAAACCTCAGGCCAGAGCCTGAAAGACTGTGGAACAGGGATACATACTGCAAATCACTGAGACAACAGTCGAAGCCTATCTAAAGTAATGAAGGGAAATCAATGCAACATTTCTATTCTATTCTGTAACACTCTCGGAATCCTTTAGTACATCAGAGTAATTTCTGTTCCAAAGCTCCATGCACTGAAATGTGCTTCTCATAAAACATCCATATAATAAGAGGCAACAAAGAAAAATATATTTTATAATACAAAAGTATTTTATAATAATCTCCTAACATTTAATGCTAAAATCCCAAGGTAGTCTATAGCAAAACATTTGTAAACACATTTGTCTTTCAAGAATATAATTTGCTTTACAAAAACCAGAACTTCACAATATGAAAACATCTGAAATTCCAGTTGTTCCATTTTTTTTCCTCTTCATAAATTAGAATGAAAAGTATCATTTTGGCTACCAAAACTTCATTTCTGTTGCCCTTTTTTCAAATTTCCTTTCTATTGGAACACTTTACAGAAATGAATCACTGGCAATTATCATATATTCATTTAGATATGATGCCAAACAAATTGAAAATATGGTTTCTAATTTTGTATAGTTGATTAGTCATAAAACCATATTTATCAATTAGTTAAATTTGCTAAGCTATCACTGAAATAGATACTATCAGTTTTCAATGTGTTTATCCTCACATTTTTCATATACATATTTTTTGATTTCTTAAAAAAATACCATAGTTAATAGATGGACACATCTATGCAGTTTTCTTGGCAATAAAATGGAAATTATTTGCCTTTCTTCTTTCCAGAATAAGTCTTGACTTCTTGTCTACTTCAGCATGGTTCTCAAGTACAGATAAGAGTCCAAAATTGTTTTATATTTCAGTAAGGTATAATTGGAATGAAGGGGTAGAAGTCAGGTAGGGCTGGCCAAGTTCTGTCACCCACTGAGACTGTCATACTGTAAGACAAAATAAGTAACACTAAAATCAAAGAATACATTCCAAAAGCTTTCCTGTGGAGTGAACCTTACAGAGGAATAGAAAAAATTAAGGAAAACCACTTGAGAAATATATATGCTGGGCATGAAACAAAAGCAAACCACACCCAAATCATACACTTGACAATTAATCAGTCTGTCAATGATGGCCATAAAGTCATATACACATAACCAAGAACAGGGAAGCATTTGATAAGTTTGCAGGATGTCCATTTCCCTTTGGAATGTGAAGCCAAATTTTAGATTCATCAAATTGACCAAAAGCATTAACCACCAGGGCATTAACCAGGGAAATTTGTTCAATGCTGAATGATCACCAAGAACCTCTACTCCTCTTACAACCACGCATACTTATTTTCATCTTTGAAATAAAGCACTTGGTATGGGGTAAAATTCTTCTTTCCACCTACTATGTATCATTTAAACATCTTAACCATTTTAACTATTTTCTTTGCACTTATGAGGACAGTATACAAAAGTAGGAAATACAACTCTTCTAATCACCATAATTATCATCAAGTACAGCAGACAGCACATACAACAGAACAGTATTATCATACCACCCAACTGAAAAGCTTTTTTTTAGCAGCACCAAATGATCATGATGTTGGTGACACAACAGAGAAAGCTCTTTCCTTTGTTAGATTATAACCAACTGTACTGGGGAAAAAGCTTCGTGACAATCTTAAGTATTGAACCAGCTAACAGAAATGCATTTTGCAGTTGACTGAAACTCAGCCTGCCCAGGGCTCTTAAAGCAGGTATAGCTTCTTGGAACAGAAGCTAATGAGGAGGTCATGCAAGAGATAACCCAGTTCTATCAGGCCATTCTCAAATCCATGTCATATAAAAGTCTTGATTTCTAGTAGCAACTCAGAACCTGAGAAGAAATAGCAAAGTTGCAAATAAAAGTAAATGAAAATAACACTCAGTGTTCATAATTCTATATATTAATCCAGAATTGCTGCATTTTACTGCACCATTTCAACTATAAACAATATTGTACTGTAATATAAAAAAATAATAAAACATATACTTATTTTCATGTGACTGATGAGAAGCAGGCAGGATTCAAATGGGAATTTTGCAAATAACATGAAGGTAATTTAAAGCAAGTGATCTTCAAACCAAAATTGAAAATTAACTGCTACACTATAGCCACTCATAGAAAGTAAGGCTGTTATTCTATTAAACAAATAGATACATTAATGTATGTCTCCATTACAATTTCAGATATAAAAACAGAAATTCTAAAAAAAGAAGTTATATGTGTGTGTGGGGGGGATTTATATTCAGAGGGGACAGAAATCTTCTTAAATATGGTGGTTCACATCTGCAGAATTTTTAAACTACTAGAATAAAAAAGGTATTTTAAGAATTCCTATTCTAAAGGAAGGTGTATCACAGAGGAAATGCAACATTTCTTGAAATATATTTTCCAAAACAGAATAACTGCTACAAGAGATATTTACCATGTTTTCCCGAAAATATGACATGTCCCCAAAATAAGCCCAAGCCTGATTTTTGGGATGGGCCTAAATATACGCCCTCCCCTGAAAATAAGCCCTAGTGAAGGGATGGGCGTGGCCACACAGGAGGCAGCCCTTCCCTTCTCCGGTCACCTCATGGAAGGTCAGCCCCTTAATTGCTGCCCGCTGAGCAGCTGAGCTAGCGAAGGCTGTGCAACTTGGCCCAGATCTCCAGAGCACCTCCCCAGCTGCCACCCCCAAGTTGCACCTCAAAATAGTAAGAACCCCCCTCCCCCAAAAATAAAGTCAAGTGCTTATTTCAGGGGTAAAAAAATATAATACAGGGTCTTATTTTCAGGGAAATATGGTAGTTGTTTTGTATCCCATCCTTTGTACGGGAATTCAAAGCAACTTAACATGGTGCTCATTCCTCTCATTTGTCCCTACAACAGAAACCCTCTAAGAGAGGTCCAGCTAAGAGAGAGAAACTAGCCCAAAGTCATTCAATGAGCTTATTTTGCTCATAGCGTATTAAAATTGGTCTCACTCCTAACCTCACACTTTAAACATTATCGCACAATGACTACAGAAGAAGTAGAAAATGTTAGGCAATTTAATCTATCAATGATTATCACTGTAAACTGCCCACACCTGTTAAGAGTAATTATTATTTTCTGGAACTTTACAACCGATTCCAGGATTTCTTCACTCATGTCACTTCTGGATCCCTGGATGAAGAGCAGCTGCCATTAGATAGAGCATGAGGAAGACAACTCTGCAGAGTGAAAGATTCTTGTACGGGTTTTGAAGAAGAGGAAGCAACAAATGATGGTGATTGGATACTTCCTGTTCAGTTCTTGAGAACTGAGAAATGAAGCAGAGTTTGGCAAACCAGAGAACTTGTCAAGAGAAGTGCATGCAAACTTTCTGGAGCATACATACACTGCTCTAAGAGAGGACTGTAAAGCACTGTAAAGCGGTATATAAGTCTAAGTACTATTGCTATTTGGGATTCCCTCAAATTTCGGGTTCAAAAGTTTTATTTCTTTTAAAACAAACATTTCATCATTCCTCAATCAGTAAGACATCGAAGGCGGGATTCCCTCAAATTTCATATACTCACTAATCCTTCCCCTGTACTACCGATTATGTGGGAACAAATAACACAACCAGAATCAGCTTTGAAGGCACTGCAATGACTACTAAATGGTGGGCAGGAGAGTGAAAGAGCTGGGAGCACAATAGACCATAAAGAGAAGAATATTGGAAGTGATTAACCGGCTATGTAAATGGTGAGAACAGAAATGTGACATATTTCATAGGTGGGAAATTTCTGGCAAAAGATGAGGTAGACTAATGAGAACCAGGAAAAATATTTTTGAAAAGCTCCTTGCAAATCTGAACTAGAGGGATTCAAGATGAATTAACTAAAATTCCTATGGAAATGGGAGATGACAGACTAAAAAAAGTAAGAGTGTCTAGCAGTGAGAAAACCAAAAATAATTAGAAATCTTAAAGCAAGATCTAGAAGGCATTACTGAAATATATTGGGATGAAATCCATGCATGCAGCACTATTACTGAAGAGTACCCAAAAGGAATAGGCTATACAAAAGTGAGGGGAGAGGAAAATGGGAGACATATGTGAAGGAAGTACACATATGTCTTTATCCAGGAATCTGAAGGTGACACTCCAGTTGCAAATTTTGGAGTAACAATAAAAATAGAGGAAAAACAATCTTTTTGTGTGAGGTAGTTCTGTAGCCAGGGAGAAGATCTGTAGCTCCCTGTAGCCAGGGAGAAGATTTGGACAATTTTCTCTTGCACCAGAAAGAACTTCAGGGAGTACAAATATAGTCATAGTGGGAGATTTTAACTATCTGGACATCTGCTGGGAAACTAACCTAGCCAAGGGTCCAAGATTCCTCAGGAGGTTTTAATTTTTTACCTTTATAATTTGTATTAATAATTCAAGGTGGTGAATACACCTAATTCTTCTCCTATTTTTGCCACAACAACTATGTGAGGTGGGTTAGTCTGAGAAAAAGCTCATTTATATATGGAATGCACAATACAAATTGCCAAAACCATGCTCCTATTTTCCTTTCAGTGGTATCTTGAACCCCCCAGATGACAGAGTTCTCTTGACTGTCCCACAGTTATCCAGCAGGCTTTCATACTAAAGGCAGAACTAGAACTCACGGTCTCCCGGTTTTTAGCCTGGTTCCTTAATGACTAAACCAAACTGGCTCTCTTGCTAACTAATAAATTGATCTTGCTAACCAATTAGTTTTCCAAGACGTTAAAAAGGAGATAAGGCGTTTGCCTCTTCTTGATTTAATCCTAACCACTAGAAAGAGCTGGCTGAAGAGACAAAAGCAATGGGGAAAGTAATTATGTCATCCTGGGATTCAAAATGCTACTTAAAGAGAAATAGGAACATAGTATGTAGCCCTGCACTGTGCAATCCATTTATAAATGAGTCAAATGAAAAATTAGAAAGCAGTTATTAAGTTTGCAAATGAGGCAAAAAACAAGGAATAGCAAATATAGAACAATATGTTGATTCAAGAATAGCCTGACCATGGAACAATGGGAAGAACCCAAAAAATGCAAGTATAATTTCATTTGGATAGAAAGCCCAGAAACATCAGCAAAGAAAAGGAGTGTCCATACTGGGCAGGAGTACCTTTAAAAAAGAAAGATCTGATTGTCTTGGTAGATCACAAGTTGAACATGAGCCAACAATGTGATGCAGCTGAAAAACATGCAAATGCAATCACAGGCTTCATCGGCAAATATTTAATGCCAACCTCAAGATAAGCACTTATCCTGTTTATTCTACATCATTCAGACATAGAATAGACATAGAATAATGTCCAGTTCTGGGCACTGCATTTTAGGAAGGACATTGACAAACTGAAACCTGTCCAGAGGAGACCAATCAGATAATAAAGAATATAAAAGGAAATCCTTATGATGAAGCAGTGGGCATATTAGCCAGGACAAAAAGAAGGCGGGAAACATAATAATTGTTTTTGAGGATCTCAGGGGTATCATACAGAAGGTGGAGCCAAATATTTCACAATTGTTCCATAAGACAGGAGAAGAAGCAATGAGTTTGAATTGTAAAGAAGTAAATTTTGGCTGAACATTATGAACATTTCCTAATAATAAAAGCTATTTAACAATGAAACAGATTGCCTAATGAAGTAGTACATTTTCTGTTACTGGAAGTGAGACTGGATAGTCATCTCTTGGAAATGTCATAGTAGATCCCCAAACTGTTAAAGATTGGACTAAAAATTTCCAATTTCCTACTCTACGGTAGTAGATAATGAGCATGTGCTATTGTTTTTCCACTCTGCCATCCACCTACTCTAATTGGCCTGGAAGGGGATGAGATGGATGGCATACCAGAACAGAGCAATGAGCTCTTCTCTGATTTGGAAATGGGAGAGGCAACTGACAAAGGAAGAGGATCAGAAGAGGAAGAAAACTAAGCAGTGAAAACTCAGAGGAACATTTGTGGCCTAGCCATGTGCACTACTGTTTGTTTCTCATCCCTGCATATGTTTGGGGAACAACAGTAATTTTGCAGACTAGGTCTTCTTTACTCCATGCCAAAGTAGCTTATTTTCCCATCTCTTGCAGAAATGCCAATTTGTAGACATTCTAAGTTTTAATGAAACATGATCCAAAATTGAGCAAAGAAAGTTGACGATAAAAGCCCAAAACTAAAATCATCACTTGTCTTGCTTGCCCATTGCTTAGGACTCCATAGATCCTCGTTTGTCAGTGTCAGCCCAGCTGCTTCTCAACCAGGGAAGAGAGGAGGGGCAATGACAGGCCAGACTCTAGTTGGGTAAGAATAAGAAGGGACCATTGGATAGCTCATCTATGAGGATGGTGGGAATGAGGGGGGGGGGATCACTTGATATGGGAGGAACCTTTTGTGGAGTGTTCAGGATTTAGAACTAGTGCAAAATATTGTGCCAGATTGGCATCTACTCAGTGGTGAAATTCAAATGTTTTTACTACCAGTTCTATGGGCATGGCTTGGTGAGCATGGCAGGGGAAGGATACTACAAAATCTCCATTTCCACTCCACTCCAGGGGAAGGATATTGCAAAATGCCCATTCCCTCCCCACTCTGGGGCCAGCCAGAGGTGGTATTTGCCGGTTCTCCGAACTACTCACATTTTCCACTACCGGTTCTCCAGAACCTGCTGAATTTCACCCCTGCATCTACTATATATTATTGAATAAACCACTTTAGTTTTGTATGAATGACACTGGCTGCTGCTAGAACTGTGCAGAACTTTGAAACAGTACTTTGATTGAAGTCCTCTCCCCCTTTAAAGACCTTGTGAAATGTGAAACACCACAGCACTTTGCTTTTAACCAGCAGAATTAAGTGGTCTTGGAGTATTGCTTTAGTCATCAAAAGTGGCTTCCAATTTTGATGACCAAAGGCTCTTATCTCAAAGCAATACAAATCTTACCAGTAGATTGGCTCTGCCTTGATGCTTCAGAGAAGCAAAATAATGTGACTACATGAGAGGAAAGATCTTTGTAAGTCAGGTTGGCTACAATCCAAACAGTTCCACTGCCAACTAGCCTCTGGGCATAAGTCATCTTGTTGGCTATTACCTATAAGTGATTTGGGGCCAGAATATCTGAAAAGCCTCTTGCTGTCCCATCATCAAAACATACTAGATGAGTGGGAATATAAAACAAGACTTTATCTTTGATGTGATTAGAATGTTACCTTCATCATTTGGTTTTAGGTTGACTGCTAACATGCCTTTTGTTCTACATGGCTTTTAAGCTATATAAAATATAATAGCTTGATTTCTTTAAAGGACTATGTTCCGTCTGTTTTTAATTTACATGCATGCGCACATATGTTTTCGATTCTTAAATTACTGTAAACTTGTACATTGTAAATTGCCTGTGCAGACCATTCTGGGCCAAAAATTGGTCACCTCTGCAATACATTGTTGGCAAAAATAAAACACCTATTGTTTTCCCACAAATGTCAACTAAAATTAACTATATGCAAAAATTGTACCAAATACGCATAATTAAAATAAGTTTTTCAAACATTATCATGCAATGAACATAAATAGGCCATTAAGGAATTCAGAAGAATTCTAAAAAGTTCCTAAGATTAGGCAACTTACATCTTCGTTTCAGTCCAATTAAGGCAGATATTTGAAATTAAAAAAAACAGTAAGAATTTGGGGAAGACTAAGATAATCTCTCCCATCAGAAAGGAATTGATAACATGGTAAAATGCTGGTCTCCAGTGACCAGCAAGCTAATTCATTTCTAAGGAAATTATTACTGCTAGGTTGAACTAGATTTAAGAAACACAAATCCTTTGTCAGAAGCTCCAATTTTCTTGCAGAGATTCACCCATCATATGTCAATAAATAACAAATACTAGTGAATGAAGGACATCCTGAGCAGTCTCAACTGTATGTTAACATATGTATTCTTCTTCCCTTTCTGCACTCCAAAAGGCTCCCTTGAACAATTATAACTGCAAATTCCCAATAGGGGGAATCAACTCTTCTGTTGTTTTTCATACATCATTTCAGGCTAAAGAGAGATAGAGATGTAACTATCAGTTTTATTTTACACCTTAGCCAACGCAAACTTTAATTCCAAATGTATTTGTTACAGGTCCAGGTTAGAGGCAATATACATAATTAAATTCCAGGCTACATCCAAATAATTTGTTGTACAATCAAACCCAAGGACAAAGGCGGTACATACAAAGGGGGCACTAAAATTGCTCCACCTTAGTTCTTCATTGTAACAGAATACAAGTTGATGTTTATTTTCCAGATGACATCATGGTCTATAGAATATACAAGAAAACTAAAATATTGGGTGTCAGAAAACAAAGGACATGGATCAAATCTTATCTTCCAGAAGGCCCGGATGTACCACCAAATTGCCTTGGAAGATAAATGCTACTTGGTAATCCTTCAAAGTTACAAACATCACAATGTAAAGAAACTATAAAAATAACAATTTCTTTATATCAATATGTCTGAGGAGTTTGCAGGAAACTGTATTTAAAGTAATGCAAAAATTACTCATAGTTTCACAATACATTGTTCTGATCACATCTGCTGAAATCCTGTAGGTTCTCATAAATGAAATACTTTGATTTCAATTTAAAAAAAAATCAGTTTGAATTAATGTGTAGATGGGCCTATACATAAAAAGGCACTCTGCACAGCTGTAGATCAGTTGTGAATACCAATCTTCTTTTCACTTTTTACTTCAACAGGATGCAACAAAATAGAGTTCCTTTGAGTATGCTAAGCTAAAAAAGGAATAACACTCATGACAAACAACAAAACAGCAGCAGCTGAAGCCACAAGAGAGAGGTTGCATCACCTCAGTGATAGTAACACAGTAGATGCAAAATTGTAAGGACAGCTGATTTACCTTTAAAAAAACAAGACAAATTGAAAGGCATTGTTTGCTTCTGTTCTATAATCACCAACTTGGCCCTGAAAAATGCTCCTCCTTTTTTAATTCCAATCTGAAGAAAGCATTTATAGGGAAAGCAGTTAGTATAATTTATAGGCACACCTAATAAAAGTAGAATACTTGCTTAGACATCTGAAGAGACTAGGAAATAGTTATTTCTCCTGGATAATTAATGGCAGAAAAAGTAGAAGTAAGGAGAGTAAAAACAGGAGCTACTCTTCCCTAGATTTAAGTCTGCCCTGAGTTAGATTGACTTTAACTTCTTTTTTTCTTTTTCTCTTTCTTTCTTTCTTTCTCTCTCCCTCCCCAACCTGGTTTACAGCATTGCTATTATGAGGAAAAAATGCATTATGCCTTAAATTTCTGGAGGAAAGGTAGGAATAACAAATGTATTATTTCATTCATTAAAGTGCAGGACAAGGATGCCTGGATCATTACTCCTAGAGGCTTTCATCTGTCCTCCACCAATCGTTTCTTCTCAAGGTTTATAAACAGTAACTTCTGCACAGAAGAACTGCACATAAAGCAAAATACTGTAACATTCTCACATATTCTAATAAAATAGAGAATCCCCTGTCTTTGCAACTGGAGAAGAAAATCTAAACATCTGGGCCACCGCATTTTTATGGCGGCTTGAAAAGAAGAAGCTGAACCGTTGCTATTGGCGACATTGAATTCCCGCCCGTTAATGAGAACAACGCCAGGTAGGGCCAAGACTTGGGGCGCTATAAAGCAGGCTCCATTAACAGTCACTGAAGGAAGGAAAGGGAAAAATTCTTCTCCAAATTGACCGTTTTCGGGGTTCAAAAGACCCACCAAGGGAAGCAGGCAGCAAAACCACCCAACGACTGAGTAACTGAGAGAAGCACGCCTTCCCTTCGAGTCTATCGGGAGATCTTTCCCTACCCCCCCCCTCCTCTTTTAAAGGCTACCCGGGCCGAAAGATAGCAGTCCCTCTTCCAGCCTCTCCCGCCTCTAAAAGATGGAGCTTCTCAGCGTACCTGCGACCCAAACACAACGGGGAGGGGAGGGGAGAGGAGGGAAGAAAGCGCGATGCCATCCTTTCATGGCATCACCGCCTGGCTTCCTAGCACATTAGCTCCGCCGCAGAGCTGTGTAGCTGACCTCCTCCCGCTCATGCACGCAACCCCTTCCCGGAGAAAGGGACTGCCGTTACCTGCCGCCAGCTAGGATCAGATTGCTGCAGCGGAAGAGGGGCATCATTGCTCAGCCCAGTACAAAGCACTGTCCCTCGTCTCGCTCCCCCTCCTCTCTCAGCGCTGCTGCCGTGGATGGCATCCAAACGCCCATCTACGGGCCATTTTCCGGGGAGGCTCCTGGCACATGCCCGGCACCGCTTCTCGCCGAGAAGGAGACTCTTGAACCTTTCACGCCCAAGAAGACGGAACACAACACCGCCAGTCCCCGCGGGAGAGACGCAGCAGGGAGGGAGGGAGGGACCGGCGGCGGCGGCGGCACCGATAGAAAAGCTCAAAGAAAAGGAGGGGCGATCTGGGTTACCTTTCCGCAGGGTCCAGAGGAGCGAGTCCCGCACCGTCGCGCCCGCCCGAGCCAGAATCCAGGGAGAGGCCGCCCGCACGGCGGGCCGTGCTGTACTCCTTCGCTCCCTCCGCCTCGCTCGCCGCGACGGCCAGCCTTGCGCCCTAGCGCGCGCGCGCGCGCCCCCCACCGCTGCGGCTGCGCTCCACTCAGTGCTCAGAAGAGCCGCTGCAGCGCCGTCGCCGCCACCTGTCCAGGCACGGTGAGCCCCCGGTCACCGCCATCCCCGCCGCCGGTGGATTCTTCTCAAGCGGCCCCTACCCTCCTCGCTCTTCTCCAACCAGAGCCCGAGCTGGCGTCGCCCCTTCCCCTCCCCCGGGAGACAGCTGGGCGAGGGTCTAACGGAGCCCTAAGTGACGGGCCAACCCGACGCTCCCGCCGGTGTCCTGGGCACAGGAACAGTAGCGAAGGACAAGTGAGCCCCCGGAAGTGCTGTGGGCCGACGGCCAAGACTACGATGCCTGGAGGGATGGAGGAAGGCAGCACCTCTCCCCAATGAATGCCGCTCTTAGCCCCCGGACCGAAGCCCCACAGAGCCGAGCAAGAGGGGGGGAGGAGAGGGAGAAAGAGAGAGAGGCGCGCTGGGAAAACCTGGATCTGGATTTACTGGAGTTGCGAGCTCCACCTACAGCTTGGCGCCCTCGAGTGAGCCGGGGAAGGGGTGAGGAGGTAAAAATGCAATGTGCTCCGTCCGACTTTGGTTTCTCGGGCCGTAGTGGCGATAAGATCCCCGGCTCGGTTGGACGGTTTATCTCCTTCTTCGCTTTTCGTACTGTCGGGTACGTTAGGAGGAAATTGCAAGCTGTATTTCTTTCTTTTCTACCCTGTTCAACATTTACGAATTCTTTCCCCACCTCCGTAACTCCCAAGTCCCCTTCGGTCATTTTCTTTTTGATGCCTTCAGGTCTTGGAATATTCCCACATTAGCATTCTCTGTAAGCATTGCATGAAAGAGCTGCCGTTTCATTTCCAGTTTAAAAGAATGCTCCTCTTCGATATCTTCTCTCTCTCTCCCCCCCTCCCCATCCCACCCGTATACCCAGATTTTTCCTGCTTTCCATAAGACCATTTTCTTCCTGCATCAGGGACTTGCCTGAATCACAGACATGTCTATCCTTACCAATGTTTTTCCCCTGTATTGTTACCTCTTACTCCCCCACACCTCCCGAGAGTAAACAACACCAAAAAAAATGCAGCCCTACTAGTGCTATGACTCAGATCAGGCTGAGAAGTGAGGACAGGCTAATAGGTTGGCTATAAAGTCATTTGTAAAAAAAAAAGGGGGGGGGGGTGCTGACATTTCAACCTTCCACATGTACAACTCTATTTGCTTCTCCCTATTCCTATCTGTTCGCACAACTGGTGCAGCTCTGCAGTAAATAAAAATGATCTTTTGTAGCCAGGTTTTGTACAATCTTAACTTCTCGGTGTATGGTTTTACAGTATTGCTGTACTGTACATAAGTATAATAGCCCTTTCTCTGAGAATTGTTGCTGGATGCAACTATCAGAAGACACTTTACATTAATGAAATGTAGATCCTGTAAAGGTTCATTTGCATATAGTCTTTAGAGCATACTGGGTTCCTCTCCTTCTTGAGCACTGTGAATATTACCTTTTCCATTCTTCTCACCATGAATATTGAAAGGAGAAACTACAAAATAATTCAGGTTATCATGTGGGCATGGTGAAGGATTACTGAATCAAATATCAGTGATGATAAAAAGGATTTGGATTGGAAAAAGGATTGAATAGCTAGCCTTTTGACTGACGTGAGACAGGCAGACACTGGAATGTGTGTATATTCTTATATCTGTATGATCAATTAACAACAATGTATCAGTTTACCCTATCTACTATTGATTTTATAAACTTGACAAAAAAAAGTGGGAGACTTTTATGGAAAAAACACCTATGAAAACCTGTTTTCAAGAAGTGATAGCTACTTTCTTTAAAACAGATCAACAACTTAAAACGAGGAATTTACAATACATGCATGGTGCAGTTTTGCATTTGGTAACCTGCCTGTACAATACAATTATTTTTGCATTTGTTATCTGAAAGCAAAATTATAGCAATAACTGTGGCATGTTTTATTCTATTACTTGTATTTTTGCATATACACAAAATATTGCATTTCAACCCACAGTTCTATTTTTTTCCACAGAAAATAAATGAATGGGATAGCTAATTCTGTAGCAGGCAGAAATACAATTCAAAATTATCTTGCTTATTTAGAGAAATACGTTGGAAATAAGAAAATGAAGAATAGAAAATAGAAATCATATGCTTAGGTATGGTATATATCACTTCTAAAATGAATCTTACAATAGTAGTTGGATACAAACTGAACATGATCAGTATTGTAGATGCAAAAAAGCCAAATACTATTTTATGCTACATCAATAGAAGCAGAGATTCTAGATCAAGGGAAGCAATAATTCTATTTGAAACAGGATTGTTTAGACTTCACCTCAAATACTGTATTCAGTTCTAGGCACTATGCTTCAATTCAGATAATTTGCAACAATTCAGAGATAGGCAACAGGGATCGTCACTGTGATAAATCGGAATGCTATCTAGAGAGAGTAAAGCTTTGTATCAGTACCCTAAATGAGGACATAGTAACTGTTAGGCTATCTCAATTCAAATAGGGTTATATTTAGTATTTCAGCTGGATCTAATAACACATTTCTGAGCCCTGGTGACAAAAGGCGATGATAGACCCAAGAATAAATCCATTTAATGTCCCTAATTCTTTACAGAATATCTGCATTGCCTGAATTGATGGTAAATTTATTGGCCCATAATAAATGCTCATTTCTATATAAGCACTGGTTTAAGATATTTTTAATGGCCACAGTCTCAACTGACTCAAATCATCAAGAGCCCAGTGTGTAACTATGATCACACTTGGAATAGACTTTCCTGTTGGGGCAAGATCAGGGATGGGAAAAATTGTCATGGCCAAATGGCCAGATCACATTGTTTTTTTTTTAAAAATCATAAATTATGGGGGGGGGGGGAATAAAATAAGATCCTGATAACTTGAAAAATTAAAGTATTCTTGGCTAGAGTTACATAAAACTTAATATTCTTCCCTAAATGGATTTCCCAATCCAAGTGGCACTAATTTCAGTCATAGACAAAAACTTCCAGAACTAGCAAAGAATAATTAATAAAAGATATATGCAGTCGAGGAAATCTTAGTAAGATTCAAACTTTTGCAAGATTCAAAATAAATTGGTGGACTTGTTTTTCCCACCTTTAAATTATATTATTGAGCAAAATGTCTATTATGACAATAGAATTAATAAAATCTATGAACAGCCGTCATAGAGCTGTTTAACTATTGGACTTCATAGGTATTTGTGATATAAAGAAACAATAGAAGAAAAGAATTTGAAGGGATAGGAGGAGTCTGGCAATCTCATCATTAGCATCACTGTCAAATGCTTTTTACTTCAGGGACAACTACAGTTAGATTTTAATCACATATGTCCATATTGTATATTCAGACTTGTGAATTAGACTCTCAGCCCAGCAAGTACTGCCTAATGAAGATAAAAATGTACTCTAGTAGATATAGTATCTACTACAATCTTTACTATAGCAGATGTATTTACAAATTGCTGGAAGAATGAAAAAAAAAGGACCTGGAGAAAGATGACAGAATTTCAAACACTTGAAAAACCAAGATCAACTGGGATGTATATATAAAGTGTTATTAAAATATGATAGGAAAATGGAACAAATCAAAAAAATTAATTACATGATAAAGTGGATGCCAAATCTTTAAGAAGCAATCACAGTAAAATAATGGGGAAACCTGTGGGAAAAAAATAACGTTTACTCCAAGCTTTAATTTGAAGAAAAATTGGGATAAAATGTTTTACAACTGGTGCCTAACTCCACCAATATAGCCAAATCATATAACAAATGTTGGAAGTGCTACAACAAAGAAGGAACATTTTATCAAAAATGGTGCTCAAAAGCTTCTGAAGAATTAAAAAATGAAATGTGAACTGAAACCACAAATATTTTTCTATTATGAATAATTCCAGAAAACAAATATTAAGTATCAGAATTTACTAAGATATATGTTGATAGCTGCAAGAACAGATGTGCACATCACTGAAAAAATTAAACTTTGCCAGTGATTCAGAACTGGGAGATCAAAGAATTGAGAAGTAGCAAAATTGACAGTATATAGAAGCTTAAGTAAATTCAAACAAGAATGGTTCCTTCATATATGATATATTACACAGCAAGGCAAATTCAGATATTTGGAATACTGTTTGGGGAGAAAACTTGAGACCAATTAAAAAAAAAGATAAAGTGATTTGGATAGATACTAGCAATAACCTCCAATGTTTAACATTCGAAATACAATAGGAATATCTAAAGAGGGGTTAGCAGTTGGGGAAATAAATGGTAAGGTGAAAGTGGGTTACCAAAAGTTGGCTTCATGATGTTTTTACTTATACTTTATTAGTACTGACTTATTTCTTACTTTACTTTTTGTATCTTCATTCTTGTCCAATTTCTGTTAAAATAATCTGTCAAAGCATTTATGCAATAAAAATGTTTTTTAAAAAATAAATCCCTTTTTGATTGCCTTGGAATGTTTCTGAGCTGCTTTGCTCTCTGTGGAACAGAGGCAAGACCTGTTTCCTATGTCATCCCAGGCATCTGATGGACCTGAATGGGACTCTGATTGATGTAGTTCCTGAAGATTTGGTGCACAGTCCAACAGATGTTTTGGTCAATTCTTGGAAAGAATGGTGGAGGCCTTGGATTGGATGACATGTTTTCTTATAGATTCTGGAATTCCCGCGATTTATAGTGGCTCTTGGAGAGGTAAGACAGATCAAGAGGTGCACAGAGCCCTGTTGGAGCTTGGTAGGGGGATGACCCGCCTAACGTGAGCTAGAGCCACTAAAAAGGCCCACTTCATAGTAGCAAGGGTGGCAAAATGCTAATATGTTTACATCTGTACTGTGCCTGCAAAGAGTTGTCCAGCAACCCAGTTTTGATGAAGCTGATCCTTTCTTGGGAAGAAGCAGCAGCTGAAGGTTCATTTACAGGTCTACTGTGGAGTATATTTGGCATCTGTTGGATAAAGTTACTGGGATTCTCTCCTTGTTGAACTCTGGCCTTAATGCAGTTGCCATGAAGTTGAGCAGTCTGGTCTTGTTATTTGGACAGAGTTTGATTCTACTGAATAAAACAACATTGATTGTGCTTGTGAATAACCACCGGCAGAAGTGAGGATTGCCATCCTGGTTCTCCCTGATCTTTCAACAGTTTTCAATATCATTAATCACGGTATCCTTCTGGCCTGGTTCCAGGATTTAGGAATAGAGCACACAGTTTTGTACTGGATATCTTCCTCCTCCAGAGTCAATTATGTAGATTCTTATTCTCAGGCATGGTAGTCACACAAACAAGCATAAACTGAATGAATATAAAACAATTTCTTCAAAGTGGTTGTGACACGCAGAAAAGGTAATTCCATGTTAATTAGTTTTACTTACCTCTTGCTTTTCCCAAGGAAAAGTTAAAGCAAAACCAGGAATGGCCACTTCAAGGAATTCTCAGTGTCTTTGGGACTTTGCATTCTCTTTTCCTCCTAACCTAATAAAAATATACATTTTTTTCTACTGTAGTCCATATCACATCTAATAATATGGGCATTTCTCCTTGCTGTTCATTGCTTCAAGAGAACAGTCAGCCTTTATTCGATCCAAGGCTGACTAGGTTTTCTTGCAGTAATCATTTCCAAATGCATAATTCAAATTACAGATTTCAACTCATGAATGTATGTGTGTTTTTATGTGTATGTAACATGATTATTCTGTACTTTAACTTCATGTATTATTTTGCGGTCACATTTTCAAGTGTGTTATTTTTAAATTATGATGGATTGGAAGATCTTCTACCACTTAATAATGTAAATTTAGAAGTCTCCATACTGTTTCTCTATAATGGTGAAATTGTAAAATTAGTGTCTATTGGCTTTCTTTTTCTATTTCCAGGATTATTAATAAAATATTCACCACTTTTTAAAAAATCCAGCTCTCTTAATGGAATGTTTGGGTTCTCTTATCTCCTAGTAATAGATATAAATGTATATTTGTATATTTTCCAAAGAAAATAGCTTTGTTTCTTATTCTTCTAGCATATGACATCTTGAGAGTCTTTTTTAATTTTGCATTCAGAGTGACCAATGCATGAATGTACTCCATTATTTGTTGGAACTTCCAATGATAAAAGTGGGGAAGTGTATCAATTAGTTTCCAGATTGTATTTTTTTCTTTCCCACCTTTAGCATGCTAAAGTTGGTCCAAGCAATTTTGCCCTGTAGTTTAACCAACAAACATTCTGGTTAGATCAGGGTAATGATCTAACCAAAGAAATTTTGTAAAATCAATGTAGCTTCCTCTAAATAGTGCTTGCTTTTTATATTTAAGTGCAGCAGGAGAAATGGGCTATTATCTGGCCCTTGCTTCTTACTAGTTCTGAAGTCATGCACATTATTCAAAAATGCCTCATTTGGTAAGTAGATGTAATATTTTTGGGAAGAAAAGGGGGCTCATAATTTCACATTGGTTTTATCTTTTAAGTCCATAGGAATTACTTGGCTGTCTAACCAACATTCTTCAGGTCTTATCATGTTCTGTTACCAAATCCGTGACAGATCTCTTTGGATTTGCAATTGACTCTCTGCAATTGACTTTCTCTTTGATTGGGCAAGAAATACGAGACAACAACTACAGGACTGCTTTTATGGGTTCCTTCATTCACTTATTTTAATCCAGATATTTTCAACAGTTTCACTTGATTTATTCCACTCTGTTTCTGATAAAAGTATGGATACATCTTATATGCTATATGATTACTCTATTTCTCTTGAACAATTGGTAGTGCTATCATCCAAGCCAGGAAATTATCTTACAAGATATATGTTACGTTTATTTAATAATATTTGTTTATGTTAACAGTTAAGTTTATTACATAAATTAAATATTTTATGTCAAATAACATTAAGTATTTTGAAACAAAGGTAAAACTAATATAAAGGAAAGGAAAGAAAGGAAAAAAAGAAAAGAAAGAAAAAGCCAAGCGTGCAAAAAAAAGAATAAAAAGAAAAAGAAAGAAGTAGCTTCCAATTTTCTTTATAGTAATTATAAGTATCAAAACAAAATGACCTCTTATTCTATAGTTCAAAGAAAAAAAAAATCTTTTTCTATTGTCTATTTTTTCCAATCATCAAAACTATAAATTGCAAGTTATTTTTTTTTTGTTTCACATAAAAAGTCTACAAGGCGTTTCCAGTCCAGTAAAAATATTGTTTTTTTCTCTAATTAAGGAAGTCACTTATGGGATAATGCATCCATCTCTACAAGTTCCATCATGTGTACCAGCCATTCTTCCACTGTGCTGATTTGTTCTATTTTTATGCATATAAATTATCTTGCTACAGTTATCATATCTGAAAGCAAAGCTCAATGATTTTTCCCCAATTATTTATCCATCAATCCCAAACTCAAAATCTCTGGTTTCAATTGTATATTAATCTTTAAGATCCTCTGAATTGTTATATCCAAAACTTTTTATACCAAGCATGATAAAATGTACCTGCATGTTGTTCATTTTTCCAGAATAGATTTTCCAGCATACATGTAGGCAATTTTCTGAAGACATATACCAACAATATCAAATGTTATAAACATTATCTTTAAGGTTATAATATAATTCCAATCCTTTCAGCCACATATTTTCCCATTTTCCATTTATATATTGTAAAGTTTAGCCTATTTTATCATATATGCTTTCACTTTTTCTTCTGTTTTAAATTTCAATAAAGTTTATACATTTTGACAATTTTTCATCATTTGTACAGAGTTCTATTTCAAATTCAGTATTAATGTTCGAAATCATAAATACTTTTATTTACTTTAAACCTTTCTAATAATTAAAAAAATGATTGACAAAAATATGTCTCTACACTCAACACTTGTCTGTATTTGAATCTTAAACACACCTTGAAAGAATCCTAATATCTTACAATAGGGGTGTCAAACTTGCATTCAAAGTTATAACGGCACTGAAAAAACTAAGTTATCATTTTTCACATTTATGATCTTTGCAGCATCCCCATGATCATGTGATCAAAATTCAGATACTTGGCAACTGTTTCATACTTATGACCATTGCAGTGTCCCTGGGTCATGAAATCACCTTTTGTAACCTGACAAGCAAAGTCAATGGTCACTTAATAACCATGCTACTAACTTAACTGCAGAGATTCACTTAACAACCATGGCAAGAAAGGTTGTAAAATGGGGCAAAACTCACATAACAGCTATCTTGCATAGCAACAGAAATTTTGGTCTCAATTGTAGTCGTAAGCTGAGGAGTATCTATATTCCGAATTCTCAATATCGGATATCTGAAATAATGATTTTTAAAACATTAACCTAAGTTTTGTCATACCACAAATCTCTTTGCCCTCCAAACCTCACTCAAAATGCCTTCTATTTCTCATAATCATTCTTTCATATTTAGATACATCCTTCTGTCAAGTTGTCAATATCAAAGCAAAAAATAATATACTGAGTAAAGTATTCTTAACCTTAGAAATTCTCTCCAGCAATAAATGTATTTTCTTCCATGTAATATACCTTTTTCATTCCATTGTCTTAGCATAATTATTTTGAAATAACAATTCATATTTGTCATAGTGATACCTAAGCATTTTATCTTCTTTTCAATTTTAAAACCTGTTTTATCCACCAATTCTGTTTGATCTTGGATTTTCATATATTTGTTAACATCATCTTCTGTTTATTAATCTTAGAATCTGCCAATGCATCAAATTCTTTTAAGATATCTATTAATATTTCAGTTCTCATTAAGGAACAACCACCAAATCATATACAAAACTTCTTAATTTATAAGTCTTTTGTTTAATATTTACTCCAACAATCCTCTCATCCTATCTTTTGTCTCTATGCAGTATTTTATAAAATTCATCTTAACCTTCATATCTTCCAAAACTTTAAGCAGGAAAGTTGAGTTCAAATTGTCAGAAGTCTTTTCTGCATATAAAAGGAATCAATGCAGCTTGTTTTTCATTATATTGTTCCTAATGTTCCAAAATATCCAAAGAGTTCTAACATTGCCTTTTAACTGTCTTTTAGGTAAAAACCCATATTGATCCTTATGAATAAATGTTCACAAAAGTATTTTCAGTCTTTCAGCTAAAATAATTGTGAAAAACCTTTCGCTATTCTTCAAGAGTAATATTGGTCTATATTTCTTACTAGAAACAGATTTTATCCCTTTTGGGGTATTAATGTTATACTGACCTCTTTCCAAATTTCTGACATCTTCTCTCCTTACAGGTTAACATTTATTGTATTTTATAAAGGTTGTAAAAGTTCATCCTCAAAACATTTATAATACAAACCTGATAATCCACCCAGGCATCTTTCTTGGTTTATTCTTTTTCATAGCTTCCAAAAATTTCCTTATTGTTATAGGTCCATTCATAATTTTATATTTCTGTAATCCTTGGTAAATTTTATTTCCTAAGATATTCATCTATTTTCTTCAAAGAAATATCATGTATTTTATATAAACTGGTATAATATTGATGTAATGCTTTTTGCATAGCCATATTGTCTATTCATAACAGTATCTC
Organism: Thamnophis sirtalis; assembly: GCF_051295495.1. Lineage (NCBI taxonomy): Eukaryota > Metazoa > Chordata > Lepidosauria > Squamata > Natricidae > Thamnophis > Thamnophis sirtalis. The sequence continues at coordinate 108,589,769 of NW_028261385.1, read as the reverse complement.
CCTCTTGACGTTTCAATATAGTTTTGCTTTTCTTTCTTTTCTTAGTTTTAATTATCTTAGTTTAAATGCTAGTCAGTTCCCTGATTTACTAACAAATTCAAATTGTGTTGTTTTTTTTTGCTTTACACAGTTTAATGTTTTTCTATGTCTCTTATTGTTAATATAGATAGCTGTTGCTGTAAAAGCTTAATTTTTTTGAGAGATATACTTCTCATCTCTGGAAATTTCTATACTTATTCTTTTCTTTTTATCTCATCCAGAGTATTTCATCCTTTCTCTTGCTTCTTCTTAAGTTCAGTATTATGTTGCATTAAATAACCTCTAATAAAAGCATTACTTGCATCTTAAATCATTCTTAAAACAGTGCCTTTATTTCAATTACTTTCAAAAAAACATTTAAATGTCTTTTTGCAACCTTCCATTATTGCTTATTTCTGTAACATTTCATTTAATAGCCATCTAAAAGAACTAGAAATCTTCAAGATAATTTGCCTTGAGTGATTTTAATATTTTCTCAGAAGTTCTGTCCAGTTGGTGTGGGGGGGGGGGGTGTCACTCCGTTCCAATCCTGCATCAAACACCAATCTCCATTAGAGAAATCCTCTTTTGAGGAGCATTTACTCCATTTATATTCCATGTTCCATTTGTAATCTATGATCAGGCCAAAAATCTAGAAAAGTCAATACAGGCAGCACCTAATTCAGTACCATGTCTTTCAGATTCTTGTTGCATCTGTTGTAATCTTTATGTAATTTCTTCTAACACTTCTACTTGGATCTCTTCCAATTCTCCTTTAAATCTTCTAGAAACTCTTACTTTCTAAACAGAATTCAATCAAAATCTCTGTTGTTTAAAAATAAACAATAATACCTTCCAATTTGTCCTATCGCAATGGGATCTTTATCTGCTTTAATCTTTCAGACAAAAATATTACTTTTTTCTCTCACATAAAATTCTGATAGGAATTATTTTTAAAGGAATTATACCTTCTGATTCTTGACAAAGGTATCTTGTCCTTTTATGTACACTGAGAGCAGATACACCAAAGACAAATTCCTTGTGTGTCCAATCACACTCGGCCAATAAAGAATTCTATTCAATTCTATCTTATTCTATTCTATCTGTACTCTAAATTTTAAATCTTATATTAAAAATCTGCTGTTAAAATGTTTTATTAAAGATCAGGATATAGAGCTAGAAACCAAAAACTGGAAAGGTTATTACAGTATATATATTGTCATATGATGGAAGTTATTCTGGTTGCTATGTACAAGTAAATATTAGGAGTTAAGATTATTATTATTGTTGTTGTTGTTGTTATTTATGTACTGTATGTTTAAAAAGTAAAAAGTAAGAGATGGACAGAAGGCTTACTAAGATAGATAAGCAAATACTACTATTATTATGTGATTACTATCAATGTTATGCATATTGTTATTATTACTATTATTTCTTTAAAAACTGTACCCAAACAATACACTGTTCATGTAAATACTGATGTTAAATAAAAAATAAAAATAAACTTGAAGGGGAAAAAACTGCTGTAAAACTTATTCCTCTGTCTTCTTAACAAAAATATATCATAACATCCCTTGGAACATTTCTCGTTCCGGCAAATCTAGGGTTTATTCTATAAACTTTATCAGTTTCTGCAACACCATCTTCCTCTTCCCCATATCCCCCCCCCCAAAAAAAAATTGTTTGGGCTTTAAACCTTTCTATAATATCTTCATCTGAATTCTCAGGGATTGTTTTAACAAAAGTAATTTCAGCATTAATGTACCATACCCATAATAAAGGCAATATGTTTTATGAAAGTGTTCTTTCTGGTTTTTAAATGGATTATTTTGTAGACATATTAACACAACACTTCTATCTCCTTCTATGAAGCATAAGTCTTTATCTAAGATCTTTATTTCTGAGTTTTTATCTCCATCCCTCACAGCATTTACTGTAAAGCCCTTCTGGTAAAGTTTACTATTTTAAACCAAATACATTTTTGTCAGTCCCTGTTAGGTACCATCCATCTCATGTAAGCAATCTGTCATCCAGATAACTTGCTCTTAAAGCCTAGCTATCAAATGAATTGCTTAAGAATATAAGAAAAGGCAGGCTGGATCAAAAGAAACCATAGCATTCTGCACACTAACTTCTATTTCAACAGAGCTTAATAAACATCTCTGGGAAGCCCCCAAAATGGACTATTAGAAAACATCAGCTTCTTTAATGCTGTCCAGCATATACATCAGTTACCATAGGTCTTTAACAAAAATAAACAAACAGAATGGTGATCCTTAATGATCCTATCAAAGCCCCTTTAAGTATATTCAAGGTATCCATCATCACTAAAGATTGGCTGTCTGATACCAATGCTCACTCTTCTGTTTGCAAGATAAATTAATCTTTTAGCTTATAAAGTTATCCTTAATAGGTTCACTTCTCTGTACTTTAATAAAATAACTCCAGGTACATAGACATGTCATTTCTCAATACAAAATCAATCTTGGATTATACGATTAAGCCTGTACAGGATGGGGCTACACTCCCCCAGAAAAAAAAAGTGTCCAGAAGTTTCATTTGGCACAAAATCAGCAGCTAAACTGCTAAGTGATGCAAAGTAAAGGGATCATGTTACACCTGTGAGAATCATCTCTGATTCAATTTTGGTGGGGATTCAAGATTCAAATCTGCAGCTCAACATTTGAGGACAAACAAATTTTATTGAAACTGCTTCAAGATTTGAAAATTGATTCAGACCCCAAAATGAATATGCTCCAAAACTTCAGCAATGTCCAGCTCAGTCACTTAAGCCAGCTGCTCCCTTCCCCGGCTGCTCTCCCAGGAATTACATGCTACTTTCTTATTTAATTTTGCTTTATCTCCGGTCCAAATAAAATATTAATAATTCTTTGCTCTTCTTGCATGCAGCTGTTTCCAATCCAGGGCCTCCAAATGTATTGGGCTTTAGCTCCAGAATTCTCAGCCGTATTTAATTCCAAAACATCTGGAGGGCACAAACTTGAAGGATTAATCAAATAACAGATACGTTAGGAAATGATATTACATACATAACGCTCATCTTGTTATATTAATAATTATGAGCACATACACAAATGTTTAAACTTGCCATTTTTCCCTAACACATCAAAAGCATCTCAATTATATTTTAATAAATTTCAATTGTTACCATCAATCTTATCAAACATTTTAATAGTCATACTATATTTTGCAATTAATTGACCCTTCATGAAAAAAATCACTTTGAGAGTTGCAAAATCACTATTCTGTTAATGCCTGAAATCTTGCCAATTACAGACCATTATTGCAAAATTCTTCCTCCTCCTCCATAGATTATATAATCCTTAATTTTAAAATCATTTAGGCCTTACTTCAATATAATTTTAATAGAACTGTCAACTAATGTTCTCTCTCCAACTCTATTAGTTATTTACAAGTTCTTCTAACTGTCTAATTGTCCTATTAACACTCAGCTTCTGGAGCCGATTCTTACAAACTTGGCTAATCCATACTCCAACCCTTTGTTATTGTTCATCACTTTGGATTCTTTGTGACCCAATGGACATCAGTTTGCCAGTTTGCAATAATTGCTTCTTTGAGTTCTTGCAAGCACAGGCTTGTGTCATTAGCGAGAGCATCTATTCACCTTACCTTGTCTCAAACTACTTTTTATTGCCTTCCATTTTCCAAACATCAACATTTTTTCTAGTGACTCTTGCCTAAATGTGATGTGTTCAAAATATCTTAAACCATAGCTTCATTATTAGTGCTTCTGGTGAAACTTCGGGTTTTACTTAATTTTGGAATTATTTGTCCTTTTTGTGGACAAGCTATTCTAACATTTTTCTCCAGGGCCGCTATTCAAAGACATCCACTTTACTGTATTCAGCTTTTCTGATGACCAACTTTCACACCCATAGTTGAAATTCCAATTAATGCCATACTTTCATTGTATATAACAAAAGAATGCACAATTGCAATAATTTCTTGAGGTTGCTGGGAGAGAAGGCAGGGAACAGTTACAGTAATGATAATAATTTGTGTTATGCACATTTGTTGATTTTAATTGAATGCTTGGTTGCTTAGTACTGGAGAAAATAGGACAGAAAAAGCTGTCTTGGTTTAATATTGTCTGTGTTGAACACTAGCACTTCTCCAGGTTTTTTTTTCAGGCTTGCACCTTTCCTAGCCTTACTTACTGGAAGGTCCAGATTTCTCCTTGGCCATCTTTCATGTCAAGAAGAAGGGTAGCATTATAGTTACAGTCCTTTCCTTCATTTTGGAAACAGGTTAACATTCCATAAAGAACACATGTACATTTCATTAAGGTTGTTTTTCTAATACAGAAACAGAGAAAAAGCCATTTTCAGATTGAATGGTAGATAAGAGCTCTGACATGGGGCTCTATTGGAAGCCTTGTGCTTCTTAAGGTATCTAAAAATGACTTGGATAAGGCATGAAAAAATAAGGATAGTCAAATTTGCAAATGACAGAATGATAGGGTAAATAACATCTACTTTGGAGGATGGTATTAAAATTCAGAGGATTTTTACAAGCAGACACACTGGACAAAATCCAGAAGAATAAATTTCAACAGAGAAAAATGCAATTTGGTAGGAAAAACAAAGGCAATAGTGTATCATGGCAGGAGACTATACTGGCAGCAGTACATGTGAAAAGGATCTGGGTGTCTTGGTGAATCACATGCTGAATGTGTGCAAATGTTGTGATCAAGGACAAAAAAAACCCAATCCTCTATTGCATCAATAGCAATACAGTGTCAAGATCAAGAGAAATCATCATTCCTTATTCTACATTAGTCAAGCTGCACCTAGAATATTGCATCCAGTTCTAAGGGCAGCATTTTATGAAATGGAACAGAACAACCACAGTGATGAGAAATGTAGAGGAAAATATATTAAGGAACAAGTAGAGGCATGATGTATGTTTGGTCTGAAGAAGACAAAACTGCAGAAACATATGCCTATATTCAACAACCTGAAGGGCTGCCATGTAGAAGACCGAATAAGAAATTAATTCAAATTATAAGGTTTCACTTTTTGGTGAACTTCAAGAAATATGACCCAATGATAAGAGTTGTTCAAAAATGGAAGAGATTGTCTGAGGAGAGGACAGATTCTCCTTAGCTTTGTATAGTTAACTAAGTGTGTGATAGCTATCTGTTATAGATGCTGTGGTGGTTGACTTCCTGGAATTCGTAGAAAGAAAGTGAGAACTGAAAGAAAAATTTATTCCCATAGCAGTGGCAAGAATTACCTACTATCCATTAGTGATTCCATCCCTCCAGCCCATTATGTTCTGCTCTGCATGTTAAGTCTCAGGGCAGCTCTAAATTTGTCTTAGCTTCTTATGTATCTTCTCTCCCTGTCTTTCCTCTTCACATTGCACTATCAGAAGACCCCTAGGGAGGAAAAAAATCCATTGAAACAAAACAGAAGAAAAAAAGTGCAAAAGTTTGCACTGAAGGAAAGGTTTACAGCTAATTATCCTCCTTCAGCAAAAGAAAATCTGGAATTTACCAAGGTAAGGATTCACTGCAGGCAGGACTTTGAAAAGCATGTCAATTCCAGAGTTTGTGACAGCTGGTCAGTATATTTGTGTTCTTTACCAATTTTATAGTTACATGTGTTTTTTAAAACAATAAATGTGCAAGAACATCAATTTGGAAATGGCCCAGAATTTGTAAAACCAGTTTTGTCAAAATAGACAACTCCAAACCATCTAAAGAATCCAAAGATACAGAAATGGTCCACATCTCAGCAGTTTTTAATATACTTTTTCCACATTTGAAAGGTTTACTGCTTGATTTGTTTGTAGTAAATGAATGCTGGAATGCATAGTTTGGATTTTATTAGCAGTAATGGAATTTTCTGAAAATAACTGCAGAACATTAAAAATCTTTCTCATCTTATATAATGATCAGCTGGTGTAGGGAGGCTGAAATAATCTAAAACTATAAAAGAGCTTTCCTAGGTTCATCTGTTTCATGTTTCTGTATCCTGTAATGGCACAGTTGCATTTAGGGGTGGGGGATCACAGTTAATAAGTCTATGTGGATCACAAATGATTCCTTGTGATGTGGTCACAAATCCATGATTATGTCATATTGAAATTCAATATAATGCAAACACAAGCAGTACAATATAATTCAACCACTGTCTTAAAATTTAAATGAGCGGACTTTAATGAACTCAGAGAGTACCTAAGAAAAATCCCATGGATGAAAATCCCAAAGGGAAAAACAACTCAAGAAGCATGGGAAACTCCATAAAAGCCATAAAAGCCCAGTCCAACACAATACCACTGAAAAAGAAAAACAATAAATTCAAAAAGAAGCCAGCCTGATTATATAAAGGTTTCTCTGATAAAGTGAAAGACAAAAAAAGATAAATACAAAAAAATTGGAAGGAGGGATACATAACTAAGGCAGAATGACTTGCAACAAAAGTCAAACATATTTTTTTTAAAGGTTTCTTTTAATATATAAATAACAAGAAAAAGTAAACAGTCAGTCCATTAGAAAGAAAATGGCAAGGAAGTATCAGGCAGTAAAGAGAAAGCAGAACTGCTTAACTCATTCTTTGCATCAATCTTCAAGCATAAAGAAACAATAGTCCAACCTATCAAAAATGTAACTGTAAAAGACAGATTAGAAATAAAAATTAAAATAAGCAACGAAATGTTAAGAGAACATGTCTGACTTTGATGTATGTAAATCACCAGGACCTGATGGATTATATCCCAGAGTTCTGAAGGAGCTGGCAGATGTTATCTCAGAACCATTGTGTTATATTTTTCAAAAATCCTTGAGCAACTACCATAGGATTGGAAAAGAGCTGATGTGGTTCCAGTCTTCAAAAAAGGAGGGGGAAAAACAGACCCAGGAAACTACAGACCAATCAGCCTAACATCAATACCTGGGAAGATACTGTAAAAGTAATATGCAAACATCTAGAAAAAACAAATAAACTTATAACTAGAAGCCAGCTGGGTTTGTTAAAAACAGATCATGCCAAACCAATCTTATTTCATTCTTTGACAAAGTGACTAAATTAGTAGACCAGTGAAATGCTGAGGACTTAGTATATTTAGACTTCGTCAACGCATTTGACAAAGTAGACCACAACCTACTTCTTGGGAAGGTAGAAAAATGTGGGATAGACAGCATCACCACCAAATGGGTTTATAACTGGCTGACAAAACATACTCAATCAGCAGTCCTCAGTGGTACTGCATCTACATGGCAGGAAATAAGTAATGGGATCCCACAAGGTTCCATCTTAGGCCTGGTACTCTTCAATAACTTCATAAATGACTTAGATGAGGAAATATAAGGCAAACTCATCAAATTTCCAAATGACACTAAGCTGGCAGGTATAACCAACATCCCAGAAGACAACTAAAAAGATCTTCACAGACTTGAACAATGGGCCCTGTCCAACAACATGAAATTTAATGTGGAGGAAAGCAAGGTTTTACACCTGGGCAGGAAAAAAACCCTAAAGGAACAAGTACAGATTAGGCAAAACCTGGCTCAAAAAAAGAAACAGTGAGAGGGACCTTGGAGTCCAAGTGGATGATCACTTGAATATGAGTCAGCAATATGCAGTAGCAGCCAAAAAGCTAATACAATTCTTGGTTCTATAAACAGAGGCATAGAATCAAAATCATGTGAAATATTAATATCACTTTATAAATCCTTTGTAAGACCACACCTGGAATACTGCATCCACTTTTGGTTACCACATTACAAAAAAAGATGTTGACATTTGGAAAAAGTGCAAAGAAGAGCAACTAAGATGATTAAAGGCTTGGAGACAAAAACATATGATGAACGGTTGCCGGAATTGCTTATGGCTAATCTAGAGAAAAGAAAGACTGGGGGTGACATGACAGGAACATTCCAATATTTGAGGGTCTGTCACAAAGAAGAGGGAGGGTCAACTTATCTTCCAAAGTGCCAGAAGCAAGACAAGAAACAATGGATGGAAACTAATCAAGGAGAGAAGCAACCTGGAATTAAGGAGACACTTAATAACAGTGAGGACAATTAACCAGTGGGACAGTTGTCTTCAGAAGTTGTAAGTGCTTCATCACTGGATGTTTTTAAGAAAAGACTGGACAGCCACCTATCTGAAATGGTATAGGGCGGTGATGGTGGCACGTGGAGCCATTTGTTAGGGCACGCCAGGTGTTGCTCTGTCAGCGCCAGTGCACATGCACGCGCTGGCCAGCTGAGTTTGGCCTTCTTTTGAAGCCATTTTTCGCCCTCTGGAACCTTCAGAAGCCTTCAGGAGGCTTCCCTGAAGGCTCCACAGGGCAAAAACCGGCCCTACGAGCAAACTAGAAGTGACTTCCAGTTTGTCCGTAGGGCTTTTTTTCACCCTCTGGAGCCTTCAGGGAATCTCCTGAAGCCTCCAGAGGGCCCCCGGGGGGCAGGGGAGCTGTTTTTGCCCTCCCCAGGCTCCTAGAAAGCCTCTGTAGCCTGGGGAGGGCAAAAAAACCACACCAAAAGTGTGGGGGTGCTGGTCATGCACTCATGCATGTTGAATCGTGCGGCCATGCATGAGTGTCATGTGCATAGCATTATGGGTCTGGCATGCCTATGCACGCCCCCCCTGAGCTCCCCCCGCTTTTTGCACGGGAGCAAAAAAAAGTTAGCCATCACTAGTATAGGGCCTCCTGTTTGAGCAGGGGGTTACAAAGCCTTCAAAGTCCCTTCAAACTCTATTCTGATAGATTGATGGATGTAACCCTTTCGAAGAGAGTCTTCACAATGCAAAGGAAGAGTGTCCTGCCTTGTTAAAGACCTTTGTTTCACAGCATCAAAATTGACTTGATCATGTAAAGGAGCTACTCCTATCAGATCAAAACAAAAGTGTGGCAGCTCCTTTTGCGCCAATCCTTAGCAACAAGACCCTACATCATTTCACAGCATTGTTTCAGAAATACTTTGGTAAACTTCAATTGACACAAAGTGCCCCTTAGAAGATCTAACTCTGCTATCAATTAAGTGTCAGAAGTGTATCCTTTTTCAAAAATTTAAAAATGGAATGGACAATTAGTCCTCCTTGACATATTTTTAAATCCAATCAATTACTAATTTCTTAATTCTTCCAATTAATTTCTAACTGAATAAACTGGAAGAAAATCAACAAGGAAGTGAAATAGGAAGGGATGAATATGAATATTAGAAATACATTGTACTGGCTTCTTAAAACTGTATATAGTTTTAATTTACAGCATATATGTAACAAATGAACAATTGACACAAAAGAGAAATTGATGGATGGAAAAGAAGCAAAATCAGGCAAGGCTTCTTAGTGCATTTGCGTTCCCATTTCCTAGACTTGACATCTACTGGTTGCACCACCAAAGACAAAAGGTGGCTTTCTTCATTATTTCCTTGAGCCTGTTTGAAAATTCAGTTTCCTAAAAGGAGATTCAGCCCTTCCTTTCAAGAAGTTAGGGCCATGGTGGCAAAGCTATTGCATGTATGCCAGAGATGGCATGCAGAGCCCTCTCTGTGGGCATGCTAGCAGTCACCCCAGCTCAGCTATGCTGAGTATGCGCATGCGCCTCCTGATGGTCAGCTGGTCTTTGGGTCTCTGCCATGCATGTGTGGTGGGGTGGGACGCATAAGGGGATGCACACATGTGCAGGGGGCAGGGGCCATGCACGTGTCATGTGTGCATTGCATTTTGGGGGTGCACACATGCACACATGCTTTGGGCATGCTTTGGGCACTCAGATTAGAAAAGTTTAGCCATCACTGAGTTAGGGGAAAATGTATGTGGACCCAAGCCCCACTTTGTTTTTTCTCACACTGTTCACCACTCTAGATATTCTCCTTATGTGACTTTTTTGAAATACACATGTTCTTTTTCATACAGTTCCTTTTGTGTGTTTTGGCAAAACTTGTGTTTTTAGATTTCAAAATGCCTGAATCATGAATGCACCTACATAATTATCTCTATGTGAAATTTTCTTTTTTGAGGAGTAATTTCATTTCTGTATCTATTTGTTTAGTCAGTTTATAAAGTTGCCTAATTATGAGGAACTTGAAGCAGCATAGAAATAGGATTGAAAATATATAATAAACATGAAAATAGAACAATATCTCAATAATATATAATGTTGAATCCTTGCCTTTTACTGACTGTCATCACAAATGCTAGCTTTAGAGGAAAATGTCATCCTTGCAATTTGAAAACAAAATGTGTGAAGGAATGAAATCTAATCTTGGAAGTAATAACATGTCCCCTAGTTGCTTTCCCTGTAATTACCCACTGTTCATACTGTTTTTGTGCATGTTCATACTCTCTACTCAGTAATCCATGGTTTATATTTATATTTTTTTAATATAAGCACATTTTTAATTGAGTTGATGTAGAATTAGTGCAGTATTTCTAATGAACTGAGAAATTATGTAGGGTGCTTCATTTGCTCACTAATTACTTCTGTGCTTATTCTATCCAGTCTTTAATAGATTGTGCTTGGTCCTACCATTCTTGCAAGGATAACAAAGGAATGAAAGCAAATAACAGTGGAACTTTACAGGCTGCAAAGATCCAAAGGGTAGAAGAGAATATGGAAAATATAGCTATTTTTTTTCTTGTGCAGTTTGGCTTCAGGACTGAACAGTTTGGAGTGAATCATCTCTATTGTAGCACGTCACGTTGTAAAATGCCCAATGGCACAGCTTCTGATTAATGATATACTGCAAAAGAATCATGCATGTTACCAGCATTAAGCCTGAGTTGCAATGCTAGTGTATTAATGCACTACGCTAAATGGAATAGGATTATAATTCTTTGTATTACTTTCCTTCTGCTGCAGTTGAACCCAATAGTTTACCCTTGGTTAGCCTACAGTATAATAACTTTTCAGTGTGACTGAATTTTTTCCTAATAATGTAGTTCCAGGAATTCATAAATATTAGAATTCACAATCCAGATGCTCCATAATATATTAAAACCACTTAATGGTTGGTATAACCATTGATATAAATGAGTTAATTATGATGCATCTGTGAAGACCAAAATTATCACCATATCAAGCTTACTGCAAATTGGAAATCACCAAAATTGTTTCAGGGTTTCATCCTTTGAGAATGGAAACAAATACTTGCACCTCTCTCTACCCTACTCCTTCTAATTCACTTTTTTTTTTGCCCAACCAGAAGCTGGTTGTTTTAGGGCACTGCACACCAGAACAACTAGACACGAGGACAATTTTTTCCTGAATGCCATCACTCCACTAAACAACTAATTCTCACAACACTGTCAAACTATTTAATGGATGTATTACTATTATTATTCTCATCCTTCCTATTACCTATCTCCTCCTACTTATGACTATAACCATATTGCTTGTATCTTTACAATTTTAATGGTTTTTCCTATGATTTGATTGCTTATTAGTACCTTATGATTCTTGGAGAATGTATTTTTTTTCTTTTTATATACCCTAAGAGCATATGCACCAAAGACAAATTCTTTGTGTGTCCAATCACACTGGGCCAATAAAGAATTCTATTCTGTTCTGTTCTTTACACTTTGGATCAATTCCCCAATACTTTGAGCATTTTATCTTTTGCAGCAGGTAAAATTAAAATCATTTAACCTCTGGGGTGCCAAGTTACTGGAAGTCACAGAGATGCACTTGAACTAAGTTGATTGTGCCCCTGGCTGCTTAGGATCTGAGCAGGGGAGGTGCTTAGGAGGCAGGGATGAGGGTCTACTCAGAAGCCTAAATGGCGGCGGCGACCGTCCATCTCCACTGCAACTTCCTCGTTCGTAGACCTGCGCGCGAGTTCTGAAGACAAGGTGTTCATTTGCGCCATTCAGGGACAACTAGCGGGTCGCCGACGAAGAGGTGAAAAAGAAGGGCCGTTAGCGCCTCGCTCGCTCCAGAGATGGGAAGACGTTTGTGCGGCCGTCCGGTTATTTTTCCTTTTTACGAATTAAGTCGATGGCGGAGCGCTCCCGAAAAGAGATCGCTCGAGTCCCCGGCTCAGTTTCTTCTTCGTGAGGTGCGGCGCTTGCCGAGCCAGCAGAATTGGGTCAGGGACAAGACAACAATGTAGCCTGACTGAAGGAAGCTGCAGCGGTAGCTCCAGTTCAGCGAGGAAACTCGGCGCCTCTCTTTGCTACTGATGCCTCTTTTGACTGCTTTTCTGGTGCGCCTCTTTCTCTGGTGAGACTCGCGACACCGGGAGAGGCCGTCCTGACGCGGACAGCCGCGTAAGTGGAAGAACGGAGGGAGTTATCCCCAACCTCCTGAGTGGGTGGGTGAATGAGGCAGGCATGCCCGGCTGTGCGACCGAGTAGGAAAGAGGGCAGGGAAAGTCCCGCGGTCTTTCTGCTGGGGAAAGAAGTCCGGGTATTAGTCGGGGGATGCCCGTGCGCCTCAAACTCCCCTTTCAAACGCTGGAAGCGGGAGCGGAGTGGGGTAGGGCGGAATCCGATTCCTTATGTTATTGAACATAGCTCCACAGGTAGTCTTGGCGTTACATTGGGGATTTGGCGAAAGTCAAGTCCTGCTTTCGTGTTCTCGAAACATTTTGGTAGGAAATTCAAGCAGGGTGTGAAGTGGATGGAACTATTTCGTGGAAAAGCTGCTTTTATATGAAGGATTGCTGTTAAGAGTTTAATCTCAAGGGATGTTACTGAGTTTCCTCACCAGGTATTCTCCATTTAAATTCAGGTGTGTTTGTGGAACAGGAATAGCTGGAGGGGGATTTTTTAAAAAAATCACTTACTAGTCATGGAAACCCATGGAAACAGGATTAGATTTGAAAAGCTAGAGGAACAGTTTGAAAAGAAAACTATTTAGCACAATGTGTGAACTGAAGTATTGTTCTGCCAAGGCACAGAAGGATGCTGGCAAAGTTTCTACTTGCTCCAATAAACTTTTCTTTCTCCTTTGATTCCAAGAGTGCTGAAATTTAGCAAACACCTGAGGAAGGAGTATATGGCCTGATTAACTCAACATACTAAGTTGTAGTTAGTTTATCTAGCTTGGATTTGGCAAGTTGTATGAATTCAGCCATTGAGTGGTTACTACATAACTATCAATCCAGGTTAAAGGTTCTGCTTTTGAGATTTATAACCCTAAAAAACTTTAGACCAGTTTCTGAAAACACTCTCTTGGCCATTGCTGGCCTAGTTTATATTATTTATTAAGAAAATATATAATGACCACCCAACTCACTCACTGTGATTCCAGGCAACTTACAGAAGTAAACCACAATACAAAACCCAGTGAACCCCACTCCCCTGACAACCATAATCAAATAAGACACTTGAAGCATCACTCTGGGGTCTCCAGGCCCACTGGCAAAACCATGTCTTGGTTAATTAAGTTAAATCAAACAAATTATGATATGTATGCTGCAAGAGACAAGGAGATTGTCCTTTTTGGGGTGCCTGCCCTTTCCTGGTTGAAATTTAATTCTTTTGTTATATATTTTAGGCACAAGTTGAAAGCAATGTTTTATTATCTTGTATTTTATTATTATACAGTTGGGTTTGTGTTTTGTTTTTTACTGTAAACTGCTTTGATGTAAATTATGTAAAATGAATGAATAAACAAATAATAGTAAGCTACATTTTACACACACACACGCACACACACACACAAAACACACACTCTTTAGATAAAAGCACATTTAAGGAAACCTGGCAGCTTTCTAGTCAAATGGACTAAACTCACCAGTCATTCCTAAGTAGTGGGCATGAATGCAATAGGACAGAAATCTTCAAAGATAACATACTGCATTGTTCCTTCCAAGCAAAAGCCGTTGTTCTGTATCCCCACAGCATGGGCCCTGTTACAATGTACACATCTTCCCAGCATGCAAGTTATTTATTGAAACCATTCATGTACATACTGTTTGCATGTTTGCCGTGTCATGTACTTTTACTTCTGCATGGATATTAAGAGACTTTATAGACCAATTGTTTCATAGGCTTTTTATAAACATCTTTCAAAGTGAAGGTTATGAAATACTTCGAAAGAACCAAAAGATTTTTAAACAATGGTATATTTAACATAGTCAGCCAAATCTGGTACATAATGGAAACCTAAATATCAAATATTTATATTTAGGTGAAAAAGTACAGTATATATATTTAAACATAGCCAAAGTATTGCTGAAGAAAGGCCAAATTGGCATTTGTTCTTGTACTTTACAGGAGGCAAACTCAACCACCTAGCTAACCTATCTCTCCCCCCCACCCCACCCCACCCCCGGGACAATTCTGAATGACAGACAATGCCCCTTCTCTTGAAGATTTGAAGGAGAAAGTTCTACATACAAAGAAAAAGTTACATGCTGAAGGGGTTCTAAATTCCCACTGAAACTAACTATATCCATGCAGGTGACTGATGAGATATGTAAATTGTGGGGTGGATGGATAAGTGGGTATCTACATTATGTATTTTCTTGTATAAATAGCTAGAAGCTACATAACCAGATCAAGGTCACAGCCAGGAATAAAAATGGAGCTCAATAAATAAATGGCTATTGATTCAAATTAATTGCCTGTGGAATAATGTACACCCTTTGTAAAATTAATTGATTCCCTGTCTGTATGCACACACATAAACATTTCTTACAGACTTCTCCAGTTCTCTCTCTCAGACTATGGACTTTTGGGTCCAAGAAGCATTAACTATGTATGCTTAATCTATAGTAAATTCTATGAATTAAATGTCTCTTATCCCCAGGTTATTTGCATGCAGGATTTATTTAGTCTGGCTTACTCCTTATAAATTAAGATGAAAACTTAAGTAGGATTCGTGGGATATTGAGTCTTCTCCCTGATTGCAATCAGATAAACAAGATAGCTTATGAATACTTTTTACTCTGATAACTCTAAATTCAGTTGCTGTATAGCAAGTATCCAAAACTAAGTTATAATGCCCTAAGACAAACTCCATTCTTTAGTATTTCCTTGTGATGTTGCAGCACAAAAGTATGGAAATGTGGAATTTACATTATGATTTTGCACATTTTGGGCATGAATGCAGTTTGGAATAGGTATCTATGTCAGTTCTTATTCCCCAAGTAAATATGGTTAGGACTTCTAGCTTGGTTCCTCTGCATTTGTAGAGAATGAATGTCAGTCTCGGAGACCTTCTCTATCAATGGAGTTTCCACTGATTGAGATCCTAGTTTCCCAGAGTCCTCATCTGGAGGAAGAGGCCTTTGAATACAGAAAGCTTTCACAGATAGCTGCTCTCCATGTGCACATAGAGTGGTGCAAGAGAAGATTCCATAAAGAACTCTGTTATCTCTGTTCTGCCATAGTTTCAACCATTTCCTTTCATAGCTTCTTCTACTCCTGTAATGACAGCAAGAAGGGTAGCAGGGTCACAATTCCATCTCAAGTCCTTGAAATGAAGGCAGCAACTTCTCATCCACTTTTTTCCATTTTAGCCACTTGCTTTCATTACAATTTGTACATCCAACCCATTCATCCATTCGTTTTCAGCAACTTTTTTCTCTGTTATTATATTCTCAGCAAATCTGAGGTGACATTCCCTCCATTCACAGATTGGAGGGGACAAATATGGCTTGAATTAATGTCAAACCAGCAAATATAGCATCAATGCTAACAATACTTTCAAAGCATTTTTCAGAAAGACTTCATATACACTTTTTGGTATGTAAGTTGGTGTGCAGAATACTTCTTATTTTTCTAATATTATACAAGAGTCTAAACAAGTTTAAATATCTTTCTCAATATCACAATTGCTCTGGATAAAAATATTTTAGTCTATGTCATGTATTCTTTTTGTCACAACCTTTTAAGATTTTAAATACACTTAATGACAGAATAATTGGTGCTAATTCTGACATACTTTATGACACAGAACTGTGGGTTTGGATTCTTGGATTTATTTCTTAAAGAAGGAACAGCAAGAAGAAATATAATATCCGTGTACTTCTGAAGATGAAATCTGCAGTGTACGAACAGTAATTTGAGTGCATTTTTGGAAACTGGACTATGAATTTTTAATGATGTTCTGAGTTTTTTTGCTTCTTTATTTACTGATGTTGCCCATGACTTACATGGCTATGGAAGAAATGTTTTCTCCTGAGGAGTTCAGCAATCCATTGCCATACAGGAAATATATCTGGTGAACATTTACTACATCCATTCCTATAGCACGAACAGCCCCTATAGGACAACGTGAGGTGAGCTGACAGACCCAAAGCTGTACAATAGTTTACTGAGATAATATTCCAGAATTGAATTCTATTTTGAAGCTGTATCCCTCATTCTGGAGAGGGATTTGTGGTACAAAAACACTCTGCGTGTGCAGTTAATGTTCCAACTCAAGCAACTGTGCTATGCTGTGGAGGAATGTTCATCAAGTCTGTATTTTATAGATTTAAAAAATGTATCTACATCATTGTTCACCCATGAAGCTCACTCAGTTGTCTGTTTCACAAGTGAATGTAGAAGTGAGGTGATTGAGAGAGGTTTGTTGGTTTGAAATATGGTGCCATCAGTATGTTGATGACACTCAGTTACACATTGCCGCCCCAAATAAAGATGAGAAATTCCTGAACCAGTATTTGGAATCTGGATAGGGTGAAACAAAAATCAAATTAAATCCTACAAGTTCATCAACATTTCATCAAGAAAGATCAGGCCTGGTAAATATGCTTGATGGGGTTGGGCACAAAATTTCTGTGATTTGAAGGTTGTCCTGAACATTACCCTAATGCAGAATATTAATTTAAACATCATAGTTATTATCCCCCTTGCATTACAACTGTTTTATACTATGTTTCTGTCAAATTCAGACCTCTGCAAATCCAGCTAAGTCAGGTGTCAAACTGGATTGTGTCACGTGATGCTACATGATGTATCGTGACAATTTTGCCTTTGCAGAGCCAGGGTGAATGTGCCCTGCATGTGATGCATCCGACCCGCAGCCACCAGTTTGATACCCCTGCTAAATGGACTGAACTTGCAGAAGTTAATGGAATGGGCATGGTGACTGGGAACTTTTGCAGTCTCTGTTACTTGGAGGCCACTCCACATTGGGGAAGAATGGGATCTTACTATCTCAATAGCTGAAATTACAGCAAATATGAAAAGTGACTGCAAAAAAGACAGTTAACTGTTGTGGCCCAGCAGGAGCTGTTGGAGCTACCGATGGACTCTGATAGCGAGGAACCCTATGAGTCTGCTAAGGAAGATGTGGAGGACCCTGGGCACGGTTCAGACTCAGAGCAGGGACCAGAGAGGCTGGTTGGCCACCAGGAGGTGCCTGAGGCATGGAGCAGTGGGGAAGATCAAAGGGAGTTTGTCCCTGACGTCAGGCAATGGAGGGCGGAGAAACGGAGGCAGCAGTTACGGAGACAGACTCATAAGAGATAATCAAGCCCAGGTGGTTGTGGCATGACCCCTCCCAAGAGAGTATATAAGAAGAGACTTTGGGAGGAGTCCTTTTGTAGGACACAACCATTCGTACTAATCTGGAGAACTCCTTGTCTGGTCTGCCTTGTGTTCCCGTGTCTGTTGGAGTCTGGGTTGCTGCCAACTTCTTGCCAGTGAGTCATGTGTGGGCTTTCAGCAAACAGGATTATAATTGCTGTGAATAAAGTGTGGCAAACAGCTAAGCCTGTGTCTGCGTTCATTACCAGACGGAGGGGGCCCAAAACAGTTGACTAACATGAAAATGGGTTACACACAGTACCACAAGTATTCCAAAGACCAAAAAGTATCTTCCAGAACTAGATGTGATGGGAAAGATTAGGACCCTCTTAAACTGCCTACACTGATAGCCACAATCCTGACTGTTACATACATCCTATCTTTCTTTTATTTAAAAAAATAAGAATAGCTGTCAAATGCATCAAATTCAATGAAATCATTTTATAATTAACAGAAAATTGGCAAAACCATAAACAAGAATAGTAGCAGCAGTGGTTAGAAATTCTCATCTGGAGCAACGTGCACTAGGATGTTGATTAGAAATGGACTGGCAGGCTGCTGAGGGCAGAAAAAAATCAGCAGCTACTGTATATTAACCTGTATTGTACCTTTTCTACTTTGCCTCACTGAGGATCTGCACATTACTCCTCAATGTGTCTGTATAAGTCACAATACCAGAATGATAACATAAAGTGTCTGATTATATACTTACTGAAGTTAGTAATAGTTTTTGAGCAATGTCAAAGATGAATTCGAACTCAACATGATCCCCTGCCAAGAAATTTTGCAGGAAAAAAATTGGCCTAGTCATCCATGAACACTGCATTTGCAGAAATCACACTACAAAGCTTTAATTAGATAGCAAAAGATGAATGCCTTGGAGGCAACTGGCGACCAATATTTCAGCTGCTAAGCTAAAAAGGTCTGCTATTTTTGGCATTGATTAGTGGGGATGCATTGGGTAATGGACCCTGTACTGACTCTGGGATCTCAGCTGATGTCTGGCATGAATATTTTAGTTCCATCTTCACAATAGATTCCAGAAATGAATCTTTAATTGAATCTATCTATTACTGGAATGCTTGCTTGTTACATCTTCTGACTTGTGTCAGTTTATTTCACAGCTGAAGTCTGGGAAAGCTCCTGGCTTTATGGCCCCAGAACATTTGAATGGTGGATTCTGATACTTGCAGTTCTTCTTAGCATATAGAGTATATAGAGATTATGCCCAAAGGCTTGGGATCATTATCCATTTTATAAAGTGAGATTATGGATCAGCTTGTCATAAATAAATTGTGCATTAGATATTTTTATTGCAAATTTCTAGATTGGTTACGTAGTAAGATGGTTCATGTAGGTGGGATTTAACCAGAGATGGTATTCAGCCAGTTCTCTCCAGTTTGGGCGAATTGGTAGGGGCGGCTGCGGGCAGCTCCATCCACCTGCCTGACATAATGTGTGACCTTCTGCGCATGCGCAGAAGGTGGTACACATGCACAGAAGGTGGCACATGTGAGCGAAGCGAGCACGCCCACATGCACAGACACTCACATTTGCGAACCGGTAGGGCAGGTAAGTAAATCCCACTGCTGGATTTAACGCAAAACAAAAGACAATAAATGGAGGCTTGATTTCAACTATTTGGCCAGTGAACATATAAATTCTGTCTGAGTCTTTATAAGCAATTTTGTGGGTTTCAGATCTGAGTTTGACTCAATTTTCAGAAGAAAGATTAGAAAGAAACTGCCATTTTCATTCTGTTCATTAACTCATTATATGAGAATATCTATGTGCGAATGAGGGTCATCGGGGACTCAAAGATATGAGACAAGAATATAATTTTACCTTGTTGAATTTCTATATAAATTAAGTTATTAAATGTTTTTTCTATCCCCTGGATTTGCCAACAGACCTTTATAAGACTTACTACAGTGTGTGGAGATGAGGATGTTTGTTTATTAATGTCTCTCATCAGAATAAAAAATACTAGGTCCTGATTAAGTAGACAACAGAGCAGCTGGCCATTAATTTTTAAAAAAAGATTCTAGTCTTTGCAAAAGAAGAAAAGGTAAAGCCAATTGATAGGAATGTAACTTTATTAGAACATAGCAATAGCAATAGCAGTTAGACTTATATACCACTTCATAGGGCTTTTAGCCCTCTCTAAGCCGTTTACAGAGTCAGCTGAAGTAGCCTGCAGTGCTGCATTTAACTACTGTGCCACCTCGGCTACCATTGGTGTAGTCTTCTAAGAAATATTATGTTAGTGGGCATATGTGAACTGTTTGGTTCAGAACAACAGCACAAGTAGATTTTAAAAAAAAATTCCAGCAGCATTAAAGCAGCATTTATGAAGCAAATATTATACCTCAGCTATTTTATGGGATGCAAATATACATTCCTAAAAGAATAGGACCATGGGAAGATAATATAATATAATATAGCATAGCATAGCATAGCATAGCATAACAATATATATATATAACCACACACACACACACACACACACACACACACACATTTTTGGATCTCTGTTTCTAGTGGGTACCTAGTTACGTACTGTACCTAATAACCTTTAACATTAGATCTAGAAGGCTTATTTACTTGTAGCTCATATGTAGCTCTTACTTTAATGCAGGGGCTAGACCTGAGTTTGAAAAGCAATTCTCAAGGGGATCTTTCAGCAGGATTCCTTGAACTGATCCATTTCATTATAAACAAACCAGTTGCCAACTCTTTAATTAGTAAGGGGAGCATTAAGAGGTGATTCACCCTTCCATGGATCCAGCAGGAAGAATATAAAGCTGCGATTATGAAAATAACAGTTTTACTTTACAACTTCCATTACGCTCTAATATCTAGGCAGGTATACAGAAAATAATACGTGTGTACAAGAATAACTTTAAACAACCAGACATACTGAGCTGAATAATCTGATCCAGGAGACATGAATTCATACATTCTGCAAAATGTGCTCAATGGTGTCAACCTCCTTAAAAGGATTATGCTTTAAACAGTTTGAGCAATCCAACTCTGTCCCCACTCCCTCAATAAAGACGCTCAAGGTTATAGCTTGCCTTTGCAAAAAGTGTCATATGATTTGCCTATCCATCCTCATTCTGGCCTGTCTGAATTCAGCCTGCTTTGTTTCCTCTTCGAAGTGGCTAGTTCCCCTTGGGAAGCAGGGTTTGTGCTTTCTCCCTGTTTACCTCTTACCCATAAGATATTTTTCCATCTCTCTTGCTTTAAATTTGACTGTTATCCCTTTGCTGCCTTAAGCTGTACCTTATATACTATTTCTTTTTTTCCTAGCCACATCTTCTGCTTCTCTATTTTTCCTCCTCTCTGAGTGTCTGGCTGTAGAGTTTTTTTCCCAATAGAGAGAACCCATAGCTTTATGCCCTTACTTACTCTTTTGGTTTTGGTTCTGTCCTTTAAGATTTCTTGGGACAATCTCCCCATTCATTGCCAAGGTGCCCAGTTCCAATTTTATTACAGATTCCATGCTGTTCTTTTTTTAAGAAGTCCAAGATATATTTCCTTCGATTCTCTCAACGTTGAGCAAATCAGTTCAATTCTGACTTGCTCAACATTGACTCAGCCTTCCATCCTTCCAAGGTTGGTAAAATGAGGAACTGGATGGTTGAGAATAATATGCTGACTCTGTAAACTGCCCAGAGAGTACTGTAAAGCATTATGAAGTGGTATATAAGTCTACTGTAAGTGTTATTGCTATTGCTATTCTTAAGATATGAGGATCCTGTTTTCTTCTGCTGAAGCCTCTTCATTACAGATGTATGCAGCCAGATTCCTCACAGCCAGGTTAATTTCCTTGCTTTTCACTGCAAGCCCCTACCTCTTTATACCAGATCTACTCATTTCCCAACTCTGTTGCAACTTTCTTGATTACATATAGAAGGAAGTGGGGGGAAATTCCAAAGTACTTCTCAATGTAAAAAGACGCAAAGATTTCTATAATTGTAACAGATTCGTTTTTGGAATAGCATTAACTCCAACACTTTGTCAGAGAGGCATGGACTACTTATACATGAATGTTGTGGGACTTCAAGTTAATGCAATAACATCCCTGATGCCTGCAAAACATCTATGGAGTGGCAGTCTACGGTCTTCAAGCAAACAAATGCTAGTTCTTTAAACCTAATAATTGTGGTTACACTACTGATACATAAGACTGACCCACTTCAAGGCCTTTCCAATTCCCAAAATGTGTTACTATGGTTGCCTTTGTGGTTAGTTAATTATTATAACGAGATTTTTGCCAACTTTAGCCTCAGCACTCAACACTGAATTACAAGCTAAGTGGGTATGGCAGTGGACAAAACCATTTGAAACAAACTTTCACAGAAGCAAAGAAAATGATGACATCAGATGCAGTGTTCACCCATTTTAACCTGCACTTACTGGTGCTTATGATGCTTCACAAAATGGGATCAGTACATTTATGTCATATGTTATGAAAGGTGGCAGTACCCAATAGCTTTTATATCACACATCTAGTTGCAGAGAAGAATTAGTCACAAAAGGAATGGGGAGTGCAGAGTTTAGTTGAGGAACTAAATGTTTCTCCCAGTGATTGTATGGAAGGGGTGGGTCATCCTCTTTACAGCTTATCAGTCACTACTGACAATTTTTTGTCCAGAAAAAAAGAGTTTTAATTTACAATAAGTGCTCCAATGTAGCATCAGGCATTGTTCCTTGGAGGAACCTATATAAAATAGAATTCAGTAATCCATACAATTGTGCAAATAGGGATAAATGGTTAACTCAATAGTGACAAATAAGACAGTCTAAAAAGTCCATATCTGATGGATATTCCTTTGATATGTAATGAAATAATCTTTAATCAGTCAGTGACCAGCAAAAAATTGGGGGAAAAACCAAGACAAAAGTAAAATCAAATGGGCGAGATGAAATGCTAACATAACAGGAATTTAAAAATGTAACATATACTATGATAATGGTGGATTAATTACCTGTGCAAAAATAACATTTCAATGTAAAATAAGAATACAACGTAGAAGGTAAAAAATATGTATCACCTAAAACAAGATAGCTAACACATAATAAAAATGAAGCAATGAATAAAACAAAAATGAATATTCCTGTTACCAGTTATGCCTTATTTTGATTTTGGCAGGACAGAATTTAGATACAGCAGAAGAGTTAAAGAGTTTTGAATCTTCTAGAACGTGGGTGTCAAACTCAATTTCATTGTGGGCCACATCAGGATTGTGTTTGACCTCAGGGCCCCAGGGTGGGTGTGGCCAGGGTGTGGCCACCCATGTCACATGTGTCGGTGCCTGTGGTGGCGCAAGTGCTCTGCCAACGAAAACGTGCTCCCAGGCTACATTTTTGGATGTGACAGCCTCCTGCAACCATCTACCAGCAAAAATGGAGCTTGGGAGGGTTGCACATGGCCATCCCGAGCTCCATTTTCACTGGCAGAAGCATCATGGGCCAGTCCTTTCCTGTTTCCAGAAGGCCCCATGGGCCTGATCTAAGCACCCTGTGGGCCGTATCCAGCCCCCAGGCCTTGAGTTTGACACCCATGTTCTAGAAGATGGTTCACATAAATATTTTTTAGCCTTCCTTGTAATTTTCATATAAATAGAGCTGGTACCCCTGTAGAATTTTCAAATATAACATTTGATATATTTTCTCTCACATAGATTAAGACTGCATAGGAAGCCACAGTAAACTGGAATGCAAACAAAAACATTGGTTTATAGTTTTATCAATGCCATGATTAACTCATGTTTAACAGTGGTCATCTCATATGAGGATTGAGAGGGTCATCATAGTGCCTGTGCTGAGATGTTGAGGATCAAAGAGGCTGCATGTTGAACATCATGGAGTAATTGAAGGCGCTAGCTTGTAGTTTTTCTGATGACTGTATACAGTACATATTGAACATGGATTGCTCAGATTTCATACATGTTCAAAAGATATCCAAGTCAGTCATGGGAATACCCTTCCATACAATGGCAATTTTTTAAAAAGTATTTTAATGGTTTTATTGTTTTTATTGATTTCAACTGTTTTCATAATTTTAATTGTGATATATGTTTTTGAATTATGAGCTGCTCAGAGTTGTTTGCTGAGATAGGTGGCTATAGAAATTAATTAAATAAGTAGATAAAAATTTAAATAGATTTTTGAAGACCACTTATGAGCCCAACTTGCTCAACTGTGTAGGATGGATGTTTGGTGTCCTCAGGTGAGCAACTTCAATAACAGTCACACCTATATCATAGTTGTATTGACAGAACAGATATTCCAGAACAGTCACCAACAAGAGTTTTAGAAATTCCTGAAAAAGAATGGAATGCCAGCACTGCCACCAGCTACAAATACATTGGTTGAAAGGTTTGTTCAGAATTTTAACATGCTTTGCAAGCAATTATGGAAGAACACAACATACTGAAACCAACAGTTTCTAAATTGCACAGTTTCTGCAACAGCAAATCCAACCAGCAATATTCTTCTTAGGTCATTATTTACATTCAAGGTTACAAGGTTCTCAACCTATTTTGAGAAATACTCAGAATAAGCAGCAGAAACAAACTGGGCACTTTTCATATTGAAACTGATCTACTGTCCAGCTAAAGAGTGCAAGGGTACAGAAAGAGGAAATTGTGGCTAAGACAGTATGAAACTCAACTATAATTCCTAAGATATGACCAGTCGGAGCTTATCCATTATATAGGCATATGATGGTTCCTTCATAATTGTAAATACTGCCAGGTACCCTAAGCATTCCAGATGCTTTATTATGCATTATAAATGCATAATAAATACAAATACAAATACAGACTGATGATGGACATTGCCTAATTTGTATATGAAAACAGTCAGAGCACCTATAAATATAACCAAATCTGTGATCTTGTATTTTGACCTGCCTGTATATGTTGCAAATTATGCAGCTCCCTGGAGTTTTGATAAACAAAGTAAAGGAAAACAAAAACCATCCTATTCCTGTTTAAGACATCTGGATACATCTGGATACCTGAATCCTACTGAGGAAAGCATCATGCAGGAAATCCTAGTAAGCTGATTAGGAAAGAGAAGATGGTTACTTAGCTGCTGATTATATTCATTAGCATCCATCATGGCAAAGATCCTAAACTAAAATGTGTGTCTGAGTTTCCTTGTGCATTCTGTATAATCTGCATTATATATACATATACAGGCTTTGGTATTGTATCATTTCCTCTTTAATAGCTAAATGAGATTGGATGAGTCCATCCAATCACCATGGGTTGAGGTATCATTAGTATGCTGAAGATATCCATTTGTACATCCCCACCCCTGGGGAATTAAGTAATGCCGTGAATATCTTATCTCAGTGTCTGTAGGCTGAGAGGATCTGGATGGAGAATACCAGGCTTCAGATGAACCCAGGCAAGTCTGAGTGGCTTTGAATTTTGGGGCCCACTGATTCCAGGATTTTACCATTTTTAGTGTTGGATGAGGTGGCGCTGCCCTAGAGAGACCCAGTGTGTACTCCTAGATTCATGACTCCTCCTTGATCAACAGGTGGCAGTCATGGCTAGGAGGGGCTTTGCACAGCTTTGTCTTGTGTGCTAGTTGCACCCATTCCTGGATCAGCAGGTCCTACTTACAATCAGTCATGCACAATATGTTCTACATGGGACTGTCTTTGAAAAATATCTAGAACAGTGGTTCTCAACCTGTGGGTTGGGACCCCTTTGGGGGGGTCAAATGACCCTTTCACAGGGGTCGCCTAAGACCATCGGAAAACACATATTTTCAAAAAAATATGGAAAACATAAAATGATTTTATGGTTGGGGGGTCACCACAACATGAGGAACTGTATTAAAGGGTCGCGACATTAGGAAGGTTGAGACCCACTGATCTAGAAGCTTCAGCTGGTAGAGAATGCAGCAATACAGCGAATTATATGTACTCCTCGGACAGTGCATGTTACATGTTACAGCTCTGCTTCATCAGGTCCATTGTCTGCCAGTTTTTCTTCAGATCAAATTCAAGGTGTTAGTTTTAAGATCTAAAAGTGGGTTATCTGACAGACCACCTATCCTCAGTTGCAACAGCTCACCACATTAGATTTAACAAAGAGGGCATTCTGCAGGTACCATTAGTAGAGAGCTGCAATTGGTAGGTCCCAGGAGACGTGCCTCTCTGCCATGACACATGCCCTATTGAGCACTCTTGCCCCCATTAGATTAGCTCCATCTCTTTGACATTCTAAAAGTCCTTTCAGACCTGATTATGTCTGGGGCAAAAACTACAAAAAGGGGGAAAAGTGGATCTAGGAAACTACAGATCAATCAGCCAGACATTGATACCTGGGAAGATCCTGGAAAAGATAAGCAGTGCCTTTGTGAGCACCTAGAAATGAATAATGAAATTATTTGAAGCCAACATGGGTTTGTCAAAAAGAGGTTATGCAGGATAAACCTTATTGCCTTCTTTGATAAAGTGACTCAATTGGTGGATAAAGGAAATGATGTGGACATAGTTTACTTAGACCTAAGTAAGGCATTTGACAAAATAGACCACAACCTACTTCTTCATAAGATAGAACAATGTGGAATAGAGAGTACCTCCCCCAGATGCATTTGGACCTGGTCAACCAACCACACTCAGCATGTAGTCCTCAATGGAACAACATCTACATGGAGGGAAGCATGCAAAAGGTTACCTCAAGATTTTGCCTTAGGCCCAATATTCTTCAACATCTTCACCAATGATATAGATGAGGGGATAGAAGGGGAACCATCAGATTTGCAGACAACATGAAGCTGGCAGGGATAGCCAACACTTTAGATGATAGACTCAAGGTTCAGAAGCTCCTTGACAAACTTGAACACTGTGCTCTATCCAACAAAATGCAATTCACTGGTGAGATCACACTTTGAATACTGCATCCAATTTTGATCAGCATGATACAGGAAAGATGTTGAAACCCTAGAAAGAAGAGCAACAAAGATGACAAGGGTTCAGGAGGCTAAACTATATAGTGAATAATTGAGGGAACTAGGTATGCCAAGTCCAATGAAGAGAAGGAATAGGAGTGTTATGATAGCTGTCTTCAAGTACTTGAAGGACTGTCACAGAGAAGAAAGGACTGACCTATTCTCCAAAACACCTGAGGGGTAGAGTGATGGGACCTAGAACTAAGGATAATTTTCTGAGCAGTTAAAACAATCAGTGGAATGGCTTATTTCCAGGAGTTGTGGGGGATCCATTGCTGGAAGTTTTCCAGAAAAAGACTTGACGTTTTCAAGTCTAGAATGGTATAGGGTCTTCTGCTTGACCAGAGGTTTAGACTAGAAAACTTCCAATGCTTTTATTCTATAGTCTATGTATGCTTAGGTGGCTCCATTGCTGAAGTCACCATTCTTATCTTGTCTTTGCCTATGGTTTGTTTTTATAACACTTATCTTTTAATGTAGATTTTTACATTTTATATTTTTGTATCTGATGTTTTTTTCAACTGTTGTATGCCATCTAAAATCACTTTTTGTTCAATGGGCAGCTATATAAATCTGATTAATTAATTGATTAATTGATTAATGACATCACACAAATGCGTAAAGATGGACTTATTTTGATGGACTTCGTGACTGTGCATTTGGAGAGGCTGTGCATTAAGCCAGTCACGCAATTTACACCTCTGTCTCTACAGCTTGGTGATTTGCCACTGTTAATAATGCATTCTCTTGGAGCTTAACAACAACAAAAGATTTGGAAGCTGAATGTGGTCTGTGAACAGCCCATCCCTGCAGTAGTAATCGATCCTTCAGAAAATACATTGGTTTAACAGAAACTGAACTGATTTATAAATTCCACTGGCTAGTATAGGAAACCCACCAATAATAGTAACTTTTCAACAGAAAAGTTCTATAGGCACAGTAAACCATTTGAAGGAAACACCTAAAATTTTGGAATAAAGGGAGAAGATTAATTTTGTGGAGTGATTATGTACCAAGAAATATGTCCAGTTTCAGAAATTTCACAGTGATGGATTGTCTTAATTTTATTTCTCTTTCTAAAGAAACAAGGGCTGTAATGTTCTCGATATAACAGTTTTCAAACAGATTTTCCTCTGGTGAATAAAAAGCTTATCAAATTTTAAACAAACAGGTTTTTTTATCCAAAATCAATATTTAAAACATTGGGGCAGTAAAAAATATATCAATAAGCTCCCCAAATTTTTGATGGGCAACATCTATGAAAACTATAGCAATTGTATAGATTCCCTTTGGCAAAAAGTCTTCCAAATTATAAAATGACATGGAGAGGCTCTTGAACAGAATAAAATGTTATTTGCAAGCAATGCCATTGCCTGAGCATATAGTTTGGTCTCAAAATGATCCCTCAAAGCAAAATAAGGAATATTGAATAAGTATTTTGATTCAAAGACATTTCAGAATGAAGTGATGGACAACATTATGTTAATCCTTTAGCTGTTTCTGGAGTATGATTCTGAACTCAAGTACTGTGTTGAGCTTTGGGTACCACAGTTTAAGATGGCTTCAGATACAGTAGAACTGATTCAGAAAATGAGAGGGGGCTAGGCACTAAGTGCTTTGAAGAGAGATTGAAAGAATGTGAATATTTGCTTTGAGAAGAGAAGACAGAGTGGGGCTTGAGAGTACTTTTCAAGTGCTTTCAAGGAATGGGACACAGAAGGTCAAGACTTATTTTCTTTCATTACATAGTGCAGGATATCAAATAATAGTTTAAAACAACAGGCAGTAGATTCCAAATGAATGTTTTTAAAATTCTTATCAGCAAGACTGGTCAGTAATAGAACCAGTAATTCAGCCTGATACCATAGTAGGATTATCTTTGTTGGATGCATTTAAACAGAGGCTGGACTACTTATTCATAGAATCAGAGATACTCAGACCTTTGAGGTCATCTAGCCCAATCCCATGCTTGATGCAGGATGTGCTGTAGCATATCTCTCAGATAACTATCTAGCCTTCATTTGAGGACCTCTAGTAACAGCCTGCACAGTTGGCTGACAAATTGTATGGTCAAGAAGTTCTTCCTGATGATGATGACCTATGGTGGCACAGTGGTTAGAGTGCAGTACTGCAGGCTGACTGCTGGCTGCCTGCAATTTGGCAGTTCGAATCTCACCAGGCTCAAGATGGACGCATCCTTCCAAGGTGGGTAAAATGAGGACCCAGATTCTTGGGGGCAATATGATAACCCTGTAAAATGCTTAGAAAGGGCTATAAAGTACTGTGAAGTGGTATATAAATCTAAATGCTATTGCTATAAGCATGCACCTTCTTTGTTGTAGTTTTAATGCATTGATTCTAATCTTGCCATCTTAGGCCGCAGAGAATAAGCCTATGTGTGACAATAAGTCAGACATCTGGAGACTGTTGGAGAAGCAACCTACATCCTTTCACTATTCCTGATGGGGCTTTATTGCACATCTGTTCACCACCTTGTTAGGTTGTCTCCAAATTTGCACCCATTTATCACAGTTAAAACCCGAACTCCAAATTAGATTTGACCAAGACAGAATAGAATGAAACAACTCTTTCCCATGAACTGGACTCCCGTGGTCCCATTGATCCCAAAAGAGAATTTGCCCTTTTAGCAACTGCATCAGACTGCTGGCTCATCTCTAACTTTAATAAGAGCACCCAGATCCCTTTCACTTTTACTACTTCCAGACCAGGTGTCTCCCATCCTATTCTTCTGCCTTCTATTTTTTCTGCCCCGATGAAAAACTTAAATTGCATTACATTTATGTCAACCTATTAATTAAAACCTACCTAGATCTCTTTTAAATCTTCTCTTTCTCATCTAATGTATTATCTGTAATCTAATTTTGTGCATCTGCAGACTCAGCAGTTTTATATCATCTGCAGACTTTCTCATCTTATTCACCACATTTAGAAAAAAGTTGAAGAGGATGGCTCCAGTCAAGCTCCAGTCATCCAACCTTTTGGTTGTGGTCATACAGCCAACTCTGAATTCATAGAATCATAAAACAATGGAGCTGAAAGGGACCTTCTAAATCAAAGCCTGCCTAGGGCAGAGCCACCTGTAGGTTCTGTGATATTGTTAGACAGTATTAAATTGTACCAGAATTGAATGGCACAGAATTCAATCATTTAATGTCACTCTTTTTCCCTATTGTAGAACTATACAGAGAACTGAAAACATTTGCACATCTAAAGCACTCAATCATTTATAGATTTGGATGGGATTTATCTTATTTTCCCTTTTACAATCAAAAATATTTGTCTGAAGTACAGTACATTGATCTGATTCACATATTTACTAGATGCTTATGGTGGGGAAACAGATATTTAGCAGAGGCACTCACAATCCTGAAAAATGTGCCTTCCACCTAGAATCAATTTGACTCTCTCAATGAGGAAAAATTGCTACAATATCTATTAGAGCACCATACCATTTTCATGGGTGATGACACAATTTCCTTGTCACTATAGTAGTAAACAAAGAAATGATTTAGCACAGTCTCTATTATTAGAAAGGGTTTAAATTATAGTATATCTACATACTGACAGCCACATTAATTTTAATACAAAACAAATTTCCAAAATGGCATTGCCCCTGAATATTCCACCAATATATATGGCATTGCCCCTGAATATTCCACAAAAACAAGGGTCAATTTTTTTCCTCTCCAAGACTATAATTGACCTGCAGTCAGCAAAACCAAAGGAGAGTTTAGGGGAAATATATATATTTATTGAGTAAATTATGTTTCCCCTTATAACTCAGAATGGTTTATAAAAAAAATAATGCTCTATCAAATAAGGTTTATAAATAACTATTAAAAAATAAAACCCTCTGACTCAGTGGTGGGATTCAAATAATTTAACAACCAGTTCTCTGCCTTAATGGTTTCTTCCAACAACCACTTCACCCAACCGCTCGGAAAGTTAACAACTGGTTCTCCCGATGTGGTGCGAACTGGATGAATCCCACCATTGCTCTGCTCCTCCAAAAGTCCAACTATGTCTTACACATGCACATAACTTTGCTTGCTTGCTTGCTTATTTGAAGAATCTTATGTCCAGGTAGATTGCATATGAAAGGACAGGAAAGAGTTATAATTTTTCCATTACCTCTCTCTCCCCAAATTTTTGTTCTTAATCATTGTTACTCTCTGGGGCTTTCTCTGTATTTCCCCCTTCCTTCTGTATTCTGGCTTACCCTTCTGTGGATGCTTCACTTTGTCTTCAACATAAAAAACTCTGACAGGTTTACAAGTTGCATATACTTAAAATATATGAAGTGACCAAAGGATATCTTTCCATTTTGTTTATGCTTGGTGGGACTCATAAACAGCTGAGTAGGCTTATTTACTGAAATAAAAGGTAAAGGCAAAATTTTCCTCTGTCCAGTCATGTCTGACTGTAGGGAATGATACACATC
Organism: Thamnophis sirtalis; assembly: GCF_051295495.1. Taxonomy (NCBI): domain Eukaryota; kingdom Metazoa; phylum Chordata; class Lepidosauria; order Squamata; family Natricidae; genus Thamnophis; species Thamnophis sirtalis. The sequence goes on along the minus strand of NW_028261385.1, from coordinate 108,558,827 downwards.
TCCATTTCTTAGCCAAAGAAGCCAGCATTCTCCAAAGACACTTCTGTGGTCATGTGGCCAACATGACTCTATACCAAGACCCACAGAATGCTGTTACCTTTCCACCAAAGCGGTGCCTATTTATCTTCTCACATATTTTGCATACATTCAAACTATTATGTTGGCAAGGACTTGGGTCAAGAAACAGATACTCACTCCATCACAAAGTGCTTGGATCCCAAACCTGGGTTGTCAGCTTTTTAACTGACAAGCTCAGTGTCTTTAATCACTGAGCCATTGTGCTACTAATTTTTTCTTAAATAATAATAAAAAAATAAAGCTTGAATTGAGACCTTAGCAATGGGTGTACCATTAAATAATGGCAAAAAGGTTACAGGTAGATTTTGATTTATAATCACATTTGGGACCAGAAATTATATTAGTAAGCAAGGCAGTTGTTAATTGAGTTGCAGCTCAATTTCACAAACTGACTTGCTTTGTTAAGCAAATCTTTGCCATTAAGTGCATGTATGTGGTCGTTAGGTGAATTTGGCTTCCTCGTTGGCTTTACTTGTTGGAAGTTGGCTGGGAAAGTAACAGATGGCAATTGCATGGCCATGGGATGCTGCAACCATTGTAAATATGTGCTTGTTGGCAGGTGCCTGAAACATGTGACTGTGGAGATGCCCCAATGGTTGGTAAGCATAATGACTGGTTGCAAGTCATTTTTTTCAGTGCCATTGTAACTTTTTATATTTAGATATACAGGTAGGGAAAAAAACAAGAGCTATACATAAAGTTTTACAAGATGCAAACAAAAGACTAAAATTGTATTTCACTGCTTGTTGTTTGGTGTGAATGAAAGAATGGCTGTTGCTGAGAAACAAGAAACGTTTATGGTTAGAAGGCTACAACCTGAGATTTGGATGGCAAGATAGTTAAAATTAACATGGACTTTATTAGATATGCCGTATTGAGAATGTGGAATAGATATAAACACAGGTTGTCCCTAAAAACACCTTTATGTTTGCTGTTTGCTTGCTCTCCATTTCAGTCCAAAATAGGAGTGTCCCTTCTATTATTCAGACTGCTATCTCTCCTTTACAATCTCATTCACTTGCCTGTGTGGAAATTAGTCTAGACTAGCAGCACTTCTTTCCCAAAAGCTGTGAACCAGGATTTCTGAGAAGTCAATGAAATAATTGCTCAGCTTCTCAGTTGGAAAAGCAGAGGGACAAAAGTCTATTAAACTGGGAAGGGTGGTGATGAAGGGGGCTATTAAGAAGGTAATAGGGCAATCACCTCTTTTAATGCCTTCTTCCTAGCATACAATAAAGTTTCTTATCTATTTGTGCTGTGTTGTTGTCAGCTGAGTTTAAACCCAAGAGTTTAGTCTAGCTGTACTCATTCAAGAATCTCAGAACTGCACTGCCAAGTTGATGTACAGAGTCTGATGTAAAAGGCTAAAAGATTTCCACCTAAAATTGTCTATCATACTTTCAAAACAGAACAGCCCATGGAGGCCTCTGGAGATTTCAGATTCTCACTTTCACACACTACCAGGGCATCTGGAAGTAGCACATATCTCTGTTATAGACCAGTTCCTATCACCCAGTCTTTCAGCTTTCTAATGGAAATGTCAGGTACAGTGTCATTTACTGCTAACCATGTGGATGTTTCACATAACTTAGACCTCTCCTTTAGGAATTGGGTTCAGTCCAAGTCACTGCATTTAGCCAAGGAGGGTTAATGGCTTTTGGTTGCCTTTCCAAGAATAATAAAAGACAAGGAAAACCATTCCAGCAGCAATATTTAATGTAAGCTTTTGGAAACTCCGCTACAGTTTGCTGCACAAGCTTGCGGAGGCCACAGATTAGTTACATTCATAAAACTTCCTTTGTTGCAATTGTTACATCTCTTATCCATTAAAACTTCCTTGGTTGCAACTGTTATATCCATTCAGAATTACACACTCATGAATAAAATTTTCCCCAGTGCAATAAATAAGTAAACCAGCCTTTAACCACTGATTTTTACCCTAAATCTGTTTTTGTAAGAATGACATCTTTTTTTTTCAGTTTTACTTAATTATAATCCTTTAAGCTATTTTTTAACAGTTCTATTATTTACTAGACAACCCATGACCCATTTCACAGAATATTATTTTTACTAAATTCATCAATACTTTCAGTAATGATAGAGCATCTAATGATGTTCCTTTAGTGGAAAGGTTCTTAACAATTCAGGGAAATACTCAGAATTATAGCTGCCTTGTAAATAGCCCATGTTGAACTGTTTAGTGTGTTTGATGTTTTGCATTATATCACAAACTGTTTTAAGATAATTTTGATATCATAAAATGTTTTACAATAAAAGGTAGTCCTTGATTTATGACTACAATTGAGGAATCAGAGTTTTAGCAATAGATAGATGAGAGATTAGAGTAGACAGATAGTCAGCCAGCCAGCCAGACAGACAGACAGACAGATAAGTTGCTATTAATCCCCTATGAATAGAGGAGCATAAAGTTATAAAAAAAGACAACTATGATGAAAATTATTTTGATAAGGACACATGCAAACCACATGCAAACCATTCCACAGCATTTGCTCCAAGGTCAAAACCTATATGTTTAGTGACCTCCTCCATATTGACATTAGAAGGGTCCACTAAGTCTACTAGGCATGAATTAACTCTAGTAGTTTTGAGTCTAACTGCTTGCAATTAATCATTGCTTTGGATTCTGTGCCAGCATATCATAAGGATTATGCCAGCATAGCATCATATACATGGAAGTGAATTACTAATATACTGTAACTTTGTCAATATTGAGGAAATAGTTTCAGGTGCATTTAAAAATAGAAGTGTAGCTCCTAAACCATCAATATATTTATTTTTTAAAGATTTCCCATCCACTACCATGTGATAAACTACAAAAAAAAGAAAAAAGGGCAGCAGAAATTAAAACTACCTCATTGAGAATAATCCACTACCATCCTTGGGAATGGTGGAACACTGAAATCAGACTAGCTCTGCAGAAAATAATAATAAATGGAATATATACTTGGGAACCTTATATATCAGAAGATATGGCGTAATGCCACATTACTCTGACTTTGCACTCTACAACTATAAGGATGTTTGAATAGGGTTTATAGTTGTATGGAACCAAAATGGTTATATATATTTTGAAATTCAAGATTGCAAAGAGAGGGTAATCAGGCTAGTTTGCATGCTTGCGGTTCTGTATTGTTAAAACACAGCAAGTACATCCAACTTGGGCTCTTGTAGAAATTCACATATACATTATTCCCTACTATCTTTTTTAACTTAAAACATATATCTGCATATGAGAAGCAAGTATACAACATTTGCTCTTGCAGTGAGTACCCAGGCAACTGGGCAGCAATTCTGGAGTAGCTCGCTGGGTTGTGCAGATTAAATAAAATATTTTATTGCTTACAATGAATATTTCACTTCCTCCCTCCTGACAAAAGATAACAATTATCCATGATTGTTTTACTATTCACAGTCCTTAATGATATATGCAAGGCAGTATTCTTGAGGTCACACACAATTGCCATGGTCTGGAGGAAGCCATCTTTATTATGTACATAGGGTTTCCAAGATAGGACCTATTGGTTTAAAATCCTCCTTTGCATGCTCTCCCATTTCCCTGTTAACTTGTCATACTCACACTCATCCCCATTCCATTTTTCTCTTCACATAGACAGTCACCAAAGTATGCAGTAGTTAGCAAAACATTGGGTTAACACCAGAAATGAAGATAATGTTAGAAAAAAACTTAAAAGGAGGAACTGTATCTTGAGTCTCTTTTGTATAAGAAAGAAGAAAGAGAAAACATGGCCAGTCTTTCTATGACTTATAGCCTATATAGCAATAGCAATAGTGTTTAGGCTTATGTACCACCCCATAACACTTTCTGGGCAGTTTATAATTTAAGCATTATTTTCATATTACCCCCCAATAATTTGGGTCCTTTCCAATCTCAGAAGGATGGAAGGTGAGTGAACCTTATCAATATCAATAAAATAGAGTTACATTATTTCATGTAGAATGTGTTTTGTGAACTGATTTATTCTGAAGGATGGACAGCGAGAATACTCATAAAATTCACCACAACACCTAACCTATTAACAGAACTAACTTTTGTCATCAGGTGAAGAAAAATTGTTCATTCCATGCCATTGTATTTTTGTAGTTTCAGTTGGTCAAGATAGGAACTCAGCTGAGGGGTTGCACTGAGCCTAGAGACTTTGAGCCTTCAGAACATGTAAAGAAATATGAGGACTAAGTAATAAAAAATGCAGAAAACTGAGAGATAAGAGAATTAATTCTACTTTGCACATCACTTTGAAACAAATCCTGTCCTGATTTTACAGTCCTACATTGTGTAATTTTTCAGTCAGAAGAGATACTGGCTGGGTTTGCATACAGCAAGCACTATAGAAAAAATATTATTTCATAGCATATAATAGTCCTAAGTACTTAGGAAGCTGCTTATGAAAACATGTCAGTAAATCTAGGCATTTCATATACACACACATAGCATGCACCTACAGGCAGAGAGTGAGAAGAAACTCAAGGAAGTAATTTTTTTATCAATATGATAATTGCATGATTTTTATTTCTGAACACATGTGTATCGTTCCTGCATTCATTCTCCAATTTTATTATGCATTCTTAATACAAGTTGATAAGTGTATCCAAGTTTGTGGTAACAGTTTGGCAGAGTATGGCCTGGGAAACCAGGACAAAGCCACAACAACCCAGATCCAAATTTCTAGCAAAAAGAAAAAGCTAAAATTATATGCTATGCTAGCAGATAATAACATCACGGCAACAGTAGATTGTATGGCAAATCATATGCATAATGCTCATAACACATACTCACATTGCTTTTTGAGCACAGATGAGCACTATATGATAGATGGACTGCATGTGACTTCCCCAAATCATTTTTCGTGATGCTAGACACACTGATTTCACTTTGTTTGCCTTTCTTGAGTCATAAGCATTGTGATGCGTATGGCTTAAAATTAACCCTCGAGAAAAAGAGCAAGATAGAGGTAGAATCCTGGAAAATTAAGACTTCAGATCTTTATTTAGAAATCACTGGGGACTTTTAATAATTGCTGCATTAATTTTGAAGTACTTATTGATCAGCCCTGAGTCTCAAAATCTCCCTAGATACTGATAGTAGACTGACTAATGTGGTTCCTTAAATACTTGTTTTTTTAAAAAAATAAATAAATATTTTTGTCTTCATTCAATTGTCTGGAATTTAATTTACTCTCTAGAATTTTCAAAGATAATACATTTCGACTGAGCCACTTTGCTTCAATATCCTAGAATGCAGTTATTCTGGTCCTGGACTTTTGAATTTATTCCAAATAAACAGATTTTCCTGACTGTCTTTCCATCCTCATGCTGCTGTCCAACTGATGGGCATTTGCTAGTGACCTCAATGACATAAAAAGAACAAAACATACATTGTTATAACCCAGTGCAAACCTAATCATACTTGTGACACATTGGATTTCTGTCATGACATTACGGCATTCATTTTTGCACTCTCCCCATCCCTCTGGCTGACACCTATGATTTTGTTCCTTCAACCTGCTGTACACAATTGCCAAATCTTGAGTCAGAATAGAATAGAAGATAACTGCCTTTTCCTCATTACCAGTTAGTATGTTGTCATATTTCCCTCAAATCTACTAAAGAACTGGTATCTTTCTATCATTTTTCAGAACATATCGGAAGAAACCACTGTCCTTTGCCACAATAATTACAATTTCAGGATGTCTGGACATACTCTTACTTGATGATAAGTTTCTCTTTCCAATTTCTAATTTCTGTCCTTGTTTATTTTCAGATTACTATTTTTTTTTCTCTGTAGCTACATTGGCTTTTACGAGTTCCTTGAGACTATGCCTATAGTATTCCCCATTATTAGGAATTCCTCCAATCTTTTTTACATTAGTTTCTCTTAACATGATTTTATCATTTTTGTCATTTTTCTGAGCTTATTACAATAAATAAAGTCCAAGCTGTTTGTTCTTACTCAACATTATTTTCTCTTAAAAATATCCCCATTAAGATGCCACTTCCCTGAATATTGTTGCTACTTTCATTTTACTGATTAGGGTTTTCTAACTGGTTAGTATTAAGGAAAAAAAGTTGTCCCTATGTACTTCAACTTTTGAAGGTGAAAGTTGTTAACAAGTCAAGAATGGTTGCCAGTGTGCCTAAAAGACAGCAGAATAATTAAGTTTCCCAAGGTTTTTTTCCTAAAGAGTTGTTTTTAGACAACATCTCCCATTTCTTCTCCTTGGCATGGCTAGCCAATAGGTACCAAATACAATATAGAAAGTATATGAAATGGAAGAGTATCTTGAAATCTATTCTCTTGTATTCCTGAGGAAGTGTGAATATTTTCAACATATAATACAATTCTATAATATAATTTTTCATTTTTTATATTCCAGCTACTCATCCTACCAGCCTAGCTATTCCTATAAGAGCATATATTTCTTCTTAGATGTAATTCTGTTTTTTCCCTTCGTGCTCTGAATGTTAGTGCCCAGATAATAAGGACAATTGATTTCATGACTTTTCTATTTTTTTTATAAAGATTCTGTTTTTTTTCTTATTTTTTATTGAATGATTTAATTTGCCTCTCAACAGGACTACAAAAACAGATGAAAATATATTCCAAGTTCTTGAGCTTGCTTCCTGAAATTGTAAAATAGTTATTTTTGATGGCCCAATTGTTCTTATAAAATAAATATGAGCAGGAAGTGGTTATTTATTATTGGTGAATTTGGTGAATCTGAGGAGGTTGTCCTATCACAAATCCAACCCTGTTGGTTAACATACCAAATGTTCTGGTGTCATCTTTATTTATGTTCCTTGTGGCTCTAAGTCAGAACCATCTTATTATTTTCTTTATTTTGCAACTAGCAGTTGCACCCTCTCTGCTCTATAGGGCTCTTCACAAGTTCATTATGCTCTCTCATTAATCTTCTTTTTCTGATAATCTTTTTTATTCATTGAGCTTGGGTTTTTTGCTTGATAATGTCTCTTGTAATGCTGTAACAGTTCTTTTGTCAGTCTATAAGAATTTTCTATCTCCAATCACCTGAAGTGAAGCAATTGAAATGAAGATGTCTGTTGAAGTGTCCCTAGTTTTCTAGAATACATTTTAGTTCCCATTATTTCCAAAAATGCTGCGAATATTAATCAGTGCAAGAAGCTATCAAAAAAATGGCAGTGTCATACCATTACCTATCAGTGAAAAAAAATTTGTAGCTTTTTGAAAGTTTTCTTTTAGAACTCCCTCCGAGTAAAATGTAAAATTAAACAAATCTCAACATAAGTAAAGGGGACGTGGTGGTTCAGTGGCTAAGACCCTGAGCTTGTCAATCAGAAGGTTGGCAGTTCAGCAGTTCGAGTCCCTAGCGTCATGTAACGGGGTGAGCTCCCATTACTTGTCCCAGCTTCTGCCAACCTAGCAGTTTGAAAGCACGTAAAAGATGCAAATAGAAAAATAGGGACCACTTTGATGAGAAGGTAACAGTGCCTTTGGTGTTGAGTCATGCCAGCCACATGGCCATGGAGACATCTTCAGAAAGCACTGGCTCCTTGGCTTAGAAACAGAGATGAGCACTGCTCCTAGAGCCAGAAACGACTAGCATGCATGTGCAGGGGAACCTTTACCTAAACATCAGTAAAGTTAATAAAGTAAAATGAATATAGGAAGATTTTAAAATGAATTTTAATAAAGTACATACTATGCATGTATGCATCATGTAATTCTTTTTCAGAATAAGATATAGAAATAGAAATAGCCAAAGAAATTGAAGGCAGGAATAAAAAGTAATTTGATAAATAAATTTAAATTCATTGATACATAAACAAAATAAAAATTTACACCAACATCATTTACTATACCTTTCTGTACCTTTCTATCTTTGCCAACCATCTTGCTTTATTTACCATGTCTATATTTTGCTTACCATGAGACTTTTTATTCTTTAAACCTTTTTTTAGGATATCATGATTGCCACCCCATCATCTGTTTTTTCCCCTTCCTCTCAATCATTTGTTCCTCTTACCTACCCTTTTTTGCAACCTCAGCATAGCCTTTACACACATACTTCTCAAATGTCCCATTCTCATTGCATTCAAGTCACTTTAGGTTTCTTTCTCATATACCTAAATCTCATTTCCATATCATGAAAGTGGGCAGAAGCATGGTCTTGTACATAGCCATTTTTTTTGCTTATTTCAGAAAACATGTATTCTTCATTTCAGCTTGCATATGACCTTCTGCCTTTTATTCCAGCTTTTGTGTGTTTTACAGTCTTCATTTTCATCTTCCCATTCTACCATATGACCCAAAGCGTTGTAAAAGAAAATAGGAGAAAGTAAAGAAATAATGGGCGTCCCTCCCCCTCAAGAAGAGCAAGACTCTACATGCCACACAAAGCCTAGTACAGAGCCCGAGCCATTGGCAATTGTGCACCCCTGATTCAGGGTCTCTGAAAGAGCTTCTGTTTGCTCAGCATGGTGCATTCAGTCGCTCACAGTGGGCAGGCAGTGGTGAGGAAGCTGTCTGTAGCAAGCAGCAGCCAGGCAGACTCTTTCTCCAAAGGCTTTTCTGCAAAACTCTGATATTAGCATGCTTTGTTCACTTGCTCAGTGAAGTACTGGCTTATTTTAATCCAAAATTTTGGGGAGTAGAGATGGAAACAACCCTTTGTTGAAACATCAATGCTAGGGTTTCCTGCTCAGTTTTAAAGTGTATACAGGGTTGTAATTATACAGGGTTCAAAAGATGGAAAAGGGAAGACAATATCTAAATGTTTAAGGAAAAATAATGTTGTCCCAGCAGGCTCTGGGCTCCTTGAACCTGGTGTGCAAAGACCAATCAGTCACGCGAGGCAGAAATCTCTTTAAAAGCTTTATTGTGCAGAATAGATAGAGGGCACTTGTGACCTTTTAGCCCCCAAACAAGTGCAAGAACTTATTTTGAAACACGGGTTTTAAAGGGTTGCAATCAGAAAACCATGGCATCATACAAATTATTTGGCAAGCAAGTTAAAACACCCCCAGTCAGTTGGTAGGTATCTTATCTTTTTACTAACACTGACTCCCACCCTATTTTATTCTATGACAAAAATAAAGTTTCCCTACTTGTAACTAACTCTTACTGATAAAACAGACTGTTTACAGGGGAAAGGAATATGCCAACCAGATAAGCTGTTTTAGTCCCAGCTACCCATGAAGGTTAATTTAGGACCATGCATAACCTTCCTTTTTTTTTATTTTTACATCCCCTTTCTATTCCATTAGTAAAGTGATCACAGCGGATTAGAAGGTGACGTCTTTAAAAGGAATAGATAATAATGTGAACTCACAGAATTTGATACAAAAGAAAACAAGTGTTTCTAGATGTATATATATAAAAAGAGAATGTGTATATGGGAAAAGGAAATTAAACTTAATGGGTGACCAATTAAAAATAGATTACTTGGTATGCTGAGCTGCAAAGTCATCAGGGATGGTAATAAATACAAAATGAAGAATGGATAGCAGAAGATAAAAAGGTAATATGTATTATTAAGTACATATTAAGACACATAAGAAAATAAACTGTACTTTAATATTAGAGGAAAGGAAAGTATAGAAACAATAGTCATATAGATGGTATTTAATCAGGCTTTCCTTGCCCTCAGCAAAAATAGTAACTCTTCAGCAGACATTAATATCTCGGATCCTATTCATCTGCCATAGTTATTGTTTTCTTCCTCTTTATTTCTCTCTATCTTGTGTAGAAGGGTTACTTTTTCTATTTTATAATCTGCTCAAACCATACATCCAAATTGTTTTTGTTTGCTCAAGAGATCCGTCAGCCTTTATTTGGTTCGTGATGGATTGACTGATTCCTCTTGTATAATCTATGGTACTCCCAGTAATTATCTCCAAATCCATAATTCAAAAGCATCTATCTTCTTTCTCTCACTCCTTAGTGTACAGCTCTCTCTCAGCTGTTAGAAATCTATTGCTCTTAAGTATTCAGAGTTTCGTTGCCTTGAAATATCTTTATTCTTCATATTCTTATCTAGTCATTGTTTCCTCCTAGGATTCATATTCTTTCAAAATCTCTAATACACTATCCATCTTGATCTACTGTAGCAATCAAAGAATACAAAACTTACCACCTTCACTGTCAATTGTAAGTCCACTAAGCATGGAGGTTCACCTTGCCCTTCATAACAATTAGCTTATGTTTGCATTTCTTATTTATGAGTTCTTCCAAGTCTCCTGTATTTTCAGCAAAGCGGTGTCATTTGTGTATCTAAGATTGGTAATATTTTGATTGCTATCACTTCCAAACCTATCACTAATATATTTGCTATGTAAATTAAACAGTTATAGGGCTAATATTCATTCTCATCTCCCTCCCTTCCCCCAAGAATAGTGAAAATAGATACGTAAGACGGTTAATATTATTTATGGTTAAACTCAGAACACATAAGCAATGAAGTATATTTATTCCCTCCCTTTTTATTTCATTCAACCTAGAAGAAATATTATTTTAAAAAATAATGGAAATACTTGACTTATGACCATAATTGAGCCCAACATTTCTGTTGTTAAGGGAGGCATTTCTTAAGTGAGGCTTGTCCCATTTTATGAGCTTTCTTGCCACAGTTGTTAAATGAATCACCAGAGTTGATAAGTTAGTAACTTGGCTGTTAAGTGAATCTGGCTTCCCCATTGACTTTGAATGTCAAAAGTTTGCAAAAGGTGATCACATGACCTTGGAATGCGGCAACAGTCATAAATATGAACTAGTTGCCAAGCATCTGAATTTTGATCACATAATCATGGGAATGTTGCAAAGGTCGTAAGTGTGAAAAATGGTCATAAGTCACTTTTTTCAGTGCCATTGCAACTTTGAGCGGTCACTAAATGAAGTGTTGTAAGTCAAGAACTATCTGTACATTTGGTGTTGAAACAAGAAAGAATATATTTGGTTCAAATCCAGATGTTCAAAGATGATTGAGATATAGCTACTTCAGTTTCGATTCAAAAATTTAAAAGAGCAACAGTAGAACCTGCATTATATGCTGGCTACTTTCTAAGTATGATAACTATTTATAGGATGCAAAATATATCTTTCTATTAAGGAACCTTGAGCGCAGAAATCATACAACTTACTCAATAAGGTACTCATTGTACCTTAAGAGTACTCATATCTTCTGAAATGCTGCATTTCATGAAGCAGGTAAGGGTATTATGGTGCAAAGTATGCCTGTGTTATCCTTGCTCCATTCTCAAGCGGCTGACTTAACAGTAGCTGAAACATAGTTTTATGCTTGGATATCTGTCATACCTTGTATTAACGGAAAACTTATACCTTATATCTAACAAACTGATTAATATCTCTTCCTTGTCAATTGATGGAATACTTCACAAGCCAAAATCATATAAATTGTATAAAAGGGTTGTATCCTACTATATAAAATAAAGTAGCTAAAAGTGTAGGTGGGATGACTGGTAGACAAAAGGCCTTCTCAAAGCTTTTGGTAATCTGCTACCAGAACTCCTAAGCAGACTTTGGAATCACACAAAACCTTTTAAAGGAGTCTTCTGTTAAAGGGGGAGGGGGAGCAGACGGTAGAAATCAATGGCCGGTTCTTGTGATGCAGTGAAGTAAATAGAACACACCAGGGAGTCTGTATTGAGATGTGCTTTTAAATTTGTTCATAAAGGAGATGGAGTGAAGGATGCAGAATGATATTGTAGAGCTGAAAAAGTTGTAGAAAAAGGCAAGCAAAATGGTCAAAGGATAGGAACAACTCCCCTGTGAAGAGAAGGTATAATGTTTAAGGCTTTTTAGCCTAACTTTTTTTTAAAAAAAGAGAGAGCCAAATAGATTAGGAGGAAAAAGCGAGACTATGAAAAAGTATATTCAGTTTGTATGGATTTTCCCCCTTTCTGAAAACTCAGGATCATTCACTAAAACTTAATTGTGGGAGATTTGATAAAATAAACATGTCTTCAAATAGCACAAGTTTTTTTTATTGCTTTATTGTATTATTATAAAAACAAGTATATTATTTTTATGTGGTTAATCTTTGGTGAGTTTCACAGCCTTCGGGGCTGGTTGGTAGCTCAACAGCTTGAGTTCTAACCAAGGACCTAGGAACTGTTAAGGTAACGTCGGAGGATATAAGCTGTTCCAAGTAGGGTGGGTTTTTGTAGAATCAGAATGTTCAAGGCTGATAAATTTAAAATTTCCAAATAGTGAGGTAGCCCTTTGGATATTGCTCCAAGGGCTCCAATTACAATTGGGACAATACACGATTTCTTTTTCCACTGTCAGTCGACTACAATTTGCAAGTTCTGGTACTTTGTGATTTTTTCTTGCTGTTTATCTTCAATTCATGCATCTCCAGGTATTGCCATGTCAATGAACCATACTTTTTTCTTTTCAACTATTGTTATGTCAGGTGTGTTGTGGGCCAAGTGCATGTCAGTCTAGATTCTGAAGTCCCACAAGATCTTGACTTTCTCATTCTCTAAAACCTTCTCAACCTGATGGTCCCAGTGGTTTTTGCTGTACTCAAATCCAAACTTTTGGCACAATTTCCAGTGAATGATCTTAGCAACATGGTCATGGCATTGTAGGTAGTCAGTTTGTGAAATTTTGCTGCACCCACTGATCAAGTGGTCGACTGTCTCATCTTTCTCATTACAGAGGCGACATTTGCTGTTGATGGTAACATGTTGAATTTTTGCCTTCATGCAGTTTGTGGCTAAGGCTTGTTCTTGAGCTGCCAAAATAAAGCCTTCTGTTTCTTTTTTCAGTGCTCCTGATCTTAACCAGTTCCAAGTTAGCTTTTGGTTAGCTTTTCAAGTATTGGCTATGCATAGCTTTGTTTTTCCAATTTTCCAATTTTCAGCTCATTATTATTATTATTATACAATTGTATCACAGCGGCCAGTTGTTTCGCCGGATTTGGCATTGGTTACTAGTCGGGCCCCACCCAGGGGCCTAGGACGTCATAACGTATTTTCGTAATATGCTTGCAGATCCAAGCAGTGCGGCTTTTTGCATTTGACTGATAGTGATTTTGTCAATTTTTAACTGTTTTAAATGTTATTCCAGTGCTTTTGGAATAGCACCCAGTGTGCCAATTACCACTGGAATTACCACTGCTGGTTTGTGCCATAGTTGTTGAATTTCGATTTTTAAGTCCTGGTATTTTTCATGTTCCTTCTCAGTGACCCTGCTATCACCTGGTATTGTGATGTCTATGATTGTGACCTTATTTTTCTCAACCAGTGTGATGTCTGGTGTATTATGTGCCAGTATTTTGTCGGTTTGTATACGGAAATCCCACAAGATCTTCACCATCTGATTTTCGGTGACTTTTTCAGGCTGATGTGCCCACCAGTTTGTTGCTGTTTTAATATTATAATTTTTGCCCAAATTCCAATGGATCATTTGTGCTACTGAATTGTGCCGCAATTTATAATCAGTCTGCGTGATTTTTTTACAGCAGCTGAGTATGTGATCAACAGTTTCATCAGCTTCTTTGCAAAGTCTGCATTTGGCATCATCAGAGGATTTTTCGATTTTGGCCTTAATGGCATTTGTGATATGATAGCTTGTTCTTGCGCAGCCAGGATTAGTGACTCTGTTTCTTTCTTTAATGTACCTGTTGTTAACCATAACCAAGTTTTTTCACTGTCCACTTTATCTTTTATTTTTTCCAGAAATTGGCCATGCAGTGCTTTGTTCTGCCAACTCTCCATTCTTGATTTTATCACATCTTTTCTGTATTCTTGTTTCGTCTGTTGGGCCTTCAGTAGATTTTTGTTCTTTACTTCGATTAATAGATGTTCTTGACTTTCTTTTAAATAATCAGCCAGTGCATGTTTTTCAACTTCAACTGTTTGCTTCACTTGTAATAATCCTCTGCCACCTGATTTTCGGAGCAGGTATAATCTATCAGTATCACCACGTGGATGTAAACTATAGTTCATTGTCATTAGTTTCCTGGTTTTTCGGTCCAAAATGTCCAAATCAGCTTGTGTCCAGTTAACTATATCAGCTGTGTATCTTATAACTGGTATTGCCCAGGTATTTACGGCCTTGATTGTATTTCCACCATTCAATTTAGATTTCAAAATTTTCCTAACTCTGTTGGTGTACTCTCGCCTGACAATAGTTTTTACTTCTCCATGCTTGATGTTATCCAACGAAGAATGCCTAAGTATATGTAGGCTTCATTTTCATTGCATTTAATTAGTTGGCCATTGGGCATTTCAATTACTTCACATGCAGTGATTTTGCCCCTTTTTATGGATACAGTAGCACATTTTTCCATGCCAAACTGCATTGAAATATCGGTACTGAATACTCGGACTGTGTTTGTCAATGATTGGATTTCTATTTCTGACTTTCCATAGAGTTTCAAATCATCCATATATAGTAAATGCGAATTTTTTTCAGCTTCTTTGGCTGTTTGGTAGCCTAATTTCATTTTTTTTAAGATTACTGATAGTGGGATCATGGCGATGATGAAGAGAAGAGGTGAAAGTGAATCACCCTGGAAAATTCCTCGCTTGATATTAACCATTCCATAGATCTCATTCCCTACTGCCAACTCAGTTCTCCATTGTTTCATCGCCTTTTCAGAAAAGGATGTAATATTTTTGCTAATGCCAGTTGTTTCTAAGCATTTTATGATCCAACTATGTGGCAGTGAGTCAAATGCCTTTTTGTAATCAATCCAGACCATATTCAAGTTCGTTTTTCTGTTCTTACAAAATTCTAATATCATTTTATCAATTAGGAGCTGATCTTTTGTGCCCCTGCTCCTTCTTTTGTTGCCTTTTTGCTTACTGGTAAGATGTTGTTTGTTTCCAAATAATCCATCATGTTATCTGCAATAATGTCTGTAAATAATTTGAAGGTTGTTGGCAAGCATGTTATTGGTCTGTAGTTTTCAGGTGTTGTTCCTTTAGTTGCATCTTTCTGAATCAAGTATGTTTTTCCAGTTGTCAACCATTCATCAATTTGGCCCTTTTGTAAAATTTCATTCAGTTGCCTGGCCAACATTGCATGTAAACTGGTCAGATATTTGAGCCAGAAACCATGTAATTGGTCCTTTCCAGGTGAAATGAATGAAGCGGTGATGAACCAGGGACTTGAAGCTGTTAGGGACTGGATGAGGGCTAACAAACGTGCTCAACCCAGATAAGACCGAGTGGCTGTTGTGTTTCCCTCCCGCCAATTTGGCAAATATTCCATCTCTCAGGCTGGGGGGTCAAACATTATACCCCTCAGACAGGGTCCGCAACTTGGGAGTCCTCCTGGATCCACAGCTGACCTTCGAACACCATTTGTCAGCTGTGTCCAGGGGGGCATTTGCCCAGGTTCGCCTGGTGCACCAGTTGCACCCCTACCTGAACCGGGAGGCTCTCACAACAGTCACTCGGGCCCTCGTGACCTCTAGGCTAGAGTACTGCAATGTGCTCTACATGGGGCTGCCCTTGAGGAGTATTCGGCGACTTCAGCTAGTCCAGAACGCAGCCGCGCTAGCGATTGTGGGTGCACCTCGCTTCACCCACGTAACACCTATCCTCCGTGAGCTGCGCTGGCTACCTGTCGGATACGCTTCAAGGTGCTACTTGCCACCTATAAAGCCCTTCATGGTAGTGGATCTGGGTACTTGGGAGACCGCCTACTGCCGATCACCTCCACATGACCCATTAGATCTCACCGTTTAGGCCTCCTCCGAGTTCCATCTGCTGGCCAATGCTGACTGGCCACCACGCGGAGGAGAGCCTTCTCGGTGGTAGCCCCAACCCAATGGAACGATCTCCCCGTGGAGCTTCATACCCTCACCACCCTCCAGACCTTCCGCACAGCCCTTAGAACCTGGCTATCCCGTCAGGCCTGGGGCTAAAGATTGTAACCCGCCCGAATGGTATGAATGTTGCATTTTAATCATGTATTGTCTTATCTGTAAAAGTCTGTCTCCCCTTCCTTTTGATTGTGAGCCGCCCTGAGTCCCCCCAGGGAAAAGGGCGGCATACAAATAAATAAACAGAAACAGAAACATATGTCCAATTCTTTACCTTTTTTACTCAATTTTTGACCATCTCAGTTGTTATTTCTAATACTTGCATTTGTTTGTTGCCAATACTTGAGAGACCGCCTGCTGCCAATTACCTCCCACAGACCCATTTGATCTCACAGGATTGGCCTCCTCCGGGTGCCATCTACCAGCCAATGCCACCTGGCTATTACCCAGGGGAGGGCCTTCTCTGTGGCAGCTCCGGCCCTCTGGAATGAACTCCCCGCAGGGATTCGGACCCTCACCTCTCTCCAGACCTTCCGAAAAGCCGTCAAAACCTGGCTTTGCCGGCAGGCCTGGGGGTGATGAGTTCTCTCCCCTCTCGACATGTATGGTTGTGCGACTGTTGTCTACTTTTATTATTTGTATTTGTCTTTCATGTTCCCCCTTCCCCCCCTTGAATTGTTCGCCGCCCTGAGTCCTCCCGGAGAAGGGCGGCATACAAATAATAAAATACAATACAAATACAATACAATGCTTTTCTCAAAGTCATGTATCCACTTTGCTTCCTTATTGTAGTCCTTTGCATTTTCCCACAATTCTTTCCAGAATTCAACTGTGGCCTGCTTTTCTGGTTTTTCACTTTTGGTGTCACCATTCACATTAAGACTTTGATAAAAACGCCGTTGGTCTGATCGAAATTGCTGATTTTGTTTATATTGGATGATTCGTGCCTCATATCTTTCAATTTTTCTAGCTGTTGCTGTTATCTGCTGTTTTACGATCTCTACAGCTTCATTGATGTTTCTTGTATCCAATCTATATCTTCTGATTAGCCGATCTATGATTTTGTTGTTTTTAAGCCATTGCTCATGCATGTTCTTTAAGTTACTAGCATCTGCTTTTAATTTTTTGATTTTTTGTTCTAAATGGATTTTCCACTTTGGCTTTGATGCTTTTTCTGTTGTGTGACTAGGTACTTTAATTTTAATGCCTAGTTCATTAGTGACTATTACAGCTGCGCTGTACATTAACTGGTTTGTTTCCAAGATAGATTCCGGTTCAATTGTTGAAAACACTGCATTAACCATTTTCATGATAGGGGTCAAAATTTTCTTAGGCACAGTTTTTAGTGATGGTAAACGTTGCCTTTCCTCATTAAGCAGAAAATGCTCCATGATCTTATCCTTCAATTCTTTTTGTTTTTGAGTTAGTTCATCAGTTGGTTCAGTGATAACTGGTTCTAGTGGTGGTGATGTTATTTCCTCCTCGAGAGCTTCTTCTGGGAGTTCTACTATAATGTCTTTAGTTGTGTCTTGAATATCAGTTATTTCCGCTTGTGATATTGTTTTTTGGGTTTTGCAATTTGCCTGAATTTCCTCATGTTCAACTTCACTAAACACTTTATTCCGTAACAGTTTTTTTCAATTCTGCTGGTGTTATTGCAGGAAGCTGCAATTTGTTGATGTATCTTGTAAAATTCTTGGACATGATGCCAAGTGCCCCAATGACAATGGGTATCATTGTTACATGCTTCATCCGTAGCCGTGTAGTTTTGATGGTCAGGTCGCGATATTTCATTATTTTTTCTAGTTCTTTTTCTTCGACTCTGGCATCGCCAGCAACAGCAATATCAATAAACTGTACACTTTGGCCTTCTACAATCGTGCTATCTGGTGTGTTGTGCTCCAAATGACGATCCATTAGTATTCGAAAGTCCCACAAGATATTCACCTTCTCATTTTTGATAACTTTTT
Source organism: Thamnophis sirtalis (assembly GCF_051295495.1). Lineage (NCBI taxonomy): Eukaryota > Metazoa > Chordata > Lepidosauria > Squamata > Natricidae > Thamnophis > Thamnophis sirtalis. The sequence goes on along the minus strand of NW_028261385.1, from coordinate 108,540,964 downwards.
CCACTTTATGTTCCCATTACTTTCTGGATACAGTGAAGCCTAGATAACTCCCTCCTCAGGAGGCACTAGTAAGTTACTCAAGCAGATGCCTTGGCACAGATGGTGGTAACATGATCCAAAGTGAGAGCGGAGAAGATGGAGTAGTCACCGGGAAAGGCAGCCGAATTGGAATTCCCCTTGATAGCTTTAAGACTTTAAGGTTTATATAGGACTCTTAGAGGCAGGCAGGGCAATTGGTGAGCCAGCCAATCAGAGAATGGTGGGCGGGGCAAGCATGGTGCAGACGGGTGGGGTGGGTGGGAGCTGGAACCGGTTCTAAGCGGCACAGTAGATTTGTGGAACCTCTTCTATAGAAGAGGTCAGAACTGGCAGAAACTCACCCCTGTAGTAATGTATTACCACTCTCTATATGGGGGAACCTGAGTGATAGGATAGGCACAAATGCTGAATTTTCAAGCTAATCCAGTTTGTGTTTCCTAGGGTTATGTTTTGCAAGGTGGGCAATGCCTTTTCTTGTTGCAACTTTTCCATTCCTTTCATTTTGCTACTAGAACAAAACTTGAGAATGCAACATGGATTTCTGCTTCTCACTATAGAGAAGCCATCATCACTTACTAATTTAGCTATGCACAAGCCACAGTAGCTGGATATAATTTTTTTTAAAGGCATCAATCAGCATCAATGTAACTTGTAATTCACATTTGTTTTGAAATGATAGAATGATAAGTTTGACATATAAATGGGAATGCCTAATCAATAAAATACAGTAATAATAGATTTATATAAAATTTACAATGAAGGAATTATTGACCGATGGGAAAATATTTAGTTTCTTCCCCAGAAATTATTCCCTCAGTTAAAGTTGTTATAAAGGTCTTCTATTTCAATTTCTTCCCCTTAAAACTTTAACAAAGAAAATTAGTGTGACAGTACAAAATTAGACAATACAAAAAAGTAGGTGAAATCATTTTACATGATAAAGTAAAAAGAGAAAAGTTTCTTAGCAGCACCTGTCCTTTCTCCCTAGTTTGGTATGACAGGCCACATTTCAGGCATTTTAAAAGCCATTTTTAACAAGAGTTTACTCCAGCAATGAATTCTTTCTGGCATGTCTATTTAATAGATTATTTTATTATAGATTTATAGTGATAAATTGCTTCAGAAATGTTTGAGATGTCACTGGCCGAGAAGAAATAATTTTAAAAATAATCTAAAGTTACAGATTTGTATTCAAGTATCTCCATCCATTGATGGAAGATTTCACAGCACAATGGATATTCTCCCACCCTAGTTTCAGTCTGGAGGGATTTAGATTTTCATGTCAGATCTGGGTAAGGTACAGGGGAGAGGAAAGAAAAGACTAATCCTATTATTTGAGTGAAAGTCTGGTAAAAAAAGATTGGCTCTATCCCTAATTTCTTGATTTTCCTATCTTGATAAAAAATTCATTACACAGAGCTTATCTTAAGTATGAGCTGAATGGCAGGGCTGTTTGGTGGAACCACAGCTGGCTTGAAAGCTGAATTGAAAGACCCTTCCTCAGTGGGTTCTCATCAAATGAGTGAAGAGTACCACAAGGTTTATTCCTAGGCTCATCAAGCATTATAGACATACTCCAAATCACATCACAGAAAAAGAAATACTCTCTTGTTTTAGAATGCAGGACAAATAATGATTTATTACAAGAAGGCAGTTTCTCCCTAAATTTTAGTAAAAAGCTTCCTCCTAACCATTTGAAAAATAATATAACAAATTACCGAGACAAGTGTAGACTGTTCGCAGTGACTAGATATCAGCCCCTCAGATAGGTTTGACTGTATTTATCAAGTTTGAACAGCTTTGCTTCTTTGAAACCTAATGCTTTTAAACTTCCCAATGAACTGTGGGGAGGTAAATGGAATGTGGAGAATGTATGCAGAGATTGTGAGAGCTTGGAGCCACCAAAGCAGGGGTGGGTTTCGACCGGTTCTCACCGGTCCCTGCGATCCGGTTGGTCGCCGAACCCGGAAGTAAGTAACTTCCGGGAACGGCGAAGGCCCCCCCCCGCGCCCGTGCGCGCCCGCACACCCGCGCCCGCTCCTTACCCAGTTTTTACGAATTCTGCGCTTTCCACGCATGCGCAGAACGCCTGCGCGATCCTCCAGGAGCAGCTGGAGCATCGCGCAGATGCTAGTACGCATGCACGCGCTGCGTGCGTGCGTGCGCATGTGCGTGTGCAAGGACGCCGTGTGCGTGCGCGAGGACGCCGCATGCGTGCGCGAGGACGCCGCCGGCCTCGTTCCAACCGATCCGGTTGGAACGGGGCGAGAAACCCACCCCTGCAGCAAAGTCACCACTGCAGGTGCTAGAAAGAGTTGAGTTGCCGTTCTCATAACAAAAGACCATCTCATAATTGGACAATGTGATTAACCAGGGGTGGGGACAAGGAGAAAATATTGTTCAACAGAGCAAGCATTTGCACAGGAAACCAGAGCTGGTTTTGTTTCTCCAGTACCAACATGGTGTATGCAATAAAGTTTTGCTTTTAGAAATTCAATTCTCCCGAGAGTGTTTCCTTGTTTTGGGGTTGCTAACTGGACATTTGACATTGAACATTTGACATCTTAACTCAGCCTACTTGGATAACCCCGAGAGGGCTGTGACCTGACAATGTCTGGAATGGAATCAAAAACTGATGCCACAGTGAAGCCTAGATCACTCTCTCCTCGGGAGGCACCAGTAGTTACTCAAGCAGATGCCTGGGTGCAGATGGTGGTAACATGATCCAAAGTGAGAGTGAAGAAGATGGAGTAGTCACCGGGAAAAGCAGCCGAATTGGAATTCCCCTTGGTTCTATCTCGAGTTGCCGTGACTCGAGGGAGCAAATGGAAGTCCCAGAGGGCTGCAGACTGGGAAGAGCCAGTGGAGTGGAAATTCTTAACAACATTCCATACATCCCCCAGAATGGGGCTCTCCCAGCAGGACTGCCGTTTCCCCCTCCTACGGCTGTGGGGCCGTAGGGAATCCCTGCAGTGGCAGAAGCCCAGGCTGAAGCAGCCCCCCAGGGGGGAGGGCTGCCATTGGGCTACATGCTAGTTCAGGATGATCAGGAACCCCTGCCTCTAAAAGCCGTGTTTGACAGGTGGCCGGAGAAACTAGCCTACTTCCTGAACCAAACATGGAATTATCTGGGGTGATGTACCCTGATTACATGAACTTCATCACTTTGAACCTAGAGGACGAGGCAGCGGAATGGGTGATGTACCTCCATGACAAAGAAGTGCCTGAGCTAGGGAATGCAGATGTCCTCCTTTGAACCAGATTTGGAGACCTTGCCCAAGTCTGCCAAAAAGAATCATGAGATCTGTGCTCCAGGGGAGCTGGCCAGTAGCCGAATACAGTGGGATTTGCTAATTGGACAATTGACAGTATTTGTATTTATAAACTGAGCTACAGGTTGGACTTAAAATCCTAACTGGTCTTTTTTGATCTCTGTGTTTCTAGGGCCGGGATTCCCAACCCCCGGTTGATGGACCGGCACCAGCTTGTGGAATGCCAGAAACCGGTCCACACAAACCAGAGAAGCCCCATCCACAGGATGCAGGCAGCACACAAAACCACGTTCCCCACATGTCCACAGAACAACCTTTCTCCATGGAACTAGTCCCTGGTGATCAAAAGGTTGGGGGCAACTGTTCTAGGGTTCTGCTCTGCATTACCTAAGAATTGGATTCTTCTGAAAGTTCATTAGATTTGTTTGTTTTTTTGCTTTAATGAGTGTGAATTACTGGTCAGATTTCCAAGTGATAATGAGAAAAGGAAAGCTGAAGTCTTAATCAAACCTGGAAAATTTGTTAAATTGAAGCAGTAAAGCAAATTAAGATATTTCTTCTCCTTTGAATTGTATCCCCATGTACCATGACCCAAACTTGAAGTCCTATCAGTGAAGCTATTTTTCCAGGTGGAGTTTTTTGTGTCGTGGAAACTGCCTTATGAAACAGCATTCCCTTGAGATATGGATGTTCTCCGCCTTGTTGGCCTTCAGAAAAGGCACTGGACTGGAGCCAGGAAATTGATAGAACTAGCATGGAGTGGCTGATGGAAGAAGCCATGCTTTATTGAGGTCTCAGGTTGTTTGTTGTTTTAAATTGTAGTTTTATTATGTTGTGTTTTTATTTTGTTCATGGCCTAAAAGTTGCTTCAGGTAGATAGGAAGCTATTCATTTTGGTTTAATCAATAAATAAATCAGCTAAGAGGAGGCTTAATATTTTGTGTATATAGAGTCCATACAATGTTTTTAGATCCTCTAGGACAGGGTTGTCACACTCATTTTCATTGAGTTCAGGGTTGTGTTTGACCTTGTGGGGCCAGCTCAACATCACTTGTATCAGGGGTTCCTATGGTAGCATGGGCACTCTGCCAGCAAAAATGAGCTCCCGAGTTCCATTTTCATCTGTGATGGCCTCCTGCATCCCTTTGCCAGAAAAAATGGAGCTCACAAAGGCTGCTCGCGGACCTCCTGAGCTCTGTTTTGTCTGGCAGAAACACTGCAGGCCAGTCCTTCGCTGTTTCCAGGGTGGTTCTGTGGGCCAGATCTAAGCACCCTGCTGGCTGGATCTGTCCCCTGGGCCTTGAGTGTGACACCTCTGCTCTAGGATATGATTTATTGAACTGTGAATACAGGATCTGTTATACAGAAAGAAAATAACCAAACATTTAGCAATAAGTTTGAAAGGACAGTTAAAATGGTACTGTTTTCGTAGGTTAACAGAAAAAATTTCCAAATGCAGTTTCTATAATGATGCTTTGAAAAGGTTTATTTATTTCAATAAATTTAAAACATATTAGAAATGAGTTTTGGAAAGCGAATTGCTGATATTTTCATAGTGATAATTGGATAGCAATGAAGTCACCTGTGCTAGCAGAGTCAAAGGATGTGAGTATAAATGAACTATCCCAATGTATCATTACAATTATGCCACTGTATCCCAGCTACTATGAGATCTACAATGGACAGTATTATAATGTATGTTCAGAGGACTGAAACCTAGTATTTTAAGCTTGCTAGAACATGGATTGTAGCATCACTTATTATGTAACTGATTTTACACTACAGAAAAGTTTGAATATTTCCAGTGAAAAAATAGAAAATCCAAAATGATTAGCCATCCTTCTGACTTAACTTATAAATCCTGTTAACATTGGAGCCCATACCTCCATAGGGGCAGTGGTGTATGAACCACAGATGAGGAACTTGGTTAGAATGGTGAGGTAGATCCACATCCTACCACTGTTTTACAAATAGAATTTAGAATCTGGATTTTCCCGACTAGTTGACCTGTATCAGGACAATGATGGAGTAAATAAGATTGCGGTGATTGCTTGATTTCTTCGTAGCAGGAGCACTTATATACTGCTTGTACACAATGAGTAGTCCTTAATGATACTACATCCACATGGAGAGAAGTAAGTAGTGGGGGTATCACAAGGCTCTGTTTTGGCCCAATACTCTTCAATATCTTTATAAATGATTTAGATTAGGGAATAGAAGGGGAACTCATCAAATTTTCAGATGATACTAAACTGGCAGGAATCGCCAACACCCCAGAAGACAAGCTTCCAGAAAGATCTTGACAAACTTGAACAATGGGCCCTATCCAACAAAATGAATTTTAATGTGGAGAAAAGCAAAGTTTCACATTTAGGCAGGAAAAAATCAAAGGTACAGATTAGGTGAGACCTGGCTCAAAAACAGTAACTGTGAGAGGGACCTGGAATCTTAGTGGATGATCACTTGAATTTGAGCCAGCAGTGTGCAGCCACCACCAAAAAATCTAATACAATCCTGGGTTGTATAAACAGAGGCATAGAATCAGGATCACATGTAGTATTAATACTGCTTTATAAAACCTCAGTAAGACCACACCTAGAATACTGCAACCAATTTTGGTTACCATAGTACAAAACAGATGTTGAGACTTTGGAAAAAGTTCAGAGAAGAGCAATAAGATGATCAAAGGCCTGGAGACTAAAACATATGTACAGTGGTGGCAGGATTTAGGCAAGAATTAGGAGTAACATGATAGCAGTATTCCAGTATTTGAGGGGCTGCCACAAAGAAGAGGGGGTCAAATTATTCTCCAAAGCACCAGAGGCCAGGACAAGAAACACAGCTTGGGATAGCTGTTGTGCAAGGAAGACATAGAAGGGTCTGGCGTGATGCAGTATAAGCACAGCAAGGCTCGTGGTGGCTGCTGCTGTGTGTAGGAGACTTATCTGAGTGATGTGCAACCTTTCCTGCTGGCTTTCCCATTAACTTTGGTTTTCAGAAGATGTCAGGGAACTGCACAAATGACAATCACGTGACTGCAGGACATTGCAACTATTGTAAGTGCCAAAACCAAAATCATGAATACATGACTGAAGAGTGCTGGGATAGCCAGAATTTTGGAATCCAGTTGTAGGTATTACTTGTTCAGTGTCATTATATTGGACGGTGAACCAGTGGTTGTTAACTAAGAATTACCTGTATACCAGATCCTGAAATCATTTTATTATGAATATGTGGTAAAGAAACAGCAGATGGATGCATATTCCTTTCACTAAATTAAAGAACATTGATGCCTAATTTCTCATTTGGATGCAATTCACTTAAATTGCCATTCAGATTGATAAATACCATGGAATCAGGAATGTAAGAAAGCACTCAGTCCTATGAAAAAGTGGAATGGTTTCCTCAGACAAGCAACCAAGTTCCAAGACTCAAGTTCATTGGAAGGAGAGTTTTGTCATTGTCTCTTGTTCACTGTGGAAAACTTCTTTGTTTATAGAGAACTTATGAATGGTAGAGATTGTTCAGTAGCTCATTTTGGTTACATCTTGTTCAAGTGTTTGTTCTTGTTTTGGATTCTCCTTAGAGTTCCCCAATCCATATATTGTTAATCCTTTTATTTAACTGATCTAGTCTCCTGTTAGTCTCTGTGCATGCACTCTCATTTCTTCTTCCACTTCCTCCCAAATGTTTACCTCTCTCTCTGCAAATCTTCTCTTATTTGCTACTTGCCTCTCTATTTTGAGTGGATAAGTATTGCATTACAGAATGTGAGACAATGTGCTTGAGAGCAGTCAAGGGGAGACAGGAGTGTTTAGTAGTGGCAGAGTAAGTTGTCACCCACCAATTAAGATTGTACCAAAGAAAGTAGTATCCTTAGTTATTGTCAAGCCTTATGGTAGTCTATGAAACACAGCCAGATGAACGAATTCTACTTTGTGGTAAGGTTACATGAGTAGAATCTTGCAAGTCTGAAAGAATATTTCTCTCACCTCCTTAAAGCCCAAGAAACAGGGGAGGGTCTGTTTTGAGGATCTTGCACTACCAACATTCCTGCTGTGTACTAAGCTGCCTTTTATCTGATTATTCCCTTGGCTGTTTTCTTGCACTATCTGCCAAGGTCATTCTCACATACCATTACAGACCCAGACAATGATGATAGACTTTGCAGAGGATCCATTAAAGTCTACTTGCCTGAAGAAATGGAACTGATCACTGTCCTCTGGGAGGTTAAGGCAGCCAGAAACTAGATTTAGTAGGATCTGTCCATCAAATACCCAGGAACACATATCTTGCCCATCAAACAATATTTCAACAAAGAAAGCTGGAAGTCAAGTCATGTTATGGTACCTAATTGGTACCTACCTAAAATCTAAACAGTTGATGTTTCTTGAAAGAGAACTTTCTGCTCTTGAATTATTGCAAGCTGAATCTGCAGATAGAATGAGTGCCTACCCTGAAGTAATGCCTATTTTTGTTCATTGTTTAATTTGAACTCTCTGCAAAACATTTGTCCCCACCCCCCAAAAAAACCAACCACCCCCAATAAGAGCCAATATATACAATGGTTAATGTCTGAAGTAGGAGTAGGGACATCCACCTATGGAAAATTTATTGGACTGTGATTTTGGCCAGTCATTCATTCCCAGCCAAACTACTTCACAGTGTTGGTACTATGAGGAAAATGAAGAAAAGGCAGGGTTTCATTCACTAACTTGAGCTCTTGGAAGAAATGCAGAATATAAATTCAATAAATTACTCAGCCTTACAAATCTACCTTAACATACTGTGCTTTGGTTAAAAAGACAAATAGACTACCTCAAACTGGGTTGAATCATAGTGACTCCATAGACATGTCACTGCCTTCTTCCAGAAGATTTTTGCGACTTTTCTGTTTAACCTGCAGCCCTGGGATTTCCCAGTGATATCTGTCAAAGTACTAACCATGTCTGAGTCACCCAGCCTTATCTGCAATTAGCCATGGTTAGCTTGATGCTGCCACCTGCTGTGACATATGCTGGTTGGGAGCAAGCAAATATCACTCCTGTAATTCTCACCTCTGCTAATTTGGCCACAATACTTAACTGGAGCTTCAAAGAAAGCTTTCTGTTTTTAACCTTGAAAAGCTTAAAATTGAACAACAATCTCTTGATTTATGCACTCTTTTAATTCCTCAACACTTCACTGCCTATTGTTTCATCACCCACAGCAGAAGCAGCAGCTGCTGATAAACTCTTACCTGTAGTTGTTGATATTAATAAAGCATCTTGTGCAGCCCTCATATGACTTTGCCAATAATCAGGAGGCAATTTGAGGAAGCTGTCACTATGGCTGGAGGTACTGGTTGAATCTGTTTGCAACAGTGCTATAAAACCAACTTCCAATCAAAACATGGACATATGCTTGAACTTTGGGCTACATTGCCCCAAAGGTGCTTTTTCAGGAGGCAACTGGACTTTCTCGTTGTTGTTTTCTTTGAAGACATTTCGCTTGTAATCTAAGAAGTGAAACATCTCCCATTTCCTACCATCCAGTCAGAGCTGAAAAAGCTTCTTGGATGAGAAGCAAAGTGTCTTCAAAGAAAACAACAACAATAAGAAAGTCCAGTTGCCTCCTGAAAAAGCACCTTTGGGACAATCATGACCTGGATGACTAAGAATCTCCATAGACCTTTAGCTATGCACTTTGGGATGAACACCCTTCATACAGCGCGGAAATATGAATGGATTTCGAGAAAAATTTCAGACTACAAGAACCATTTGCACTTCAGTTTGAGATGCAGACAACACAGACTCATCACCAGTAGCCTGTGCCTGTGTTCAAAAGTGAAGGTACACAGGCCAGAAAACACCCTGCAGCCAATAAGACTCCACACACATTTGCACTATTTAGGTGACCCAGAGGATACAGATAAATCTCCAACTGGCCTCAACGTCTCTCTAAAAGAATACAAATGACCAGCTCTCTGCAAGGAGTATAAATTCTTCCATTCCTCATCACCCAGTCAGAGCTGAAGAAGCTTATTGGATGAGAAGTGAAATGTCTTAAAAAAACATAAAAACCAAGAAAGTCCAGTTGCCTTCTGAAAAAGCACCTTTGGGACAACCATAACCTGGATGACTGACAATCTCCATAGACTTTTGGCTACATTAGGTACATGTTTCATGATAAACATGTACCTAATGTTTGCAAACAGTCACTGTTTGCAAAGAATATGTCAGAGTTTGTTGCATAAATTCAAATCCAGAAACCCCCACAGATAACTGATGCAGCAGGATTAATTAACTTCTTTACATTCATAGGAATAGATGAATAAATGTACAATGCCAACAGATGGTTCTTCCAAGTAAACACAAGGCAGGAGAATTACAGGTAAACACAAGCAGTTAGTTTCATATCAGCAGACAAGCCCAGACAGACTGCTAGTTTACTTCTCAGAGCAGCAGACTGCTTAATACAGCTAAGCCATGCCCAGATTTCTTGCTTAAGTTTCTGTTTCCAGTTCTCTGCACAGACTCAGATCTATTGAAGCTCCCATTGGCTGACTTAGTTGCTATGCATATTCATTGGCTGACCTTATTCCCATGTTTCTCCCAGTCATGAATATTTTAACAGAATACTCAAATGCCATTTATGACAAAAGGTTGTACTGTTCACAAGAAATGAGAACATTCAGAAATATTTGGAACAATCTTAGCACAGTAAAAGTATTAATGACTCCAGTTGTCAATTCTGACACGTGTAGAGTCAGCACAGGTTTCCAAGCGTATCCAAGGCCTTGCTTCCTTCCTTTTACAGATATAGGGAATACTGACTGTACGTGCAAACTTATTTTCTGCAAAAGTAATTGGGAGCAAGTTGGCTGTCTGACTTTTCTTAAATAAAACAGAATTGATACATAGGACTGAAGTGGTCTTTTAGTATTTGTCTCCAAATGACTGTACAGAACTTCTGCAAAGCATTCAGAAAGTAGCAAAAGCTGTCTAATTAAGAAATTGACTAAAGAAACATTGATATTCCCCTGAAGAGTGATGGAAGAGTGAATTGAATCAGGATTGTATGTAGTAGTAAAAGTCATAACACAATCTTGTGATGAAAAACTAATTTTTAAAGTGAATCCTATAACTGTGGAAGAAAAAGACTGTTGTCTGCAGTTGAAAATGCCTGCAGCAAGGCAGTTAGACCACAATATCTAATCATTCAATTTAATGTATTCAATTTAAGAGATGCCTGACTGCAGACAACTCTAGGTGACTCACAGTGAAATAAACACAGAATGTGAATAATTAGAAATAATATTTTAATCATGCAGGCATCTTCCTTGAACACAGATACACATCAGTAAGATGTCTGGTTTATGGACTGTCTTCAAATCTAAAAGGAGGGGTAATGAAGAATCTTATACCATTTATTGAAACTATGGTGCAGTGCTTATTGAACAAACATTTTAGATTGATCTGCAAATAATTTAGTAACCAAAATTTGATGCATATTTCAACAGTTTATAGACCTTAGCACATACTTGCACATGGCTGAGATTCAAGGAACCTGAATTTGACATTGCAGAAGTTAATTGTGCTCTGCTTTTCACTCACCAAGAGTTTCAAATCATCTGGATATAATTTTTCTTCTTATTTGTGCTTTCATCTTAGTGTCCTGGAATTTTCTAGATCTCTTTATGAAGAACTCTGAATAAAAAAAACAGTACATGGATTTTTTACACTTGATAAATTCTTACAGTTTTATGCCACTTAGATTTCTTTGATTAAAGTGGTATAAAAACATGCATGCATACATACATTCCTGAGTGCAATAAATGCATCTGGCTATGTCAAATGCTGAAGTTTCTGCTGTTAATGAATTAAGGAACTGAATGTGGTGAAGTCTATCCTGACCTGAAAAACTCTGGCTCTCAACTTTCAGAGATGAAATGATTATGTAGCCAGATGGAGCAGCAAGGCTGAAAGAAATTCATCTGGCAGCAAACCACATGAACAAGAAATGCCAACAGTATGCATCTGACAGGATAAATGTTTGTATTTGAAATGAAACGGTTCACTCTCTTGTTGAGTTCTTGAGTCAGTGTTTTCAAGCTGATCCTGACCTGATTATGAAGCTTTCACTATATTCCAATCCTCAGTAAAGTTGGAAAGCCATACAGGGCTAGGAACAAACATTGATCTGGCAGAGCTGTCATGAGAATATGAGGAGACACTTCAACTTGACAATATCAGTGTTCTTCTTACAATGACATGCCATTTAGTCCATTTTATTTCATATTCAATGAAGACAGAAATGTGACTACACTCATGGCACGTCTCCTAGCAGCTAAGCTTCATAGCACTGATGTTGAACATCTCATTAGCACAAGTGCCATGTTGAAATCTATAACCAGTAACAGAATTTGAGTTGAGTCAGAAAATGAATACCAGTATATTTATCACACTATGCCATCACTCAATGAATGGCATCCTAGGGCATCTGTGTTCTTATGGATGATTGAAGAGGCCACAGAACCAAAAATTTAGCAAATGCAAGAGAGCAGATGTTGGTTGAAGAATTTTATCAGAGGTTTGCTTTTCTCCACCCCCAGTTTCAGATGGTGACAATCTAACCATCTTGGGGAAAAAGGGGGGGTTGATGTGTTAATTATAGTGAGAGAGAAGGAATGGCACACAATGCTGTAGTAGAGATTTCTTTATCATGATGGAAAGGCAGTGTATAAATCTTACAATTTTTAAAAAAAGAATGCTTCTAGGTCAGGGCTGTCAAACTCCCGATCCTTGGTCTGGATGCGTCATGCGCTGGCCACACCCACACCCAGTTTAGTGGAGGGGAAAAAGGTCCCGATACATCACATGACACCACCATGATGCTGTGAGTTTGACACCCCTGTTCTAGGTAATTCAAAATATTAATAAACATTTACAGCTACTTAAGTATTTGAGAGGAGACAATCTTAATATTCTCTTTCATTGTTTCTTATACATTTTAACATCTATTGTGAAATCCCATTTTCCCAACAGCACAAAATTCTAGTTCTAATATGTTATTTTTTTTCTGCTACCACATACAAATGCCCAGCTGCACATTAAAATAAATCCAGTATTTATCCCACCTTTATTAATTTTATCCATAACTCAAGGCAGCAAACATATTTAATTACTCCTTCCTCCTCCTGTTTCCCCTACAACAGTGGTTCCCAAACTTGGCAACTTTAAGACTTGTGGACTTCAACTCCCAGAATTCTCCAGCAGAGCTGGCTGGAGAATTCTGGGAGTTGAAGTCCACAAGTCTTAAAGTTGCTAAGTTTGGGAACCACTGCCCTACAACAACAACCCTGTGAGGTGAGTTGCACTGAGAGAAAAGGACTTGTCGAATGTCATCTAGCTGGCTTGCATACATAAAGTGGGACTAGAACTCATAACCTCCTGGATTCTAGCTTGGTGCCTTAATCACTAGATCAAATTGGCATGTCTGGTTGTGACATGATTCTCTTAATCAGGTGATGACACAATATTTTTTGCCTGAATGAAGCTTCTTGTTTAACTTCACAGCATCCACTGGCATTTTCAATGGACATAAGGAGCTTTCAGTAGATAACCAGAAGCTATGGTGGATGAGGCTTCTGTGTATAGATTGCACACGCTCTCTAATGATTTCAAATGCCAGTTGAGGTGGGTGAAACAAAAAAAAATGGGTTCTTTGCTTCAGTTTTACATATGTACAAGAGGGTTCTTGGTTCACAAAGCAGTCTGAGGAATTGCTGCAGTGAAGCTAAGCACCCTGTTGAAAAACTGCACAATCTCCTTCACTCGTTGACTGCTTTGTAAACCTTTTTTTAAAAAAGGTTTTTGCTTGGGCAGGTTTCAACTGCATACCAAATAAGTAGTGCTCAAAACCTGGAACGATGGGCTATTTTCTCAATGTACTCCAAGATTAGGAAGCAGGCTTGTGGGAAAGGGCATGAAGAATAGGGAACAAGGGGTGAATGGGCAAAGAGGCATTGCTGTGCTGGTGCTTTGTTTTCTTTTAAGATTAGGGCCAAGGCTGTAAAAACAGGCCTTGCCAGCTACCTTTTGAGCAATAAAAAGTGGCATTTTGCTGGGGGAGTGGGAGAAGTTTATCATCCCTTAATGGCAGGCTTGAGAAAAACATTTTCAGAACTTTCCCTCTTCATATGGCCATGAGAGTTACCATTGCAGTTATGAGTCTCTTGCCACTCTTACAATTTCCTGAGGCACTCAGGGAAGAAGCTAATGACAAACCATTTCCTTATTGTTGCCTAGAAATAGTCACCAGGAGTAACTCAAGGGAGACTTTTACTTTACTTTACTCCACAGTGGGAGAAACACCATCTCAAAGGGGCTACCCTTTCAATTCCTAACTTAGAATATCAATCGCAAGGCATACCCCATGGGAGTGAAACTTTTCTATGGGTATCTTTCAGGGATTTGTAGAAAATGAAGGCATGTTTTAAGGAAACATTGTTAAACTAACAGTCAAGGAAGCAAATGGTTTGGGAAGAGAAGGTTGGACTAACATTTCTTAAATCTTCGTTTTGATAAACCTGCAAAGTGCATATTCTGAAAGCTGACTGTTTGTGAACCCAAATTGCTGAGCTCAGGAAGGTTATCCAGATTTGTCACATTGGCCTCTGAAGTCTTTGTAGTGAATAAATAGATGAGTGCAGGAGCCTAACAATAGAGTATTTCCAACTGCATGCATATTGGGATTGGAGATCAAACCTGTGAAAATCTCATTCTGTACAAAGGACAGGATTATGATTTGAAATTTGTTAAGCCCTAGTTAGTTAAGTCCAGTTCTTAGTGATTCTAAATGAACAAATCCATAAACATTTTGACCAATAAAACTTCACAGTAATCTCCAGATCACATCTATCTGCTTTACCCATAGTCTTCTTTGCTGTTTTCCTCAGGCTAGCCAATCATAATCAGTCACATTCCAAAGTATGTACTGAAGTTTGTGCTCTTCTAGAGAGCAGACAACTTTTATTTGGTCTGGAACTGACTGCTGCTTGTTGCGACCCCAGTTTTTGGTTCCTTCTTATGGTACAGTGTTCACAGCCACACATTAGTTTAGGAAAGTCCATTGCTTTCTGAATGTTATTGGCACTAAAATGACCTTATCCTTCTTAATTCTGCCTTCACCATTTGGATTAATCATTGCTTTCCTTCCATGATTCACTGCCTGTATTTAACCATTTGGAATAGAGAAAGAAAACAATCTTTCCATCTTTACTTCTTTGCTATCAAGTTCAACCCCCCCCCCCCCAAAAAAAAAGCAAAATCCCCATTGACCTTTGTTATAAAGAAGTCTACCAGGTTTGTTTCCGAGCTGGGAATAAAGAATACAGGTAGTTGCTTGAATCAGAGTTGATGTTTTATTCCAAGAGCACCATACACAATCAGCTGTTGGAGGTGGCCACAGTTAAATCTTTCTCAATAGTGCCTTATATAGGAAAGTATTGCTACTGATCCTTGAAGACAAACGCTCACCCTCTAAGAATTCTAAGAAAATGCACTTAGCTGGTTTTCCAGGAAGTGACGCCTTTGTAGTTTAGGCTCCCTGTTGCATGTGGGCTTGTGCTTGTTGATTGAAGGCAGGAGTTTCTTTCAGGAAAATCTCTTTTTCTTAGTTGATCAAAGAGACGTCAGGTTAGGATTAGATAAAAAGGAATATTCACCTGATCATATTTGGTGTTTCCTGTTGCACTTTGATATTTGTCTGGAGCTTACTCTAATTTGTGATTTTGAATCACAGAGAAAGAATGTGTGAAGGGAGGGCTTGATTTTCCTTGCACTCTTTGTCTTCTTAAAAGAGCCAGTTTGGTGTAGTGGTTAAGGCATCAGGCTGCGAACTAGGAGAATGTGAGTTCTAGTCAGGGGTGGGTTTCAACCGGCTCACGGCGGTCCCTGCGAACCGGTTGGTCGGCGAACCTGGAAGTAAGTAACTTCCGGGAATGGTGACTGGCCCACCCGCCCGCCCGCCCGCGCTCCTTACCCAGTTTTGACGAGTTCTGCGCTTCCATGCATGCGCAGGACGCATACAGCGCCTGCACGATCCTCCAGGAGCAGCTGGAGCATCGCACAGATGCTAGTACGCATGTGTGCACTGCGTGTGTGCACGAGGACGCTGCCGGCCCCGTTCCAACCGAACCGGTTGGAACGGGGCGAGAAATCCACCCCTGGTTCTAGTTCTAGTTTTGTATCTGCTTTAGATACAAAACCAGCTGAGTGATCTTGGACCAGTCATTCTCCCTCAACCCTGAAAAGCAGGCAAGGGTGACCCACTTCTAGGATCTTGCCCCCAAAACTGCAAGGACATTTCTAGGCAGTCACCAAGAGTCACCAATGGCCTCAAAGCATGCACACGCACGTGCACATACACACCTGTCTTGTTAATACACTTTTGAAATCAATTTTAAAATGGATATTTATTTTCAAAGTAATACTAGAACATGATTTTCACTGAATAACAGCATTTAGAATTATACCCTTAAGACCCCTATTACAAGTCTTAGAATATTCTATAAGACTCAAATTGGCAATAAAATCTCCAAATCACATCCATGCTTCAATGAAAGCAGAGGGCAATGGTTTATCAAAACTTTGCAAATAATCTCTTGGGTAGAAACGTCACATGCAACAATGGAGAAGTCTCCATTATCTTTCAAATATAGATACATATTGGCATGTGATGTGTGGCAGTCCCCAGATAAATCTGGTTAGTGAGCATTAAATTCCTTTTCAATAAAGATCTATCGAAGAAAACTACTTGACTCTGGCTCTTAAATAAACATCATATACTGTAAGCCCACAAAAATCCCTAATTGCATTTTTTTCCCTATGTTGTTTCTTGCACTTCCTTTATCTAAGAAGCTCAGCACAGATGAATAGTCTCATACACAACTTTCTCATGCATACACATACAAGTATACACTCACATGCAGAAAGTTGCTTGAAATACACACAAACCCCATGAATGCTTATTTCCTAGCAAAGGCCCACTTATTCTCAGATAAGTATGCATGAGCTACTTCTGTGAAGTTAATCAATCTGTTTAGTTCTGCTTATGCTAAGCGAGCTGGGGTGGAAACAGGGGAAGGTATCCTTGGGGTATTTCTTTTTTCCTTCTACTGGCCTTTGTGGTGGGCTCCAAGCTCAAGCAACTCTGTGTGATTATTCTGTAAATATGCCTCACTGAATCCAGCAGTTTATAGATTGAAGACCATTAATCTTTTTCAGTCACTGTGCTAGCATCATTTTCTTCCTGCTTCTTGCAGCATATACAGATGAAAGTCTTTAATGGAGAGCTTCTCTATCCATGCAACTCCCTACTACTGGTAGGAGGAGGATTTGGATTTTCCTGAGTCCTCATCACACCTTGAGAGCTTCCACAGACAGAAGAGTCTTACATCCCTGCGACCAATAAGATCACATAGATTAGGCCTCCTCCGTATTCCATCGGCCAGCCAGTGCCGGCTGGCAACTACAAGGAGGAGGGCCTTCTCAGTAGTAGCCCCGACCCTTTGGAACGAGCTCCCCGTAGAGATTCGCACCCTCTCCACCGTCCAGGCCTTCCGCACAGCCCTTAAGAACTGGCTCGCCCGTCAGGCCTGGGGACAAGGATAGTTCCCCTCCCGAATGATGAATGTATGTTGTTTACTATTTTATTATATGTTTTATCTTAATGTCTGTATTCCCCCTCCCCGATTTTATGTGAGCCGCCCTGAGTCCCCTCAGGGAAAAGGGTGGCCTACAAATATTAATAAAATCCTCAAATCCTCAAACAACCTTCACTATCTGCAAACAAAAGTTGACAAAAGAACTTGTACCCAGCTCACATGACATTGTATCAGCGACTTCTCCTGATTTGAATTCTGTTATTTGAGAACACACACACACACACACACACACACACACACACACCTGTTTGCTTGTTTTCAGCAACATCTTCCTATGTTAATGATCTTCTAAGCCAGGTGTCTCCAACCTTGGCAACTTTAAGACTTGTGCAAAGTCTGGGAGTTGAAGTCCACAAGTCTTAAAGTTGCCAAAGTTGGAGACCTCTGTTCTAAGCAACAAAAGGAGGACAGAAGAACAAACCTGTTCACCCCTCTGGAATACCACAGTGGCTTTTCCGTGGTTGCTGTCAGACTTAAGCCACTTAATCACATCTCCTGAGCTGAGGTGGCGCAGTGGTTAGGGTGCAGTACTGCAACCACTTCAGCTGACTGCTATTTGCAGTTTGGCGGTTCAAATCTCATTGGCTCAGGGTTGACTTAGCCTTCCATCCTTCCGAGGTGGGTAAAATGAGGACCCAGACTGTGGGAGCAATATGCTGACTCTGTAAACCGCTTAGAGAGGGCTGAAAGCCCTATGAAGCGGTATATAAGTCTAACTGCTATTGCTATTGCTATTGCTGTTCACCTACTGCCCTCAAATATATCTTCAGCTATGACTGTTTCCTCAATGGATGTAAAAAAGTCCCCCCCCCCCAATTCACTGGCTATTATTTGAAGGGGGGGAAACTCATACTCCGTTCTTATAAATATAACAAGTATAGTTCACAAATATTTCTGGAATATCATCTAATCAAAATCAACTACTTTTTTTTGTTCTGGAATTTTGGAATTCTGTAATGTGTAGAAATGGATAGGTTAACCTTAACAATTAAAGAAAAAGTAGATTCAGAATATTTTGTGACATGGGAACTTTTCTACAAATGGCTAGCTGTCAGATATCAGATGTTAGATGGGTGGATTTATGTGAAATATGTACTACATAAGAAAGAAAAATGACTGCTAAATATTTTGATGGTTACATAATTGATATTATGGAAGTTAGTATACTTTTCAATAATGATTGATATTATTGAATATATGTCTATATGTACATGCTTATAATGATTATGATAATGTTTATATTTTAACATGTTGGACACCTAGAACACACATGTTCAATATAGAAACAAAATTAGTGATATAAAACAATAAAAATATATTAACAAAAAAAATCAACTAGCTTTTACAGTTTCACTTGAGTACATTACCATTATAACTACATCAAAATATACTGAATAAGCTATACAAAATATAACGTTAAGTAATAGAGTAAGAAAGGAATGTCAGGAGAATTAAGACATAAGGAAAAAATCTCAAAGAAAGGGGAAAAATGAAAGAAAATATTTTCCATGTTATTCTGATGCATTTATTTTGAAAAAAAATTAGTTATGGTCCATTGGTCCATGTTGTATTTAACTTATGTTAAATCCAAAATCTGTGCAGAGTTTTCAATACACTTCTAGGCTTTTGCTTCCTTAAAGCAACTTTACTTTTCTATTGTTGGCTTTTAAATAGAATTACCGCTAAATGGATGGGTCCCTAAAGCCATTGCTGCAACATTTATATCAATGTAAGAAATCTCCGAAATTCACATCCAAAAGATATTTACAGATTTCGAGTAGTGGGAGCCAATCCTGGAATGGAACAGGATGTCCATGGATGAGACTGTAAGCTGTTTAGAATTATACCAATTAAAGCACATAAAATGCCTAAATTTAGTTTAAGGCTATTGTAGATTAAGATCAAAACTGAAACTATCACATATGTTTTACATGGGCACAACACATTTTTGTTTTTAATATCTGTAAGTAGGAAAATATTACTTGATTACCCTATTTTTTGCATTTGTGTGTGTGTGTGTGTGTGTGTGTGTGTAAGTACTACTCAGATTTAGCCTTGTTTGAGTGTCCTGGGATTTTCTTATATTGCTAACTACATAAGAATAATTTGCTGATGTACGCTAGTTTTGTACACAGTAACTGGGGCTAGTGAACAATATACTGTTGTGCATTGCACATTCCCGATTTTCATTTAGGAATGTTTGCTAGCCACAACACAATTATTATTTTACTATAATTTCTTATCTATGATTTTTTTCAGTTCATTAGTCAATCTATCAGGTTCATTCTTCAAGATCAGGCCTATAAATTGAACTTGAAAAAGTTATGGGTAGATTCTGCTAATCTGAGGCAGAACAATGGACTGAAGATTCAAGCCAGAAAATATAGTCTTTGAACTAATATTTATGGGACTATTAAAATATTGAAAACTTTACTAATCCTTAGCCCTGACCTGGTCATTCTTTCGGGAAGAATCTGCCTTTGAAAGTCACCTCTTGAGCCCAAGTGGTAAGCCTGTGGGTCACCTACCCATTCAGCCATTTCTGTTTTAAATTACTAATCACTGAAACATGTACTTGACAAGCCAGAGCAGTGTTCCAAATTGAAGCTTGGCCAGAGCAACAGAACAGAAATATTCATTAGGAAGCAGCTTTGCAGCAAGTCATGCTGTTTTCCCAGGTCGTTTGCAGGAGCTTTGATTCAAGAATGAGACTCATGATCTCAGAAACAAATCCTCCTACCGCTAGCTTTCTATACAGTTAAAATAGAATGTCTAGTCCTTTGATATCAATTCATAGTCAATTAATGAGAAGTTCATTTATTTAGGTTTCTATCAGGCTGCATCCCAAAAGTTTCAGTAGTTGAGATATTTAAAACAAAACAATGTTAAACTTTTGCTTTAAAAATCCACAAAATTGTAAAAGTTCTTGCTTGGACAAAACATACTCCCCAGGGGCATCCTCTTCTCCAGGCCTAATTTCAATGTTTTGCATTCCAAATTGTTCAACATTTTAACTGAAAATGAATAGAATCAGTATGTTTGGATTGGCTAGTAATCAAGTAGCGAATACTACTTTGATACTCACTGATGCCTCTGGTTATGTTTCCAGAGTGTAGTTTTGTAGAGTATGTTACGCTGTGTGTAGTGAAGTCCAGTAATGGCATGATTCCTATCTTGGCAAGTTGTGATTTCTCCAGAAGAAGCTGGATCAAGCTCCTGTGAACCTGATCATTCAGAAAATGCCTTCTCCAACAGCACTTCCCTAAAGTACTGTGAAGACACCCAAATTGCTTTGTTGTGGCAAATTGGGCGACCTTTTTGCTTTGCTGAAGCTAATCATGTTGTCTTCATGGCATGAATCCCTTTGCAAAATGATTCTGTAACAGCTTTGCACAGATCTGTTAGCAATACTATCTGTGGAACACCTGGAGGAATATTACAGTTTCATAAATTGATACTTTTCAATTCAGCAGCATGCCAGCAATTATTCTGGATTCATTCCTGTTGACCAAATGGTTGCGGAGACAGTAAGTACAAACTGCAGTTGCTACATTGAAATTCAATCTAAAATTATTTGCTAGATCAGTTGTCTGAAACATTAAAATATAAGGTCATCATGCTGAGCTGAACAAACCAAGAACTGAAAAATATGGGAATATAGTGCCATCACAGATGAATCTAAGCACGGACCTTTTATATTTCAACTTGAGTATGATCTACAGGGGAATTCCTTTCATTATTGAGATATTGATGAGGTTGTTGATTTCTCCCCTGAGCAGAACTGTTTCTTGTCAAATACACTTAATGAATAATGGAATCTAGTAAATATGTTGTAGCACCATGCTAAAATCTGAACGCGAAATAATTTTCTACTGAATAGGAATGGTATCAGACTTCTAATTCAGTATCCTTTGGCACAATTCAATTGAGTGCAAAGTGTACTGATTTACAGGGTGTCAACCATCTGTTGTCTTGAATTCTCAACTGCCAATGGTGTCTGCAGTTTCCAAAGCCAGATTGCTATGTTTGCATACTCTGCTTAAACCATGTGATTGGTCATACAAACTTACCATAGCAATGCAGCATCATTTGGCCATTCGTTTCTGGACTTGGAAGCTACTGTTCAGGCCTGGGAGACCACCAAGGAATTGGAAGGCTGTAGGCTTGGTAGGAAAACGAAAATACAATCCAATATAAGACAAGGCAAAACCATAGACATAATGTTCCTCAAAAATGTATAGTTGTGCCTATGGTGACAAGAAAAGGCCTACTTTCTTTTTACTTTTATGTGGCATATAATACACCACAACTGAAAATGACTATGTTTTAATGGAAAAACAACTTTTACTTTTGCAGCTTTCACATAATCTGAGATTAATAGGGGGAGTAATTTAAATTATTATGAAGCTCTGCAAAGATTTAAAAACATATTGTTAGAAAAGTATTGGAATGGCCTTCTTCCCTATTAATGTGGACATTAAAGTGACAGGCATTTAAGGATTTATTGATATCCCTGTACATAAATGAATATTACTCTAATTTGTGGTAAATTGATGAAGTTGGAAATGTGTATTTTATGATTCATATTTATAATAAAAGCAAGCTTTTCAAGCCTTTACAACAGTTGCTACATCACCTAAATAGATAAATCAAAACATATGTACATGTTTAAATTGTAAGAGACAATATACTTTTTAAATAATGCACACTAAAAATAATCAGAAACAGTTCTACTGTCTATCCATTTACTTTCTTGGAAGTAAATTTACTGAGCCATGTTTTTTAGGGACAGAAGAAGAAGCAATAGCCAAATCAGCATAAGGAACAAAATAATGAAAATACATCTGTGTCCTTGACTTATGTGGCGTTGCCATCTCTATATAACCTGAGTAGGTTTAAGGCTAAGGCTTTGAAGAATGGAGTTGGCCAAGACCAAAGAACAATTACCTGCGGCTGGACCTTAATAGGTAGCCCCAGAATGTAGCTGAGTATGCCATCTGATGATGTTGCCTTTACAGTGCAGCCACAGTGACAAGAATGTCCTGCATTACTCCATTATTCTGAAAAATTATAACAATCTATAATTACTGGATGACATGTGAAGCAACCACTTACAGTAAGAATCTTGAAATCAATGTCAATTCCATGGGAATCCATAGTAAGATTATTGGGGGAAGGAAGAATAAAACAAACTGGAAGTTAATTTCAAAAGAGGGTCATACCATTGTCACAGTTTCTCCCCCTTCCTAGTGTTTTTCTGCAAATTCAGATCAGATTTTTTCAGACCAACCAAGTATGAGCCATTGAGTTGCAAAAGGAAATGACTGACTGGCTTTTCACCCAAGTCACAGTCAACGGCCGAGAGAAAGTAAGTGACCCAAAGTTATCCAGCTCACTTTCATGCCTAAGGTAGTAAGACTAGAACTCATACTCTCCTGGCTTCTAGTCTTGTGGTTTGACCACCTAACCATGGCTCTACCATTGTCACAGACAGAATATTTATTTACTTGTTCAATTTATATAGCCCTTTATCTCACATGCATGACTCTGTGGGCTTTTAATATACTGTAACAGATAAAGCAAAATACATACTATAAAATAAACACACGTAGCAGCTGAGCATCATAAAATAATTATCAACAAAACCAATGGTGGCTAATTCTCCTTAGAAAAGAAGGGGAACAGTTAAAATTATGTTATCTAAGGGCTTGTAAAATAAAAGCAAATCATAAGTAAAAAATGCTTCTCATTCAAGCTTGAACAGGTTAACAGTTCTAACAGTTGTAAGTTAGAAAGTAAAATAAAAAATGTTTGATGCTCTGTTATCCTTGCTGTCAAAATAATTTTAGGTGGAACAAACATCACAAGCTTATAAGATGGATGCAGATTTGAAAAAAAAAATGATAATGTAGTTTGAAAATAAATTAGATTACTAGAAAATACAGAGTTCAGAAGTTGGAGGCAGATTGCTCAGATGGAATGCAAGCAAAGTAGATTTAATCATTGAATGAATGCTTGAATGCTTTGCATTTTCTAAGCAGATACTAGGCCTACTGTCATACATTGGACAACATGAGCATTCAGCTCAATACTATTGAGACATGAACAAAGCGAATAAAGTTAAAGTTAATCATGAAGCCACTTTGGGAACAGTTGTGAAATATTCTTAGGACTTTTCAATCAACTAATTGTGTTCAAAGATGAAAAGACTGGACCAATTACTTATTTCCAAAAAACTGAAAGTGCCTGAATTGTTGCCAGAGATTATTTAGAGTCAGACAGGCCAATTCTGGACATGTTTATCCAGAACTGCGTTCCATTAAGTTCAAAGGGGTTCGTGACTGGTTATAAGGTTGCATTCTGAGCTGGCAGATTTGAGAAGAGAAAGCTGAATAATGGCAAATAGACTGCAGAAAGAAGTCCACCAGAAATCAGGACGTCAAAGAGGGCAAGAAGAGGTCCTAAACGATTAGTAGTTTATTAGAAGTTTCAGTGCTGAAATACTCACTTCCTTTCCCTATTCAAGTTTGTTTGTCGAATGAAATTTACAAATTTGAATGAGGAAATGAAAAAAAGTTAACACATGACAGGGACAATAGGCACATTAGTCCACTTACGCATGCTACATTAGGAACCTCTTAAATGAATTATCTGGGGTATCAGAGATTCTGTTTTTGCTAGACAGTGGAATGTTTCTCAGAATGATTAAAGGAAGAAGGCATTGGAGATTGAAGAAATGTTTTTCTTTACATCCTGCTTTAACGTTTCCTATTTAGACAATCTGATTTAAAATTATGTGCGGAATTAGTTTTACTCTCGTGACTGCTTTTGGTTTACTTTTTCAAATGTTACCTTTGGGTCGGTGCTTCATTTGACTGAGGGTACACTGGAATGTTCCCATGGAAACAAGAAAGTAATCATTTAAATAAATGTAAACAAATGGAAGATGGTTCCCATCCCTCAGTTTCTGCACAAAACAGCATTTACTGTGGTTTTTATATGAGGTTCCTAGTGGCCCAGAGGGAAAATTAATCTTTTAGGGTTCTAGAGGAAACTCTCCTTGGATTATATGTTAATTTTAATACATTTGCCCCTCACTGTTAATATTTCTGATGTTTTTTCTTGTAATGAATAGATACCCCTGCAAGATCTGCTAGTAATTTAATTAAGCAGCGACACTTTCTCCTGATTCCTGTTATCCTCATTCAGTATGGTCTAAGAAGCTTTCTGTGGTTATAGCTCAGCTCCTTCTAGTTGATCATCTCAACAGGCTGTAAAGGTGACTAGCGATGCCTTTGAATAAATCCCTGTAATTTTTTAAAAAAGTATTGGTTTAGCTCAAGAGTATCTAATACATGATCAACTCTAGCAATCAATCTAAGTCTTAGTTTAATACAGAATGAGTCACAGTGAAAGGATTAGTAATACTTAGGTGTAAGAATGTCCAAAGTAACAATGATCTTTCTTCCAGGGAACGTATTGTACTCTACAAAAATAATTACAAAAGGATTTCTAAAGAAAATGAAAGAAAAGTATGGAATAAGAAGAAATAAAGAGCAGGACCAAGATCTAACAAGCTGTAACAAATAAAGATGACTGCCTGTTCTCATTTCCCAATCCTCAGTAAAATCTAACCCAGCTAATAACAACTTGATCTCTTCTGAGTCTTGAAATGGATACTTCCATGGCCTATTTAATACATCTCCAGATGGTGATTTGTACATTCTGCCACCAGATGACCCCCTTCCAGAATGGCCTCCAGTCTACATATTAAGTTCAAAAATTAATTTCCCAACTGAAAAAATAGCAAGGCCCCTGGCAAAGACATTATTTTAAAAGAACTTCTAAAATTTAACTGTTTGGTTGGCATCTGCTAGCTCTCCTTTTTTAATGCCTTAAATAACTCCTTACAGATTCCCTACGAATGATTCAATTCCATTATTCTTCTTGTACATAAAAAGGGGGACAAATCAGACACAGAAAATTCCCAGTTTTTTATCTGTAATTATTAAAGTGGTTTACTTTGACACTCTTGGATTGGATAGTATCAAAGCAAACAATTAACACAGAGTTTAGACCTGGTTATTCAACTATAGGCCAATGTATAATGCTACACCATGTAGCATTGATTAATTGTCATCTATATTAATACCACCACACAAATACCTATCTTTACAGATATAAAACAGGTCCATATTCATGTCCCACTATTGTTTAACTTACACATTGATGATATTGTAGTTGTTTTTGCTAAATCAGAATTTCATTAACCACCTTTCGCCCATTGTCCTATCCCTATTCTTCTCTATACTGACAATGTACCTATTCGTTCTATAACTCAGGTAGGCTTGAATAGATTCTTTGAAGCATAACCTTCTCAGTGCTTTAGGGAACATCTTGAGATTAATTACTCTTAATCACAAACATTTTAATAACTCTAGTAAGTTCTTCAGGTCTTCAAGATCAATAGAAGATCTATGAGCAGGTCATGACTTAAGTATTTAGGTATTTACTTTCAATCTTCTACCAATCAAGAAAAGTTCCTTCTTATAAGAGCCCCACTCCCCCCGATCCACCTTTATTCCACCCTTAATTCCCTTATTCATTAAGAATTAGGTTGTGTTTCCTCTGGGGCACATTCTGGGGCTATGCCACTTTAGTTACTGACTGAAGCAAATACTTTGGTGAGCATCTTTCCACTTTACCTTATTAAGTAGGTTTGAGTCTTTCAAAAGAAGACAAATTAATCTTTATTTGGCTTACTATGGCTTTTTCTTCCTAGCATTAACCACGTTCAGTCCAGATAAAGCCATATCTGATTTCCAGCAGATCTTCATATTGGTTGAATCATGGGTTCCTTTTTAAAAAAATATAACTTAATTGAAAGTTTTAAAAATAAGAGTAAAATTTAATACGAACTAAAATAGAATAAAAAATAAAAAAATAAATGAGAAAGCTAAAGTGCAAAAAGAAAAATGGTAGAAGAAAAATAGAAAAGAAAGTAAAAAGATATAAAAAAATTTCTTTACAGCAGTTGCAAGTACAACTGCAAATTTACTTCTTTGTCTACAATTACATCATGATTCTCTTCTTTCTATAATCCATCCAGAGGTGAGAAAATCCTGTTCCAACTGGTATGGTTGGTGTTAGATCGGGTATTGGAAAGGCACACTCAGGCTTAGGCAACAACAACTCTTTATTGTAACAGAACAACTATGTACAATCCAGCGAAGGTTCAGTCTGACAGCAGCCCTTTTATAGGGAGCTGTCAGCCCCTTCGACCAATTGAATCTCTGTTCCCGCCAGAACAGAGGACCTGGTGGAAACCATTATAACAGTTCTAATATCTAACAATTGGAATGGGGCCAGCAGCATCCTCATGGACGTGCACAGTGCACACATGCATTCAAGTGCCTCCGTGATGCTCCATTATGGCCCAACTGCTCTGCGGAGCGTCGCACAGGCACTGTACGCGTCATATGCCTGCACGGAAACACAAAAGCCTTTAAACACTAGTAAGGACCGCGGGTGGGCAGGTGGGTCCTCCGGAACACCGAACCGGAATGGTATTCGGTGCTTCGGGCTAGCTCCGGTATGTACATACTGGGGTGTACCGCCTGCAACCCACCACTGAATCTATCCTACCTAAATCATGAAAACTATACATCAGTTCATTTTATTCTTTTTATATCTTTTTATAAAAAAAATTCTTTAAGTTTATAACATAGTGTAAATGTCAATCTTTTCAATCATATATTTTCCCATTGTTCAATTTGTATATTATCACCAAATAATAATAATAATAATAATCCCAATCAGGCTTTTGAGTGCATGCGCTAAAATAAGTCCTCCTCCAAAAATAAGCCCTCCCTGAAAATATTGTAATGCAGCAGTAGCCATGAGGTGACCACACCACCTCCTGCACCTCAGAAATAATAAGACCTCCCTGAAAATAAGACCAAGTGATTATTTCAAGATCAAAAGAAAATAAGACTCTCTTATTTTGGGGGGAACACGGTAGTCTTTGACTTATAACCACAATTGAGAATGGAATTGTAAGGCCCGGCCTCTCCCCCTTATTAAAGTAAAGACTCTTGAAACTTGGCATTTCAAAAGGAACCTTTTATTGAACAGTGGTGACAGCAGGGCAGATGCAAAACAGGCTCTGAAGTCCCTCAGGCCATACAATTAAGAATTACAGACCGCTCCCAACAGTCTGGTGTGGATTCAGCCAATCCACAGGTGTGAAGATGTTATTGATTGACCGCTCTGAGAAAGAGATAAGAGAGCTTGCCCAGGGCCATCTTCCATCTCTGCTGTCCACATGACCTAGTCCCTCCTGTACAGTCCTCAAGAGCTGAGAAATAACCAGGCAGTGGAAGTGCCAGGCAACAGTTATAAATCAGGCAAAAGGTTATACAAGAATGGATTGCAAGGCAGAAGGAAGGAAAATAGTACACAAATGTAGCAAGTTATAATTCCCCCCCCTTCCTCTGAAGAATGACAGATACAAGGATCTGACAGGAATTATGGTCATAAATCATGGCAGTCATTAACTGAGATGCCCATGTAATTGCCTTCCTCAATCTCAATTCTCCCTCTTGTGGTTGTTAAGCAACTATATCATCGTTAAGTGTAGCACAGTCTGCCTTAGGTGATGGGGAAGGCCCTGGTACTGAGGCACCTTCCCAGGTCACATGTGGATTACTCTGGGCCTCCCATGGCTATCCTCATCCTCTGAGGTACCTCTTGTACAGCATTCTGCCCTGCTGGGATTCCTCTCCTGCCCCCATCCCCTCATCATGACTTTTTTTAACTTACCTTTTTCTAAAGATTGTGTTTCCCAAGGAGAAGCAACTAATCTGCCACACAGAGACAGCTTCATGCCATTTCTGGAAGTGTGTGCCATTTTGGGAGTGGCACAATTCCAAAATAGTGCCCACTTCTTGTATGACACCACCATGGCTTCTGTATAGGAAGGTATGAAGACCTGGAAAGGGTTCATGAAAAGAGGTTGAAGATTCATAGTCTTCCCTCTCTTTGGTTTCTACCATGTTCTTATACACTCTGGGTTAATACTATTTCAGCTGATCTGCTGTTACTTTTACTTTGCTTTCCTTACTGGAGGCATTCGTTGGACCATCAACTAATACTAAAAGTCCAAACATCTGTTAAAATGCTTTGTTCACAAATTCAGGGAGAGCCTTAATCTGAATCATTGTTCTGGACTGGAATAAAGTATGCTTCTGTGTCTTTTCCATTTTCAAATTTCTAGCAGTAGTAACACTGTAACAGATGGTACAACTTTGATGTGATAACTTTCTGAAGTGGTTTGTATGTAGATAAATCTTTGGCTTTGTGACAGTGATTCCAAATCTATTGTTACATTTATATTCTATCATTAGCTATATATTTGATTCCTAAATATGCTATGGAAAAATGTCCAGAAACATTATCTGATGCAAAATACAGTACCTGGTGTTTTGCTCTTCAAGACATCATTTTACTGTTGTTTAATCTGCTGGGTCTGCCAATTTGTTCATGGCTTTGTTCTGTTTCTCTCAGAAATTCAATTGACATGGATGGAGCATGTGGCTTATTAAAACGCTCTCCCCAGAATGTGGAATTTCTCCCCCAGGAAGTCTGACAGGCTTCTGTCTCAATTGGTTTTTCAATGAAACATGAACATATGTTTATTTCTCCAAGCATTTGGATTATGTTGATCTTTTATTGTCTCCACCACCATCCTATCATGAGCATATTTACTGGTTGTTTTGAACTCCATTTCACATGGCTGTATCATTATTTTTTCATAAGTAAGCATAGGCTGCCTTGAGGCCCAATTGTGGGCTGGAAATGGATGGACAAATTTTTTAAAAAAATCATTTATGATATTCATTGTGCTTTCAGGTTTAAAAATGTCACATAGGTTTACAACGTAATTAAAATATAAATTTATAATCAAACTCTGAAAATAACATTTAATACCCAAATAATTAAAATATCAAAATAATTACAGCAGATAAAACTAAGCAAAGTACACTCAATCAATGAAGACTAGAATAACATAATTTTTAGGGACTAGCAAAGAAGAATCCTTAGATACTTTGAGGAGAGAGCATTTTAAAATTGCCAGGCTATCTTACTTTTCTTTCGGATTGAGCAACAGGGTTTAAAATGCTAATCCTAAAGCTGAGGTAAATTTGTATAGGTACATTCAAGTAATGTGGTCTAAAACCATTTTGATCCTTGAATATTACCACTATAATTCTAAATACTGATGTGACTATATATATGTTTATATGAAATTAAAAATTAACAAGCATACTAAGGCTGAAAGCAAGCCTCTTGAAATATGTTTAGGATTGCATTCTTAATGACAATTTATTTCATAAATATATGTCCTATCTTTCAAGGCAGAAAATCTCCCCAAGATTTGCTAATTTCTATGCCATATTTGGGGGTGGGGGGGCATGCATTGTGGATAATATATTGAAGCAAGGGAAATTATTCTCTTTTGCTTGCAATTCTAGCAAAAGCAAATTGAGCAATGAGTGGAATCTGAAATGAACTACAAATCTATCTGAACATTTAGAAGCCAAGCACAGTAAATACACAGAAGTGCAGAATCAGTTGGGAGAGAGCTTTGAAGTAGAAAAGAGGCTGTCTTTGTACTTTAGAGAATGAAGAATAGAGAAGAAACAGTTATGATGGGAAAGGTGGAAAGAGGATATAGAAAGCTAAAGGAATATGAGAAATCCAGTTCCAAGACACTTATTATAGAATGTGTGGATGATTAACCGAAAGCTGAAATTAAGTTCTTTCACCGCTGAAAATAGACTCCCTAATACTTCTAAGTGCAAATGAATATGAAATTAGAGTTGATGGAGATGCTCCAACAAATGTGAGAGCGCCAATCACTTCTGTATACAAATTATAACTATCCAAAGCAAATCAGCAATTGACCAATTCAAAGAAAAGTATCGTTCAGCAGTGTGGTTTTTATGTGGGTTTATGGGATTTATGGGGAACACTCACACAGAGTTCCAAGGCAGTCTATTCTGAAAGAACTATGTTTCAATAGGAACAGCAAAGTTTATTCCAGTGCTGTCAAGTGGATCAAGGAGAGCTAAGTACAGTAAGGAAGATACGGCATAAGTATCTTTCTCAGCTCCCATAGATACCATAGTATGATAGTTTTAAATACTCTGGTGGTCAAGGTAAGAGGAAAATTTCTTGTAAGTGCTTTGCCTTTTGCATCAGTACATTGTTACCAAATGCTAGATAGTTTTTTTGTTAAGGAAGCTGAAGAGGCTGAGGATGAAAGTTAATATTTATCTTCACTAAGAATCTAACCACGTTTTATGGCAACCTAGACTCTGCAGAAATCTCTGAAGAATCAATTCTGTAGTATTCTGATATAGGGGAAGCTTGCTAACAATCCAAGTTAATTTTGTTTGTGACAGATAGAGAGTTGCATTCAAAGGAACTTATTTGACATATGTTTTTCCCCCAGATAGGAATTATAACTAGTAAATTACAGCTTAATCCAGAGGAAAATCATAAAACTAGTTGTGAACATCTACTCCTGAATACTGTCCTTAGATGAATTTAAGGAACAAGAGGCAAAAGTAGAAAGTACTCTGCATTGCCACTAGTAGAGTAACATTCTAGGTAGCATTAAAAGGTACAGTTTCAATTCTTGGCAAGGATGCTCACTCAGTTCCTCCCTTGTTTAAGGTCTTAATATCTATGTTTTGACTAGCCATTCTTATTTATACAAACAAATAACCATACCTAGCTTTCTGGAGTTTATTCAGACTGCTGTAAATACATACCAGTAGATTCAGTGTAGAGATAGAATTGGTTGTAATAGGACCTATCATTAAGTCAAAGTGGGATGAAGGACTCTATTCTTGTACTCCTTGATCTCTTGGCAGCTACTTTTGACCCAAGTACCGTTCTGGCCATCTCTAAAGGTTGAGAAAGGTGTACTGTTTTATGGTGGTTGTCTTCTCTCCTCTGAGACCATTTTCAGGCTGTGGGAAGAGGTTGCTTCCCAGCCTCCACCCTGCCCCATTTTGTGTAATGACACAGGGTTTGGCATTCTTTCCACAGCTATTCAACATCTACATAAAGCTGCTGAGTGAGCCCATTTGTCACTTGGGGGTCTGGTATCATCAGTACATTGTTTATACTCAATTATATATTTGAACCCAGGCTAGCCAAGTGAGGCCATTGAGGTCCTGCTCCAGTGCCTGGAGGCTGCACAGATCTAAATAGGGAGAAACTGTTTCTTATGTAATCTTATCAAGACTTAGTGGCTGTAGATATTATTCTCTCTGTAACTTTGGATGTGGTAGCACTTCCGCGCTCAAGAGGGGAATCTGTAATCCGAGGTCTTCCTGGACTCAATCCTTCTGCTTAACAAGCAGGTGGAGCTGTGGCCAGCAAGGCTTTGGCACACTTTCCTGAAGTGAGAAGCACGTCAGTCATTCAATCATGTCCTAGTGACCTCATGACTTATTGCAACATGCTCTGCATAGGGCTATCCTTGAAAATCATTCAGAACAAGCAGAGAATGCAGTAGCGCAGGCAGTAATGGGTATGCCTCAGTAGAGCTATGTGACCTCTTTGCCCCATGAACAGCACTGGTTGCCATATTTTTTCCAGGTATGATTCAAGATCTTGCTTATCTATATACTACTAAAACTCTCATTCCTGTAACCTTTAACTAGAAGAAAGGGTGCATCATAGGGCAGCAGTTGTTGAACCAAGATAGTTAAAATGGGCTAACTTACAGAATGTTTCCAAAATACAGGAGTCATGGCTCCTTTGCATTTTATAAAACATTTTATGACATAAACATTATAATAAAACAGTGTATAACACAATACAGGTGGTTACTTGATTTACAACCACAATTGAGCCCAAAATTTATGTTGCTAAGGGAGAAATTTGTTAAGTGAACGTTGCCCCATTTTATGACTTTTCTTGCCACATTTGTTAAGAGAATTATTGCAGTTGTTAAATTAGTAACATTGTGTTAAGTGAGTCTGGTTTCCCAATTGACTTTGCTTGTCAGAAGTTTGCAAAAAGGGATCACATGACCCCAGGACACTGCATCTGTCATAAATATGAACCAGTTGTCAAGCGTTTGAGGATGCTGCAATGATCATAAGTTTGAAAAATGGTCATAAGTCCTTTTTCAGTGCTGTTGTAACTTCAAACGGTCACTAAGTGAACTGTTGAGGACTACCTGTACAAAATATCATAAAACATTGCTGTGTTGATGTTTGATTGTGCTATCCAGTTCAACATGGGTTATTTTTAAGCCAGATAGATCTCTGAATGTATCCCAACTTTTCCAGTGAAGGCAGTATATTGAAGTCAGTGTTGAAGGCATTGAGGGATCTGGTCAGAATGTATGGATGACCCAAGAAGTCAAGGGTTGTCTAATGACCCATAAAGCCCTACATAGCATAGGGTTTATTTATTTCACAACTGTCTAACTCTTATGCTGCTGCCTGCCTTGCTGGTTTGATCTGACTAGGTTAATGCACCCCTGGTCCCTTTGATTAAGCAATACCTTCTTTTGGATCCTCCCCCCCCAAAGCATGCCTTCCCTCTGGAATGAGGTTCCCCTTAAAATCCTGGGAGTTCCCCCTGTGATGGTGTTCCATAGGATCTTAAAGTCCTGGTTCTTCTCCCGTACTCTCGGCTAGGATGATTGGAGCTCCTAGTTGGATATATGTTAATGTTGAGCAGATTTGTCATCTTGTTCCATGTTTACTGTTTCTATTCAAGTTTTGTATTTGTATTTGTTATTTTGTTTGTTATGTTGTGAGCCACCCAGAGTCAATTTGGAGTTGGGCGCCACCTAAATTGAAGTCTGCATAATTTCCATGTGTTTCTTTCAAGTTACTAATTTGCACCAGTTCCATTGATTTAACCATAGAATAAACAGGAATCTTAATGTAGTCACGTAACTTCATTTTCCTTCAAGATTCTTCTTTTGCACTGTGGTCTGATTATCACACATTTCATTGGTTTGTATGTAGCATTTTATGCTTCTCACTGAAAAAAAAATCCTGAAATATTTTATAAATCCAATAAACTCATAATAAAAATTAAAATTAAAAACAATCTATTAAAAACAAATGTTTAGGTTAATGCTAATACTGGGAAAAGCCAATCTAAAATTACTAAGTGTGTCTGCATTGAGGTCTGCAGTACCACAGAAGGGTGATAATTTCATAGATAGAGGTCATATGCTAAACAACAATGTCCATTACTTTATTGTAAACTCAGCTCTGCTGGAAAAATACCTCTGGGCAAGCACAGTGCTGACTGAAAAATGTTCCATCTTTGATGTCACTGGCATCATAGCTGAGCCTGTAAAGTGAACTTTAGCTTATGTTCCATAAAATTCATAGCTCTATTGTTCTGTCACTTTATTGACTCAACTCCACAATAAATCAATAAGGAGCTCTGGCCCCACCTTGCAAGCGATGTCCTCTGAAAACCAAGCAGACAGATCTTTGACAGAATACCACTTTGTCTACCACACCAGGATTTTGTCTGGGATCAATGTACTTTTCCAGGATTAAATTCTGATTGACAGTTGTCTTCTGAATCAGCATTTGGATGCGGTGGTTTTAAAATATGAGACTGCTGACATCGTAACTTGAGTCGAGAAGAGGGATCAGGACAGAAAAACTCTGCTCAGTTCTAGTGCAATCTATTTCTTCCTCTATGGATCCAGTGAGGCCATTCCACCAATTTCCACACCTGTCTTTTCAGCAGCCACACCTGTGGAAAGTTTAACACAACACACACCTATCACTGAACAGATTATGTGACAGGAGTTGTTCAAAATGTGTGGGAGTGTGCAAAAGCTAAGGCTGTGCAATGCTTAGATTTAAAACAATATAGGTGCTTTTGAGCAAGTGGAAAATGCTCATCTAGTGCCTGTCAACTCTTTAAAGTGGCCACCTTTCCTCCCAGCATCATGTATTCTGCCCTCCACAGCTGCATTTTGAGCTCAGGAAAGACATGTTTGGTTTAAGGGGCTGCTGTCGAATAGTGTGTGTGTGTGTGTGTGTGTGTGTGTGTGTGTGTGCATTCATGAGCCCTTTAATCCAAATCACAGCCCTAGTACAGAGCATCTCTTTCCCAACTTCTCAAGCTGCAAAAATCATTTTCCAGGCTCACACATCTTTTTGAAGGATTTGTACAGCCCTACATTTTTAATGGCGACTCCAGAATGCAAATTGCTTTCTTCTAATGAAATCTTTGATTGCAATTCCCTTTCCAACATTTTTAGCCATCAGAGGCTAGCAAGATACATTATCAGTTGTTGTTTATTCTTTAAGAAGATAAATCATGAATAGGGGTATGTGGCACAAATATAAATAGCAAAATGTGCCTGTTCCTCACAGTGTCTGGGACAAGACTGATGAGTGAATACAAGAAATGCAGAAAAATGTGAATTCCATGTTTACAGATGTAAAAGAATGACTGCAGTGTAGTCTCCCTGAATTATAGGGTGCTGTGATTTATGTCTTCTAGCCCAGACCAAAACGTGACTTGATATTAGAACACACTAGAGTTAATCAGTAGGATGAATATAGTCAACAGAAAAAAAAGAGTAGTAAGGAGACCAAGAACTTGGAAACAAGTTTCTAATCAAGTGAAAACATCAGGCAGAAGATGTAGGATATGCTGCTTGCTGCAGGAAATCTGGCCATCAAAATATCACTCAATCTGGAATTATGAATAACACAGGCTGACACCCCAGCTGCCCCAAGACAAATGAAAGGTGACCAACATTCCACTATGGAAGACAACCAAAATCTGTTAGTATGACTATGAACATCCACATGCACCAAGCCATACAACAGTCAAGTAATTTCTAAATTCCATGGATTTTTTCATACTACAGCAGATGTTCAATGAAGCAAAATAATTAACCAGCAAGGAAATCATTGAGCAGTAGCAGTAGTTCCAAATTAACTTCTACATGTTCCAGTAAAGACTTCTTGTTATTTGAATTAATTACAGGGGACACTATATGGACAAAATGTTTTCTAAAACATGGAAAGAATTGGTTATGTTGTGGTTAAGATAGGGGAGGACTGGAAGAATTCAGCTTCAAGATGTCCTTCTGTTATGGAGGCTCACAGAGTGGATTTTGACAAGACTAGTAGTCTAAACAAGGAGGAGGATAGATAAGGGTGGAACATAGTTAAGTTCATGGAGGAAAGAAAGGACTAAGCACTGATATTATATATTTCTGAACAGAAAAGCAGAAACAGTACACATTTTGGAAACAAATTCCAGGTAGAAGCAGTCATGCCACCTTTTAAAATATTTATCTTGACAGTACATGTTATGTGAATTAAGCATCCAGCACAACTAATATATAATTAAAAAAAATTCACACAATTTTGTCACATTGCCTCACCATTGTAGAACTTGTAGCAGATAGATAGGTTATTTATTATATTTTTATCCTGTATTTATTACTTTATAAGTCAACCAGGGGTGGGTTCCGGATTCTTTTACTGCCGGTTTGCTCAGGGACGCGCTTTGGGCATGCGCAGTAGTGAAAAAAAATGCTTCTGCGCTTGCACAGACGCAAAAAACAAGATGGCAGTGCCTACGGGGCGCCAATAGAACCAGTTTGGAGGCGTGGGTGGCCGAGTTACTATCTACTCATCCGAACCGGTCTGAACCAGTAGGAACCCACCTCTGAACTCAGGGCAGGAAACATATCTAATATTCCTTCCTCCTCCTATTTTCCCCATAACAACAACTCTGTGAGGTGAGTTGTATGCTAAGAAAGACTAACCCAAAGTCACCCAGACAAAAGTGTGTGTGTGTACACTGTATATACAACCTGAAAGACGGCAGTGACAAAAATTATACAGCCAGGTCCATACACACAGACACACACAGAGACACACATGTGTGTGTGTGTCTGTCTGTCTGTCACTGCCCTCTTTCAGATTGATTGTTTAATTTCTCAGTCTAGGCTACATTTCTTAATGGTCTGCTACCCAAGTAGGAGGTCTGACACTTTTTACTTTATGAATCCAGGCAAGGCAAGCTGAGGTTGTAAAGGAACAGAAAAACTGAGAAGAAAAAGGAGAGTATCTATACAGTAAAGTTGTTAATAAAGCATATAATTGTACTACAGGTACTAAATTAAGCTGCGGTCTTATTTCCTCCTTTTCCTTTTGTTCCTTTGCTAAGTCATTTGATGTAACAATGTATTAATGTATACAATTTATCTCTCAGTGAATTAATACTTCTTCCATGTCTAGGTTAAACTTTAGAGTGGCAGAATGAAGCCACTTTCTTGGCTTTGTTGTTGGCCAAAAATAAATCATTATTGGTACATATTTCTGGTAGTAGCCGACATACCAGCTAATAGGCTGGGATTTGCGTCTCTCCACATTCACACAGCATGTTGTTATCTGCTAAGAGCCTCTACTTGAGCATATTGGTTTTACACTTAGGTACGCCAATCCTCAACCTATTCAGAGTCCTCCAAGAAGTATAAGGGAAATCAGATCCTTCAGCCATTCCCTCCTTTAATGTTATTCCTTGCTTAATGGTCTCCTTCCTCCATCTTTTAATTCAAGTTTGTTCTTGTATAACTCTCAAGGTGTTTGTTCTTGCCATAAAGCTGTTCCTAGATCTGAGTCAGCAGGCTTGGGACATATCCATTCAGAGAACACCAAGGGACATTCTCTTGCTTAGCTCTCTTAATATCTGTTGCTACCTCCCTTCTTATCTTAAGTGGGATAATGCCAGTGAGAGGATATATTTTCTCAGTTGTAAGTTTATGACATCCAGTCACTAAGTGCATTGCTTCATTCACAGAGATGTCAACTTGTTTTGTTTGTGCAAATGCACCAGTGGTGGATTTCAAAATTTTAGACCCTCTTCTGTAGGTGTGGCCTGCTTTGTGGGAGTGGCTTGCCAGCCATGTGACTGGGTGGGAGTGGCTCACTTGTAAAATGTGGTGAAACTCACTTAACAACGCTTTTGCTTAGCAACCAAAATGTTGGCTCAGAAATTCTGGCATTTGAAGCAAGCAAGTCTTAAAACTGTCAAGTTACAAGACCCTTGCACTCCTAACGCTTTAGAAAAAAACCCCAGGAGTGTTCAAACTTGACAGCTTTATGACTTCTGGACTTCAGCTCCCATAATTCCTCCTCTCGCTCTTCATCTTGATGATATGCAGACAAGCAGGGGGAGGGAGCAGGAACTGGTTCTAAATGGCACTGTAGATTTGTGGAACCTCTTCTATAGAAAAGGTTATAACTGGCAGGAACCCACCCCTGAAATGCACCCCATACTGGGGAAGCATATTCTGCTGCAGAGACCCTCAAGGCCAAAACTAATGTGGATGGCTGAGTTACAGAAGTTCTGTCACTTCAACATTAGGCAACATCATTTGTGTCAAGATTTAGGAAAGGAACAAGCAGTCTGTGCATCAACCAGCAGGTATACATGCTCTTATCCAAGCTTGAAATATTTATTTAATGCAAGTGAGCTGAAGCCTTTGGGCTAGACTTAGACTTAGAATAACTTTATTGTCACTTTGAATGTACACTAATCGTATAAAATGAAATTTCGTTGCAAACAGCTCTCAAAGGGTCTCCACCTCTAATATACATTACATAAACATGACACAATAAATAAATAAATCAAAGTTATGCATATACCAACATACATTATATGACACAGAGAAACAACAGAGTTGAGTTTATTTAGCTGTTGCCTAATATTACAGAGAAGAGCAACCTATCCTCAATTACAATAAAACCAAAGCAGCTATTTTCTCCAAGGGACCATTAACCACTGGAAAATTAATAGCACTGACCAATTTAAGGCACTCAAACATTTGGGTATTTCCTTCGATGCCTCAATGATCTGGAATGAACAATGAAGGGTTATCAGTGCCTGGGTTCATATGTTTTCAAGTGCCATTCTGTACTTTGACAACCATTAATGGAAATAAGCATGTGTGAGTTGACATGAAAATGTTTCGAGCCAAGGTTCACTGGTCATTTGCTCCATGGTGCACAAATTTCTTACTATCACAACTCATTGAGGCAATTTCATGTAAATTTCTAAAAAAATTTTTTTAGCATAGATGTTTTAGTTTACATGCATATCTAACTTCCATTCAAGATCAGATTCCAAAGTAATTTCATCAGAGCCGTGCATATAGCTTTGTGGGTTGAAATACTAGGCTAAATAATTTTGCTCGCTTTGTTGAGTTATTCAATTCACTCAAATTGCTTGCTTTTATCTGAAAGTGGATTGACTGGACTGTGCTGGGTGCAAACTAAAGTGGGCATTTCCCATGATAATTTTCACATAAATTTCACCTGGTCCAGAGACAGCCTGGTTGGAACAAAAAGGCCTTCGGGACTGACATTCAAGCAGAATTTAACCAAAAATTTTTGTTTGTAAACAGCGGACTCCCTTGTACTAAATACTTAGCCAGCAGTTTTGTGTGACCCAGAGAACAGTCACATTAGAAATGGAAACAATCTTACATACTCTATTGTAATGACCTTTCCACATGATGTGACAAAATTAACTAACAGCATCTCTCTTAACCCAAAGACACGCAAGACCAGAGGACAAAATTATTTGCCTCTCTTAGCTGACAGATCACCAGATCTCTTGATGAGTTGCTAAATTAGTTGCAACTACTATTAGGTATTTAATTGTCTAGCACTGCTGATAATTAGATTTCCAGTGCTGATTTTACTATATAATATGTGCACTTTGGTTTTTATGTTTTGGTCTTTATGAAGCAAACCAATGCAAAAGTAATCTGAAAATGGTAAAAAAAAAAACACCCTACTTAAAATAAGAACATTGTAGCCTTGACATTCTTACAGATACAAATAATATTTTTCCAGAATCTTAGTAAATGCAGTATTGTACTTGGCTAACATGAAAAGAACTGTAATGATGCTGAAATACGGTAGATCCCTAAAAATATCAAAAAAGAAAGTCATATGGAACAAATAAAGATATTATTCTTGTAATCTGCATTGGTAATAATTAGCGCTGGTAAATTACAGCAAACAGAACTGAGCCCTCACTCACATGTTTTTTTAAAGTAAAACCTGCAGTTTATACTATGTATAAATCAACAGTAACTGACTGAATATGTCTGTATTCTGGATTAAAACACTTCATATGAATTAGTTTAGACAGTGTCAGTGCTGCTTGGAAGACTTTTGGTATATTTGAGCCGCCGTTAATGTTGCCTTAATATTTTTTAACAAGTGAAAAATTTCAACAAGTGATGCTTGAAATATGTTGTCTTGATGAAAGTTTGTCTTTTATTATTTCCTGTGTGATCAGTGAGAAGATCATGCAGTATAATCGGATTGATTAGTACCAACTGGGCTTCAACATTAGAAAGTCCTGTGGTTATTCTCAGTCATCATCCTTCACTCAAAAGCAGTGCCCCCAAATGTTGAAACAATTGACTTACATTTTGTTTCTTCAGGGCTGATGTTGATTGATTCCATATGTCAGCAGAACAATGTTGTGATCGCTTTTAATTTGTACCACATTTCTCACTTCTTCTGTTCATCTCTTTGGGAGGGCGCACAAATCAAATACAAAGTATTTAAATAAGTGTAAATAACATATGTTTTTTTTCTTGAAATATATTTAATATACCTAAATACTGCAGGGTGAATTTGGGAAAACTCCATTCTGAAAAGGGGGACAAAGAGTCACCAATGTTTTTATAGCACATTTCTCTACACAATCCCTTGAAGGTTATTCCCATCTTGGAACAGTATTAGCATCTGGGAAGAAAACAAAAAACTATTTTAATAATAAAAAGGTCAATCTGAAAAATCAGATTAATAATTTCATCTGTGGTATCTACTGGATTACCATCACAGGTATGATTTGCCCAAAAAGTAGATGAAATAACCACCCATCAAATGGTGATAAATCAGGAGCAGGAACATGAACGTAAATGAATATTTTATGGGATATTTTTTGAATATATATATATATTTCATTTCAACCTGGAAAATGTTGAATTAAATTTACATTACAAATGGGATCTCTTGGAAGTAGGGCAAGCATATGCTGCTGGAATCAATAAATAGATTCCTCAAGGACGGCATGGTTGGAACTGAGTTTCAAGTGACCATTAGAAATGTCTCAAAGATGTATGCCAAACACAAAAGCTGTGACAGAACTTTCAAGTTCTTAAGAGTCTATTGTTTCAAGTTTCCTAATGCAGAGTATTTCACAGAACTTTCAATGGAAATGCAACACTTCAGATTTGAACCATTTAACTCAAATCTCATTTGATTAATAGCAAAAGAGAGTGTCTGTCTTGGAACACTACCCAAAGTTCTTGAAGCAACCCACTTACAATAATGTTGTGGCCCTGGTGGGGAATTATGATGACCATGTCCCATGATAAAAAGGTTCCTGGGCCACACCTCATCTTCTCTTAATTTCCTTGGGGACTAGTAAATCAGCCATTCTTGCTTTGTCTCGATGAGATTTTCCCTGCCATTTTAAAATTCTTCCTATGTTTCCTTTCCTCATTCTATAAGAAATGTTCTAGGTTTAATTCAGTCCTATTAATACTTTGAGAATTTCAGGCAGCAATACTGCTTCATAGGCAATAAATGAGAAAAGAAATGAAAGTGGGTTTTTTTTCCCCCTGCACAATTGTGGTTGAAACTTATGCTGTGGCGTGCAGGTGACGCCTCCTCCTTGAATAATGTTGGAAACAGTCAGGAAGAATATGAATAGCCTAGCCAAATGTTCTTTTATTTCTGAATGTACCAAGATTCCCCCCCCTCCCCTTACTGCCTCATTAAATCTCTTTGCCTGGATGGGATATTGGATTTGACCTTCAGCAGAAGGAATCTTTTTGGTAGGGACAGAGGAAAGATATTGCAATAAATAATTAGTCCTGCCAAGTTTAATAGGTGGCCCTTGGGGTTAATTAATCAGACAATTGAGGTATGCTTTAGCTCTTCAAACACTATCATGAAAAAGACAAATGCAGACATGCTATTGTGGGTAGCAATAACGATGGCTGTTGAAACTCAAAATCAGCAGGTTCATATTTTGAATTCTGCAGTGCATGATGAGCCCTGACATTGTTGCAACCAACATAAATATCCTCATAATTCAAATCAAGATGAAATGTCAGTTAATTTAAAGTATATTTTCTGCTCATGCAACTTCTGTGTGAATACACATTCACATTCTCCTGTCCTAGCACATGCTCTTGTGTTGATTATTTTATCTCTTTAGTCTTTGATAGAATTTAAAATGCTCTATTGCCAGGCCTGTCTGCAGTTCATTATTTTACTACTCCCTTTTAGTACTTCTTTGCCAAAGGAACCAATCTGATTGAAAACAATGGCTCTGAAATATAGATGTCAGTTATGCTGAGCTGTATGCTCTTCTTGGTAGTTCTTTTTCACTAGAAAAGGTTAGTTAATTTGTATTTGATATTTCTCTATAGTGCAAGCAAAAACCCCTCCTGCCCTCCATTTTCCATGTATAAAAGCTAAAATTGGGTATGTCTTGACATTGAGAAAATGTCAAGACATACATTTGATCCAGATGTTGAACCAAAATATTGAACTCAAGCCTTTGAGATGAGATAGTTTAGCAAGCAAAACTTGTAATTTTGGGGATGACATTAGTTTATTCTACAGTTCTGGTCCTAGGATATTTCAATCATTGCTGAGGTTGCTCAATCACAAGTGGCTCAGGATTTCATGTCCAACAGCCAGCTGGTTCAAACAGCTTCGAGCCTTAGGCTTGCAGTTCCATTACATTTGATGTAGGATTATCTTGGGTGAAGAAGTGGTAAATAATTCACTTTTGGATTCACAAAGCTCAGTGGATGTGGTTCAGCCCGGAGGCCTGATCATTCCAGTGGTTCCCAAACTGTTCTAAATGGTCTTACTTATTCTGTTGCTGCTATTATTGAAACTTAAGATATTCTATGGATTATAGAAATGAGCTGGACCCATTCTGCATCAACTCTTGAGTTTAATGTAAAGCTGAAAGCAATGTTAATAGTAAAATGAGAATAAGACCAAGGATAAGAGTCCTGGTGGCTCAGTGGTTTTAATGACATGGAGATGGTCTTCGCTTCAGCAGTTTGAATCCTAGCAGTGAGCTCCCTCTCAGCTTCTGCCCACCTAGCAATTTGAAAGCATGTTATATAGGAATAGATAAACAGGCACCACTTTAGTGGGAAGACAAGCTGGTGTGCAGATGGTTAGGTTTCTGATGGTGCTGGACCGTCTCAGTTGCAATGCCCATTAGACTTTGGTGAAGGAAGTGGGCCCAGGATAACATTACAGGGAAGTGCTTGTCTTTCTTTATGGTGCAGAACTAGCTCACTTCCTCTGGCATACTTTAGAAAAACACAGAAACATGAACCAGACAGGGCTAGAAGCCAAACTACTTCTCTGCATTGGCATTGTAGTCTCCTAGCTAATGTAACATCATTATAAGCTAAAAAATAAATAATAAATAAGACTAAGCATAAATTAAATTCCATTTGGAGTCATATTTTATGGTAGAGAAGGCAGAAATTAATACTTGCTATTCTGCTTCCTGTGATAGTTAAAGCATCATCTGCTCCAGTAGGTATATAATTTTAATTTTATAAATATAATTTTATGTCATTTTATTCTATTTTACATATTTATGTATTTAAATTATATTGTATCTTATCCTATAACTATTGTATTTTACCCTACTCTTATTTTAAATTGTTCATATAGGATTTTATTGGTGATATGTTTTTAAACCTTGTGCTTTGATATGGCCTATAGGCTAATCAATAAAGCTTATTATTATTATCTGCTCCAGTAGGTGACATTAAAGAATCTAAGTGCAAAAACCACTCCAAACACACATTTGCTCCCAGGACAATGAAACAGAAAGGAATTGGAGGAAAAGCAGATAACATCTAAAATGAGAGAAAACAATCTACATTTCTTAGTCTGATCCAATGGTGGGTTTCAATTTTTTTTAGAACCTCTTCTGTAGGTGTCGCCTGCTTTGTGGGAGTGGCTTGCCCGCCACGTGACTGGGTGGAAGTAGCTTGCTGGCCATATGACTGAGTGGGAGTGGCTTGGCGTGGCCCAACTTGTAAAATGTGGCCTGAGTGGGAGTGGCTTGGCGTGGCCCAACTTGTAAAAAGCACTTAACAATGCTCTTGCTTAGCAACCAAAATATTGGCTCAGAAACTCTGGCATTTGAAGCACACTAGTCTTAAAGCTGTCAAGTTACAAGACCCTTGCACCTCTAACCCTTTAGAATAAAAACCCCAGGGGTGTTCAAACTTGACAGCTTTAAGACTTGTGGACTTCAACTCCCAGAATTCCTCCTCCAGTCATGTTGGCTCAGGAACTCTGGCATTGATGTCTGCAAGTCTTAAAGTTTTCATGTTACAAGACCCTTGCACCCCTAACCCTTTAGAAAAAAAACCCCAGGGGTGTTCAAACTTGACAACTTTAAGACTTATGGACTTCAACTCTCAGAATTCCTCCTCTCACTCTTCATATTGATGATGTGCGGACAAGCGGGGGGCGGGGGAGGGAGCTGGAACCTGTTCTAAACGGCACTGTAGATTTGTGGAACCTCTTCTATAGAAGAGGTTAGAACTGGCAGGAACCCATGCCTGGTCTGATCCTAGTATCTGGTGATCAGTGGAACTCAGCCAGAAAAGGCCACAAAACAAAAGGTGTCATTTTTTTTCTAGATAGGCATGTGTCAAAAAAGCTGTTAAAAAAAGATACCACATAGCTATTTCAGATATTGGGAAGATGATTTAGCAAGGATAACCCTATCCCCAAATGGAACAGTACAGTTTTGTGATTTTAAACTGTCTTTTTTTCTTGTTTTTTCTTTCTCTTTTTTTTCTTCTTTTTTGTAAGCCTTCGGGATTGGGCGGCATATAAAT
The DNA here is from genome assembly GCF_051295495.1 of Thamnophis sirtalis. Taxonomy (NCBI): domain Eukaryota; kingdom Metazoa; phylum Chordata; class Lepidosauria; order Squamata; family Natricidae; genus Thamnophis; species Thamnophis sirtalis. The sequence goes on along the minus strand of NW_028261385.1, from coordinate 108,496,929 downwards.
TTTAATAATAAATAAATAAATAAATAAATAAATAAATAAATAAATAAATAAATAAATAAATAAATAAATAAATTAAAAAAAATATCTTCCCAATGTCTTTAATTTCTAACTCACACAGAATGCTTGCAGTGCACTATAGAACTGGTCTACTCAGAAGCCCTCTTGAGTTCAGTCAAACGTATTGTGAATCTTAAGTGATCTAGTATCTAACAACCAAAGCAACTCTAAATTTAGTGAATTGCTCTCTGGAGCCTAATTGCTTAAAATGGAACATTCAACATACTTAGAGTTATCAGAATTATTTTAGAAGGCTGTATCTATCCAATATTAGAAAAACCAGTTAAATGTTCCAAACAGATAATTATTATCCTTTAATTTTCTAGATTTCTGACATATCTGAAAAACTATGATCTGAGCTTTTGACCATCAAGAGAGTCCGAATTCTAAATCACTGCAGTGAGTAACCATGTTCCTTTATCTCCTGTAAAAAATTGTATTATATATCTGCTTTGTATGTATTTTCCAACAAGTGCATGAAATTCCCCAAAACTTTTCCCCATAATTTTACCTAATGAAATTTTAATTTCCTTTTTTTTTCAATCAAAAGAGCATTACAGAATTCAAATGATCACTTTCAGCTAAAAAAAAATCTTTAAGGATTAACAAGCCATACCACTATATAATTAGACAATTAATTATACATATAACAAAGTATCATAATTCAAATGATATGTCTTCAAAAATGTGTTCTATACTGCAATTATTATTCATTCCTGTTGTCTTGCAAGTTAAATGTTGCTTATTAAATGGTTAAGGTTAGGGTATTTGGGTAAATCCCTGCCAACAGTTGTTTAAGCAAAATATATATTACATTTAGATATTACTGAGTAATATTGGATAGCAATAGAGTAATACATTAAAGAAAAGGATGAATGGTAAGTGTTTTAAAATCCTTTTCTTATCTCTAACTATTTGCTATTATCCTGTGTGCAGGAATAAAATAATAGAAAAAACAGAAATGACTTTGGGGTATTTCTTTATTCGCTCATACCATGACCTTACAGTTCAGCATGCAAGTAGCCTTCTGTTTCAATAATTCATTTGCAATGCAATGTCCAGATACCTTCAGAGGGAGGAAGTCCTGTAAGTAACCTGGCCCTGTGCCATTTAGAGCTTATAAGGCGATTATCACCACTCTATAAGCACATTGGAAGAAACTGGGAGCCAGTTTACATAGCAGCAGCTTACATAGCCAGCAGCTTACATAGTAATGATGTAATATGGGCAAACCAAAGAGTGCCTAGCACTTTGTGAGTGGTCTCTGGATCAGTTATAACTTTCAGAAGGTCTTCAAAGGCAGCCATGTAAAACACATTACAGTGATCCAACCAGAAAATGATCCAAGTATGACTGAGCAAAACTTCAGGTATGGATGCTTAACAGATGCAATTGGCATATAAGATATATCTATGCAAAGACACCCCTTAGTCATGGCTGTCACCTGCTCCTCAAGCAGGAAGTGCAACTGAAGAGGACTCCCAAATTGTATACCAGCTCTGTCTGGGGAAGTGCTTCCTTATCAAGAGTAAAAAATAACACTTCACCAGAACTGGGGGGGGGGCACCCCAAGTAAAAACCCATCTTGCTATGTTGGACAGGATCCACTTCTTCCCCATTGAAACCTTCATAGCCACCAGGTCAGCATTGAAACAGCATCAACTCTCTGCCAGGAATGGAGATGACATACAGATGACATCATCCAGTGGGTACACACAGATGTTAGAGGAACAGTGAGAGATCTAAATCCTGGAGTACCCCTCGTTGTAGGGTCTTAGGGATAGACCCTTCCCTCCAAAATCCTGAGTGGAATCACTGACAGGGGAAAGAGAACTACCATAAAACACTCCCAGTTCTTGGAGACAGTTTAGAAGGTTGTCCAGCATTATATCCTGCCTTCTACCCAAGCTCAAAATTCATAGTTTAAAATGAGCATTTAAAATAAAAATTAGTGCTAGCTATAGTTTTGTGTCTGTCTGAATTAATCATATCAATTACCATTAGTCTGGATGGCTACATTACACTTATAGAAGATTAATATTTGTTGTTCTATTCTCCACGAGTCAATTTTTTTCTGATATCTAGCTTGATTGATTGATTGATTGATTTAGTTTATTTGTATGCCGCCCTTCTCCGGGAGGGACTCAGGGCGGCGAACAACTCGAAAGGGGAAAAGGGGATACAAACACAATACACGTAATTAAAATACACAAGAGTCATACAGCCATACAAGTCGAGAGGGGAGGGGAACACATCAACCCCAGGCCTGCCGGCACAGCCAAGTTTTGACGGCTTTCCGGAAGGCCTGGAGAGAGGTGAGGGTCCGAATCTCCGCAGGGAGTTCATTCCAAAGGGCCGGAGCTGCTACAGAGAAGGCCCTCCCCCGGGTGGTAGCCAGATGGCATTGGCTGGTAGACGGAACCTGGAGGAGGCTGACCCTGTGCGATCTAATGGGTCTATGGGAGGTAATTGGCAGCAGGCGGTCTCTCAAGTACCCAGGTCCAATACCATGAAGGGCTTTATAAGTTACGACTAGCACTTTGAAGCGTATCCGGAGACAGATCGGTAGCCAGTGCAGCTCGCGGAGGATAGGTGTAACGTGGGTGTACCGAGGTACACCCACAATCACTCGCGCGGCTGCATTCTGGACAAGTTGTAGTCTCCGAATAGTCTTCAAAGGCTGCCCCATGTAGAGCGCATTGCAGTAGTCCAGTCTTGAGGTCACGAGGATGTGAGTGACTGTCGCGAGTGCCTCCCGGTTCAGGTAGGGGCGCAACTGGTGCACCAGGTGAACCTGGGCAAACGCCCCCCTGGTCACAGCCGACAGGTGATGTTCTAAGGTCAGCTGTGGGTCCAGGAGGACTCCCAAGTTGCGCGCCCTGACTGAGGGGCGTAAATTTTCACCCCCAGCCTGAGTGATGGAGTACTGGCCAAATTCTTGGGAGGGAAACACAACAGCCACTCGGTCTTGTCTGGATTGAGTACAAGCTTGTTAACTCCCATCCAGACCCTGACAGCCTCCAGGCACTGGCACATCATGTCAACCACTTCACTGAGTTGGCACGGGGCGGACAGATACAACTGAGTATCGTCTGTATATTGATGGTATTTTATCCCGTGCTGTTGAATGATCTCACCCAGTGGCTTCATGTAGATATTGAACAGAAGGGGGGATAGGACCGAACCCTGAGGAACCCCATATTTCAGGGGCCTAGGGGTCGGCCTCTCTCCCCCAACTAACACCGACTGCGACCTGTCCGAGAGGTAGGAGGAGAACCACCGAAGAACAGTGCCGCCCACTCCCACCTCTCGTAACCGTCACAGAAGGATACCATGGTCGATGGTATCGAAGGCCGCTGAGAGGTCAAGGAGCACTAGGATGGAGGAATGACCTCCATCCCTGGCTCTCCAGAGATCATCGGTCAGTGTGACCAAAGCGGTTTCCATGCTGTAGCCAGGCCTGAATCCTGACTGAAAGGCGTCCAGATAATCGGCTTCCTCCAAGGACCGTCGGAGTTGAGAGGCTACCACTTTCTTAACAACCTTCCCAATGAAAGGGAGGTTGGAGACTGGCCGGTAGTTGTTCAAACTAGCTGGGTCCAATGATGGCTTCTTCAGGAGGGGTCTCACCACCGCTATCTTCAGTGCCGGTGGGAAGAAGCCCTCCCGAAGAGAAGCACTCACCATCGCCTGGATCCAGCTCCGCGTCACCTCCTTGCTGTTCGCGACCAGCCAGGAGGGACACAGGTCCAGTACACAAGTGGCAGTACTCACCGCTCTGATGGCCTTGTCCACTTCATCAGGAGCAACAGGTTGAAAGTCAGTCCAGAGATGTTGTTCAAGACCTTCCCCTGGTACCCTGGCTGGCTCTGCGCAATTGGAGTCCAGGTCCATCCGAAGCCGAGCAACTTTGTCCGTGAGGAACTGGACATATTCCTCTGCTCTACCTTGTAAGGGGTTATCCGCAACCCTCATATTTAGGAGGGAGCGGGTCACCCTAAACAAGGCGGCAGGGCGTGACTCAGCAGACGCTATCAGAGCGTCAATGTGATTGTTCTTGGCTGTCCGTATTGCTGATAGATATGCTCCGATGCAGGTTTTCAAAAGTGCTCGGTCTGACTTGGATTTACTGGCCCTCCAGCGGCGCTCTAGGCATCTCTTTTGGCGCTTCATCTCCAGGAGGTCCTCGGTGAACCAAGGAGCCCTCCTGGATCCACTGCCGTGGATCGGCCGTAAAAGCGCAATCTGGTGGAGAGCCTCAGACGCTACTGAGTTCCAAGTAGCAACTAAGGTCTCCACTGGACTGTGGGCGAGAGTATCAGGCATAACGCCAAGCGCCGTCTGGAAACCCTGAGGATCCATAAGATGCCTGGGGTGGAACCACCTAATCGGTTCTTCCTCCCTACAGCGGGGGATTGGTCTCTGAAAGTCAAGCCTCAGTAGGAAATGGTCTGACCATGACAGGGGCAAGATCTCACTACCCCTCAAACCAAGATCCCAACTCCACTGCTCCGAGAGAAATATGAGGTCGAGTGAGTTGGACCTTGGATTACTTGGGTCAAGCCCATGGCTGTCATGGAAGCCATGAACTCCTGTGCTCCATCAGAGTGTTCACCGAGCAAAGGCAAGTTGAAGTCCCCCAGTATCATAAGTCTGGGGAACTCAACTGCTAGCTCGGCTACTGACTCAAGGAGCAAGGGGAGGGCTGTTGTCACGCTGTTGGGAGGCAGGTACGTCAACAACAAGCCCACTTGACCCGCAAGGTCCATCTTCACCAGCAAGGACTCACACCCGACAAGCTCTGGAGCAGGGATCCTACGAGGAACTAAAGACTGTCGGATAACAATGGCCACTCCTCTGCCCCTTCCCTGGGGTCGCGGTTGATGAAGCACCTGAAAACCCTCTGGGCACATTTCTGTGAGGGGGACTCCTCCCTCCGGGCCTAGCCAGGTTTCAGTAATACATGCCAGATCTGCCCCCTCGTCTATAATTAGATCCTGGATGAGGGGAGCTTTATGAACCACAGATCTAGCATTCAGTCAGTCACAGTCATACCATGCACTCCCCATACACATAAAATATAAAACTTGAATAAATTTTTTACCAATATATAAAAATTAAGATTATGATTATGAGCCTGCGCAGTCCAGCCAATTGTATAGTCCAAGGAGGCCGGGGGATAATGTCCAAGCCTCCCGAAGAACAGATATCCAAAGTCCAAGGATAGTGGGGCATAGAATAGTAGTTCACAATAGTCCAGAGCAAAACCAGGCAGGCCTGAAAGTCAAGTGGGCTGTGGGTAATAAAGAGTAACAGCGAAAGTTGTAGGGCCAGCCACAGGAGACGGCAGCCAGCAGCACTCCCTCCCATCGGGGGCAAAGAATACCCCGGAGCCAGGGATAACCCCACGGTAAAAGGGGGAGAAAACCCCACTCCCGGCTGTACCGTGACACTACCCGTGGAAGCAGCCCATCGGTAGGCCATCAGGCTAGCGACCCCACCCCCACCCCCTCCCTCGCCCTAATCCTAACCTTATCCTAACTATATTTTAAACTAACCCACCCTAAAGTCTAACCTAGCCCTACCCTGTCCCTAGCCTGACCCTACAGCGGCACAAACAGCAGAGGAGGCGTCAGGCAATCCCGGGGAGGTCGGGGCCCCACAGCAGTCACCGATAGCCACTTCCACGGCAGCCAGACGGTTTTCAGCCTGTTCTTCCAGGTTCCAGCAGGTGTCTTCGGCCCCGGTGGTCGGGGGGTCACTGCCCGCCTCTTACCACAGGTGGCTCAACAAGGTTTGCAAGATGATAAAGCCCACAAACTCCACAGCATCCAGAAACAATAGCGTTATCAAATGGCCACAATGTTCGCAAGTGGCCTCAATAGTTCTAGCAGTTCTCAGCAGCTCACACGGAAAGGCTTAGTTCTCAGCAGCTCACACAGAAGGCTTAGTTCTCAGCGGCTTCAGCATTCCTGACAGCCATGGTGCTCTCAGGTAGCCACGATGGTTGTAGCAGTCAAAGGAGGGGACCCCCTCCCAGCAGCTGGGCTATAATGATCTTTCAGGCGCCGCTCACATCAATCGCGATGCTCCCAGCTGGTCTTAGAGTCCCAGTGAGCAGATGACACCTCCGGCAAGGTCTCCCAGTCAGCTGAGCCGCATTAATTTCCACAATGCCAGCTTCAGCGTCTTCAGCGTCTTTGGCGTCTTTAGCACCTTTAAACACAAACAGTTCGAAAGCAATATCACCTCACACACCCCAAGCACTCCGAGCACTCTCCACCTTAAGCCCTGAGCACTCTCCACCTTAAAAAAAAAGCAGGGAACACCTGAACTCAGCTCGATTCCATTCGGTTCCACTCGCTTCACTCCTGGAGCTCGCCGTCCGTGCGGGGGGGTGGGAGGAGGAAAGACGCCCAATATTCAATAGCTATCTCCTTCATAGGTCATTTATAGGACAGCTATCTTCTAACTGTTTATAACTTTCTAACTGTAAATAATATATCAAGGAACTGAGAAGTTGACTTTAAATGAATTAAAAAAGTAGAATTGAGAGCATAATTTTTATGCAAATGATCACAAATTATGTATAATATTAGCCACATAAGATCAGAACACAGAAAGAAAGACCTCTTTCTATAATTTCAAAAAGCTGGTGAATTTTTTTATACAAGTTATACAAGTTTTCATCAAATTTATTCTATGGAGAATTTGCCATATGGACAGCTATGAACAACTGAAACTTTGAAAATATCATAAAATGTTTAGTTATAGCGGTACAAAGACTAGTGTTTTCAGATCTTTTTCAAACAAGATAAATAGAGAACCAGTGTTAATTGAGAATATACTTCTGTATTCTTTCTTATTAAAATTGGTACATAATAACTAAATTTAGGATCCTATAAACTTGTCACTCAGCTGTTATTTCAAGCTACAGAAAGATACATAAATTAGGAGCTTATTTATTTCATACATGTGGAAATAGCATAAAATCTCATCCTGAAATAACTACGAGCATTGCACTAAGACTACTCAATTATTATATACTAAATAGTTTATGCTATATAATGTCACAAATGGTATGTATTATACCATTTGCAGTACAGCAATTGAGGTATATGGGTTAATGTTTGTAAAAACTTCAAAACAGTTATGGGAAAATAGACAAATTTTAAATCAAGTTGAGAATGCTCCTTTAATATATTACATTAATAATACCTGCAAATGTAGCAATATGAAACATAACTGCGGAGAAGTAATTACTAATCCAGATGGACCTGATCTAAGTGCTGCATTGTTACATAGAGAGCTTTTGAATATTTTCATTTAAATTGCAGAGCTTCTCAATGATTTAATGAAAATTATTTTGTAATCTTTTTTATAAGAGATGTAGACATGCACTAATTAACATCTCTATATAACTGCTTAAATATGTATTTGTAAAAAGCCCATACAGCAAGATTGTTTAGCAAGATGCAAATATTTTAATAGAGCATACTAGAGATTTACACCTTTAAATTTGTCTAGCGTTACAGGCTCAATTGCGTTAGCTGTGATAAGTACCAGGTAGAGCAATAAGAAAGTAAATTACATTCAGTACCAACATCTCCAGAGAAATGAGTTCCACAGAACAGATTTATGATGTATATTTGGTAAAAATTATTTTACAGTGAGATTGTATACCAAGGTTTTAAATGAACTATATGAGATGAGAGATTATTTTTTCATTAAATATATATAAATTATGTTTGGATTTCATCTTACTGTGTGAGCTTTAAGTTTTTTAGAAGGTGATAAAATGAATATCCTCAAGAAAGTTTAAAGTGGGTTTGCTGCTATTTTACATTTTACCAGTGGCTATGATTTTTCTTTATAGTGACCCAGTTTTTGGTTAAATGGTAACTGATAGCTGTCTAGTTTGTAAGACATATGTAACTACAGTATAGTATTAGTGAAAAAAAATCATGTAATCAGTATTAAAATGAATATTTAATTTAATTGTTAACAATATTTTTATGCCATCCATATCTCCAGATTCGGGTTGCATACAAAAACAGTTTGATCTATAACACATCATAAAAGATAAAACCCATCCCCACCACAGATTAAAGTAACTCTCTCTCCCACCAAAAATTAATTTAAAAACATATATAAGAAGAAACAGGCAGACCAGTCACTATACGAAATTTCAAAAGCCCATCTACAATCGCAGTTATGCAAATGGCAGTATAATTTCACCTACCAGTGAAACATCATCCTTAAAGAGATAACTTGACACTCTTTCACGAGGCCTTGAAGACATGGTTCTGCCAATGGGCCTGGTGACCCTTGAGTGACATGAAGCTCATTAAGTGGCTCATTTGATTCTTCTTGCTGCAGGGTGGGGGAGTTAACTGTTTTTTGTATTGCAGTTTTATCCTTGTAAACCACCCAGAGTCACCAAGAGTGAGTTGGATAGCCATATAAATTTTCTTAAATAAATAAATAAGCATTGGTGATGCCCAGGTTTTTGCCCACCCTTAGATATAGAAGCTGGTAGGGTGACTTAGGGCCAGTACTGCTTTTTGAGCCTTAAACTAGGATATTGAAAACCTCTATTATTTGGCATAATAGCATTGGCATGATAGTAAGTCCAAATTATTTTTCAGCTGGTCCCAGCTTAGTTTGGGAAATGGAATTCATTGCTGCTTTAAGATCAGTAAAAGTTGAGAGGAGAGAGATACATATTTTACAAAGTGAATTTGTCAAAGATATGTTGAAGTATACAGTACTGATCAGTCATGGCCAGCTTGTTCCGCAAGCAGATCTTCCTGTTTCAGCCAGTTTCCAAATTTTCATTGCAAGTATCTCCCATTGAGTTTACTGAAAACATTGAAAAAGCTGATGGGTTCAGCAGAATCAGTTTTACTGTCCTTCGTATACATTGACACAGGGATAAGCTAGTTCCCAGTCACTGAAATGCATCCATATTTGTTGATGGCTGTAAAAAGGGACACACATCATACTGCTTTACTTTTAGTTATCTCGGGGTTGATGGAGCATGCTGAACCACCTCTACAGAGTTCGTTGAAATGTTTTTTTTTTCCAGACTTCTCTCAATATGTAATTCTTTAGATGAAGTGGACCATTACTAGAGTGTCCTATTGTGATGCACCTAAAAAGAATTGGGTTCTTTGTTGTAACATTGGGATTAGGGAAAGCTCTAACTGCTTTTATCTCCATTTTCTTTTGCTTAATTAGCTGCTTATAGCATTGCTTCTGGCTAAGTAGGTTGTGTGCTATTGTCATTAGACTGCTGGATTTATGTAAGTTATATTAGCCTCTTTTTAAGCTTCTATGCATTTTGCACCAAACATGATTTTGGGCTGTTTGTGGTCATTACGTAGTATTATCAACAGGTAGGGTTTTTTTTAGAATTCCTGCACTAAGTTATATTATTCTAAGAAATAATGGCATACCAAAAACTCACCAAATTCCATTTTTTCCCTTGCTGCCTGAAGATAGCAAGAGTTGAAGTTTGATTTATTTAAAAGTACCATTTATAAATTAAGAGAAGACTGACATAATTTATATTCAAGAAAACTTTATTCAGATAAATCACATTGCACTCATCACATCAATATTTTTACTTTTAAAATTTGAACGAATACATTGTTTAAAGGAGGTAATTTCTATTTTACACAATGTTTAAGGAAGAATTTAACCAATGTAGAATAGAATGGAAATTATTACTTTCTTTGATTTTGAAACTTTTTTTAATTCAGTCTTAAATTTAACTTTTGACATTTTTTCTCCCACGTCGATGGCCAGTCAGTAGTCCATGTTCCCTTTCACAAGTACTACAATCAAGCCAGATACTTCCACCCTAACCTGCTATTTTATTTCTGTTTCTTAAATATAAAAATATTGCAATTATAAAATTCATTCTGCTCAGTTCAGTTCACTAAACTACCAAACTCGTGTTGAACTTTATCTGTCTTGCCAGGTAAAGCTACTCTATCCAAATTAATGATATACACCAATCTTAGAAGAATTTCCTCTATCACTGCATTCAAGTCATTAATAAAAATACTGAAAGACATCAAGCTGACCCTTGCAGCACACATTTGATAATTCATCCACACTGATGAGCTCTCTTTGAATACACTTTTCAGGCCAGCTGTGCCTGCATATAATAAATATGTCTTTCAATCCACATTTAACTGGCTTACTAATCAGAATGTTATGGGGTACTTTATAGAACTTCAAAGAAGGAGTTCTGTGTGTGCCTTGTTCACTGCCACATTCCAAGATTGAGTCACAGATGTCTTTTTAATTAAACTAACAGCTCCATATGTTTTCTTGGGAAGCGGGTCCAGCAGCATGAGAATTTTTTTTTATTGATTCAGACCACAGTCCATGTTTATTATCAACAATGACTGTCTGCAGAAGTCCAAGTTTTAAGACTGCAGTTTTTACTAAAACTAGGGAACCTGTAGAGTCTGGCATTAGACTAAACACCCATCTCTTCATCTTCTGAAGCCTTAGTGAGATTTATAGAGCGAGTAGTGGTAGATTTTATAATGAATATCTTTTGATATTCAGAATATATTTTGATATTTAGAACAGAGATAAAAATACTACAAATTTGTGCTTATTCCTATTCCTGTTTGTTTTTGTTTGTTTTTTGGTAAACAAGCTGCTAGCAAAAGCCTTCTGAAGGCATTTTTTAAAATAAGACAGCAATTGCATCCTACTAGGAATTGTACACACCAGTCATTGCAAGTATTTGTTGTCTGAAAACACTGCAGAAAAAAATGAGCATTAGTTGCAAAATGAGCAGAATCATGATAATATATTTAGCCCCATAATTCAGTTTATATACATACTAACTCTGTTTTAATAAAGAATTTTTGGAATTGAGATCATGGGTTATCTGAAACAGACAGTTATTCCTCTCTGCAGATTGCTCATGAAGAAGAGTCTGGAATTTCCTAGAGAGATCAATCCTTAAATATGTCATTTATTTATTTATTTATTTATTTATTTATTATTTATTTATTTATTAGACTTATATACCGCTTCATAGAGCTTTCAGCCCTCTCTAAGCGGTTTACAGATTTTTTTAGCAAATTGAGTCAGCAAATTGCCCCCACAGTCTGGGTCCTCATTTCACCCACCTCGGAAGGATGGAAGGCTGAGTCAACCTTGAGCTGGTGAGATTTGAACCGCTGAACTGCAGATAACAGTCAGCTGAAGTGGCCTGCAGTACTGCACCCTAACCACTGCGCCACCTCGGCTCGGCTTTCATATCATTCCCAATAGATACATAATTAAACAACAAAAGTCCCATCAATATTATTTCATGCCACTTTAGATGATCTCCAATTTGTTTTTGAGAGGTATTATCCTTATCTTCTCCTTTGTAGACTTTAACAATATTGCTTTTATGTCATGTTCCAAATCAAGGACTAAATAAATTTTCAGGGGCAATTGGCAGATATATTACATTAAATGTGAACAAGTGAGAGGGCTTTTTCAAGAACTTTTTAAAAATTCCATAATTGGCTTCACTGCGATAGTGGCAGTTTTGTAGTGTCCATTTTCAGTCTTGATAATTTCCAGAAACTCATGTAATTTCTGTTCTCCAAACTGATTGTGGCTGACAGTTGACTTTCTTTCTATATTCCCCCTAATAATTTACTGTCTGAATAATTGCACACACTTCCTCTCAAGAATCAACTGATAAGAGGGAATATAAAGAGTTCAATTTGCTACTGCAATTAATACTTTTGAAAGCTATGCTGTGGTAGAAGTCTTGGATTTAAAGAAAAGAGCAATACATAATAGAGCAATTTTTGCTCATTTGCTCATTTAATGGGTAAATATTCAGTCATGGGCTGTTTTCTTTAATTCAGATTAGATTTAGATTTAGATTTATTTTATTTGTATGCCGCCCTTTTCCGGGAGGGACTCAGGGCGGCGAACAACTCAAAGGGGGAGAGGGAACATAGAACACAATACAAGTAATTAAAATAACCAAGAATTACACAGCCACACAGGTCGAGAGGGGAGGGGAACTCATCAACCCCAGGCCTGCTGGCACAGCCAGGTTTTAATGGCTTTCCGGAAGGCCTGGAGAGAGGTGAGGGTCTGAATCTCCGTGGGGAGTTCATTCCAAAGGGCCGGAGCTGCCACAGAGAAGGCCCTCCCCCGGGTGGTAGCCAGATGGCATTGGCTGGTGGATGGAACCCGGAAGAGGCCGACCCTGTGTGATCTAACGGGTCTTTGGGAGGTAATTGGCAGCAGGCGGTCTCTCAAGTACCCAGGTCCAATCCATTCAATCTGTTTTGGAGAACAAAAAATGGGGCAGGTATGAAGTTGGGATCCCAACAAACAAATTTGCATTGTGATATTTGTGTGCTGAATGCAAACATTTCAGAGGGTTTACTTTTCATGCTACGCCACACTTTTTAAAATTAGGACTTCTTGAATAAGCTATCCATCCATCCATCCATCCATCCATCCATCCAATTTATTTGCCACCCTTCTCATGGTTCAGGCAACCCTGAGGGACTTAACATTACTACATTAATGCATGATACTAATTTTTAAACAAGAATTTCAAAGTCAGTGAGGTGTAATTAAGATGTTGGACTGGGACTGATTATAAGTGTGGATTGATTTCCATCTTTCAAGTTATGGCAGTAAATAGTATACAATAAACCACAACCTAAGTTTACTTTGATAATTTTAGTTAGCATATTATATATATTTTAAACTGATATTTAAATATTTCACAGAGAATGCATTTTCAGATGGATATCTGGCATTTTCTGACCTTTCATAGTTTTAAAAAGATGTTAAAAATATATAAATTTGTGACTCAGTTGTGAGTTTACCTTATCACATTTTCTCATAAGGCAGAATGGGAGAGAGGTAATGCAAAGTTGCTTTGCTCACTTCTCAAATGTCTGAAAAAGCATTTAATGCAAACATAAAAGACAGAAAATATCCTATGCTTTCTCTCTTACTGAATATATTTTTTTCTACTGTCTCAATAGAAAATACAATCACAAAACGAGGAGCAGTTACAACAGCAATATGGACTTGAAGAAGAAGAATCAGAGAAAGCATTTAGTAAAACTTTTATCTTCTGCAAAGCTATCTCTTTATTAATGATATTGCTTCTAGGATAAGGTTAGGCAACTTTTTTCACTTTCTAAAAACATTGGAACACCTTGATTATTGGATTGCAAGTTCCTCAGTAGCTCAGTTGCTTTTGACTTTTCATGACTCAATGGGCATTATTTTATCAGAATTTTGTACTAATACTATTTCTTTGAGTTCTTGAAAGCCTCTGCTTGGGTCATCACTGATTGTATATATAATTACATTATTTTTTTGTTGGGGCTATTTTTTTTTTGACTGATTTTTACAGAGCCAATTTGATGTGTACCAGGCTAGAGACCACAAGACAAAAGAGTTCTAGTCTCGTCTGAGGCATGAAGCCAGTGCATGACTTTGAGTCAGTCACTTTTTCTGAGACCTACAGTAGGTGGAAGGCAATGACAAACCACTTCTGAAAATCTTCCCAAGAAAACTACAGGGACCAATTCAGGAGTAACAGTATTTCTGGTCTTCAAAAAGGGGGAAGGAAGGGTTTGTAAATACTTGCCTGCACACCTGTATGATAAGAGAAGGAATGTAGTAACCAAAACAGACTAGTTTAGTCCAAAGATGTGAACCGTTTGTGAATTTTTACACTCTTTGCTTCATTATAATATTTTTAAAAAGCCACTCCTCAGTATTAAAATGAAGAAAACATGTTACATGCTAAAAATATAATAGGATAGACAAAACCTGGACACAAACGTTAGATGTGTGAGTTTGCATTAACCAATGAATATTTTTCCTTGTTTTAAAAAGTTTAAAAGGTTTAAAGTTATACATAAATAATACTAAACTGCCACTCTTGGTTAAGAGATCAAGGAGGTATCTATCCTCTTTGCTTCTGTGCGGAAATAAAAATCTTTTAAAGCCTTCCCAGCCTCAGTGTGGCTTGGTTCAATGAATCAACCAGGCTTTTAGTTAACACGGGTAGTTGTCAGGAGTCAATACTGACTTAAAGGAGATGCTCAAACATTGATTTTTATGAGGCTTGTGTCCAATTATTCTTGCCTTCTCACGATAGGTACAAAATATCTAGCTTGGACTTCATTATTAGTACTTTTTCTAATGGTTTGATTTCATCTAGAATCAAATGATTAGTCCTTCTGCAAGAAGTCCAAGATATTCTCAACCTTTTTTGTAACACAATTCTTGTTTTTGATTAAGCCTTTCTGATACCACAGCTTTCTCAGCTTTCTGATAGTACAACTTGGAAAATCTTGGTTTTGACAACATGTTCTTTTATCAGTGTGATTTCTCTGCATTTCAGTAGTATTTTGAGATCTGTCATAGTATTTCTCCCAATCTCTGTATTTCATGGCTGCAGTCACCATTTCTGTGAATTTTTAAGCTTCAATATTGAGTTCTTATAGTCAATTTTTATTATGGGGTGTTTGCTCTGAGTTGTGAAATTAAGGCAAGTACAACTTTAATGATAAGTATACAAATAATTCTCTCTGTGATTTTATGGAGAGAAGCATTTGTAGAAAACACTACAAGAAAACAGAAGCTTAGAGAAACTTCTGAATTCAATGTTTAAGTGTCATCCTTTTATAAGGTTGCCAAAAACAGATTCTAATTCAGGAGCTTCGAAAAGGATCATTAAAGCAGTTTTATCATTAATGCTTTTGATTCAGCTATTCTCTTGTTCTTCATTTATGATAGGCATTCTATAATAGTTTGTTTTATTTTAATGGATTATACTTGCCAGTTATTTTATAGGTTTGTTTTAATGTTAAAAGTTTTCACTATATTATTTAATTGTAAACTACTTGAGAGCCCCTTAAAGGGAAAAAATAGGACATTAAAAATAGAACACACAGCTTTACACAGCTGAAAGTCTTCACTGGAGATTAATTATGCTTTCCATAAATTAAGAAATAAGCAGTTTGTAAGATATCTTAGGTTCTAAGTACAGATAATATTCGTGAAAGGTTACCTAGTAATAGCTACAAAACACTCAAACTCTCAATTTGAATAGCTCCCCAAATACTTAATAAATTTATTTACCTAGAGAATGCGGCTATGAGACAAATTATCATATAACAATCCTTACGGTTTAGCCCCACATTTTTCAGCTAAGTTATTAAGAGATTCAATATCTCTATCATTCTGACCATACTAGCTTTCTTATATGATTGTATGTCTCCAACTGATTGCTGCCCACAGTATAAGGAAAACTGTCTTTTTGGGGGGGAGGAGGGAAGTCTGTGGAATATCAATGAGCAAATCCTAAGCATATCTGTATGCATCTTTAAAAAAAAAGTCTGCTGCAGAATTTAGTAAATATGCTGAGGATACTTGCAATAGCTGCATTGCTGTTACTTTTACCAGTAATTGGCATTTCTCAAATAGTATGAAAATGCCAGCTGTCACAGCATCTTGGCCTTGTTGACAAGAGGTCAGGTTGAAAAGCAACTTCTCAACCTAAATACTCATAGAGTTGGAGAGCAGGATGAGGAAGCCAGACTGTTGATTTTATATATATATATATATATATATATATATATATATATATATATATATATATATATATATATATGTGTGTGTGTGTGTGTGTGTGTGTGTGTGTGTGTGTGTGTGTGTGTGTGTGTGTGTGTGTGTGTGTGTGTGCGCGCGCGCACGCGCGCTGATAAATAAATAAAAGGAGACTAATATAGATCTATTTCAAGCTATTTAGCTCTCATCAGCTAGCCATACCCTTACTGGGATTTGAACCTGGGCTATATTACATACTAGGCAGACATCTTAGCCCAGGTTCAAATCCCAGTAAGGGTATGGCTAGCTGATGAGAGCTAAATAGCTTGAAATAGATCTATACTAGTCTCCCTTTATTTATTTATCAACACAAATACAACAAAATGTAACAAAAAGGCAACAGTAAAAATATTGGGTTTCTGCCTGGATGGTCTCTTGTGACGAGCCGAAGGACAGAGAATGGAAGTAGTGATCTTCCTCCCATATTTGGGCATACTGGGGGTTGTAAAAATCTTACACACACACACAGTTCAAAAAAATTAAGTGAGCACAAAAATATGACATCCTAGATCTGAATGAACGAAATATTCTTATTAAATACTTCATTCATTACATAGTTGAATGTGCTGACAACAAAATCACACAAAAATATCAATGGAAATCAATTTTAGCAACCCATGGAGGTCTGGATTTGGAGTAACACTCAAAATTAAAATGGAAAAAAACACTACAGGCTGATCCAAATTTGATGTAGTGTTCTTAAAACAAGTCAAAATGAGGCTCAGTAGTGTGTGTGGCCTCCACGTGCCTGTATGACCTCCCTACAATGCCTGGGCATGCTCCTGATGAGGTGATGGATGGTCTCCTGAGGGATCTCCTCCCACACCTGGACTAAAGCATCCCCCAACTCCTGGACAGTCTGTGGTGCAACGTGGCGATGGTGGATGGAGCAAGCCATGATGTCCCAGGTCTGGGGAACGGGCAGGCCAGTCCATAGCATTAATGCCTTCGTCTTGCAGAAACTGCTGACACACTCCAGCCACATGAGGTCTAGCATTGTCTTGCATTAGGAGGAACCCAGGGCCAACCACACTAGTATATGGTCTCACAAGGGGTCTGAGGATCTCATCACGGTACCTAATGGCAGTCAGGCTACCTCTGGCGAGCACATGGAGGGCTGTACGGCCCTCTAAAGAAATGCCACCCCACACCATTACTGACCCATTGCCAAACTGGTCATGCTGGAGGATGTTGCAGGCAGCAGAACATTTTCCACGGTGTCTCCAGACCCTGTCACATCTGTCACATGTGCTCAGTGTGAACCTTCTTTCATCTGTGAAGAGCACAGGGCGCCAGTGGCAAATTTGCCAATCTTGGTGTTCTCTGGCAAATGCCAAACATCCTGCATAGTGTTAGGCTGTAAGCACAACCCCCACCTGTGGACGTTGGGCCCTCATACCCCCCTCATGGAGTCTGTTTCTGACCGTTTGAGCAGCCACATGCACATTTGTGGCCCGCTGGAGGTTATTTTGCAGGGCTCTGGCAGTGCTCCTCCTGTCCCTCCTTGCACAAAGGCAGAGGTAGCGGTCCTGATGCTGGGTTGTTGCCCTCCTCCAGCCTCCTCCATGCCTCCTGACGTACTGGCCTGTCACCTGGTAGCGCCTCCATGTTCTGGACATTACACTGACAGACACAGCAAACCTTCTTGCCACAGCTCGCATTGATGTGCCATCTTGGATGAGCTGCACTACCTGAGCCACTTGTGTGGGTTGTAGACTCCATCTCATGCTACCACTAGAGTGAAAGCATTCAAAAGTGATCAAACCATCAGCCAGAAAGCATAGGAACTGAGAAGTGGTTTGTGGTCACCACCTGCAGAACCACTCCTTTATTGCGGATGTCTTGCTAACTGCCTATGCTTTCCACCTGTTGTCTATTCCATTTGCACAATTGCATCAATTTGTGAAATTGATTGTCAATCAGTATTGCTACCTAAGTGGACAGTTTGATTTCACAGAAGTGTGATTGACTTGGAGTTATATTGTGTTGTTTGGGTGTTCCCTTTACTTTTTTGAGCAGTGTATGTATGTATATATATGTATATGTATGTGTATGTATGTATGTACACACACACACACACACACACACACACACATAGTCATATAAATACAATTACAATTACAGTTATGCAGATCAGAAAGCCAATATTTTATGCCAGAGAGAAATCATGAGCTAATTTTCTAGTAAGCCTGAAAAAATTAAGAATGTTGTCTAAATATTCATCCATGATAAATGCCATTTTCATGCTTTCCCCCAAATGAAACGTTTTCTCTCAATTTAAAGGCTCATTTTCATAAGAGCCATTTCTGCCATCCTGAAACTTTGCAGATTTGTTATCTACAGCCATGTTTATAATGCCTTGCATCTAAATAAATAAGGTCCATATTTCACTCTTGTGCAACAGCCAAATTCATTCCCATGTGAGAGGCCTACATGAGAAAGCAAACTTATGGAGCAAAGCACGATGCATAGTAGGCCGGGGGGTGGAAAGCATGTTTATGTATTTGGGAATTTTAAGAAAGCAAATTTAGTCTTGCTTTAAGACTTCCAAAAAAGAAGCCTTTTTCTTAGAATGAATATGACTGGATTACTGTCAACGTTTCTTCCTCACCGTTCTACATGCATCCACCTGTCATTATTAAGGTCAATTTTCATTTCAGGATTCATATGGATTAAAGGTCTATCTGTTGTCTTAACGGATGCCTTTGACTGAAAGGCTTTCATTGGATAAAACTGTGTGGTAGCCTAATATTTTTAGCTCTGAAATTTTTCTGTGCCTGTCAGTGTCTTCTTGATCTTAGAACCGGATTCATAGTCCCTCTCGGGAAACAGTTGACTGGAAAGATTTATATAGAAAAAAATCCCCTTTATCCATGCCAGTTACTATATATAACTGTATACTAATAAACCTCCATTTCTCATATTGTCCTCCCGTTCCCATCTCTCTTCTCACATGAATTATACTCTGGGTTCTCAAATTAACATTTTACATAAACTGATTTACTGGCCATGGTTGCACATACATTTCAAGTGTTTGCCTGAATTCATGAGAAGTGAAAGGGCATAGGTGAATGGTGACACAGAGTTATGCCTGCAATGTCCCAATGTCCCATGTATTCCTGGCTTCATACCTTCAGTAGATGTGAAGAGGAACTTGATTCATGATCACTATTATGGGCTGCTCAGAGTAGTCAAACTTTGATTTGGAGGAAGAGGCTTGGCAGGGCCTAACCTTGCAATCCAAGGGCCAGAGTGTTGTGTACTACAGTTTCCTCTCTGGTCCGTTGGGCTAGGGGTGTGTGTCCTTGTTACTGATTGGTTACCTGTTTGACAGCTGGGGTATATAAAGAGCTGTCCAACAGGGCTCAGCTGTTGCCAGTTAGCTAATACGTGCGAAATGTGAAGTGCCGTGTTTGGCAACCTGTTAGAAATAAACTGTTAGCTGACTTAAAGTCCTGGCTCGCCTCCGTTTGTCTGACTGCGGTCTCTCAGCTAGAACACAGAGGATCTTCAGATATCTGTAACTGAGGCTCAGTACGGATAAATGTTGAAAGTGAGATAAAAAGAAAATAGGTTGATGTTGAAGTTGGTTAGAAAATCCGTATATATTCAATTAATTTCTTTACAACTATCACACAGTACTTGTTTTGACATTTATCTTCTCTCCTTCCAAGATCTTAGAGATTCCTTTATTTTTTTAAAATCTTATCTTTCTCATGTTTTTTTTTTTCAGTTAAAACAAAACAACCTTGTTGACAGTTCATTGTAATATGTGGCTGGGATGTAGCATAACCTACCTCTAGGAGCGAGTGTATTCCAGCAGGTTCTAGGGACCTTTAAGGGATTTTCTGGCTAGTATGGGAGATGCCCTTGTCAAAGACCGTATTTTGCCCTCTGGAATACAGAGATGAACCGAACAGGTGGCAGGATGCCTCCTGAACTTTCTTTCCTTATGTGCAGAGCTTATTCAGCCTCTTGATATAACCACAGCTATAGGCAATGAAGCAAACTGGTAGATGACAAAAATATGGGAAGATTAAGAATGCATTATAAAGGGTGTCTTTTTGCTATAATAAAGGCAAAAAAGAAGCTATTCTCCTTTCCTACTGTATCTTCAGTCCACCCATGCTGTTTTTTCAAGTTTTTGGGGACGTTTGGAGATCTGACCCAGCAAATCCTACAAAAGCTTTGGTATTGCATTGGCTAGATACTTTGAAACAAATTTTAATTATGATCTAGACTGCCACTTTGGCCATTAAATGGCCAAATTAAATTAAAGGCCATTTTTCTAGTCAGATTCTCTTACATAGATTTGATGTCTTAAGATATATGGATTTAGATACAGTATTTGGAGGAGCTTGACCTCCCTGTTTGAATCTTGCCCATTAGATTGATTACTTCTTGTAGGAATGGGATGCTCATCTGAGACCAGCAAATTATTGTTATACAAAGGTTCATTCCTAGCCTCACAGCCTTTTCTCACTATACAATTAAAGAGTTATTGACCTATCCTTGAGTTGGCAAAAAACAAACAAACAAACAAACAAACCACCACCCAATATCTGCATGAAATTTGCTGTCCCTGGTGCCAATCTTTATTCCAAGTCATTGCCGAATAGCATGCAGTGTGTGATAACAAAGAGACTGGTTCAGTAGCCCTTTAGTTTGCCACTTGACAGTGTGAAAAACATTCACCAATCACAGCACAGTAGAGGATGGATCTTTCACCAAGTCTCTGTCAGCTATTTCTGTTATAAATTGTTTTCACACACACACACAGCACCACCATTTGACAGAGATAAGTCCTCTTATTTGTCAAAAACAAGCTGAATAAAGCATGCAAAAATATTAATAGAAAAGAGTTCTGACAGTGGCTTTTTGAGGAGAGTATTTTTTTATCTAGGAATTTGCTTTTCTTCCTTTCCTTCTTCTACACAGTCATCTTTATAGATGTCTGAATTTTTCTGTGTTGTGTTCTGGTGGCAAAAAGAGCAGAAGAAAGAAGTTGGTCCCGTTGTCTCCTAGTTAAACTGTTTCAGCCTTGTTGCTGGGTAAAAGGATCTGTTCTTGGATATATCTTATGAGCCCTTTAAAAAGTCCAGGTTGGTGTAGTCTTTTAAGGAGACAATGGCAGATACTGGCTGGGACTGAAGAAAAGGGTAGATACCCTCTACTCATCCCATAAGCTCTTCTCTGTTCATATCCACTTCAATTCACTCCACACTAATTTTACACACTTTTGAGAGTTTTTATATAAATGGGGAAGCACTAATTTAATCCTAGGGATTAGCTAGGGATGCATTAAGCTTATCTTAATCATGGGCTGGGGAGAAGATGAAAACAGTGTCATGCTTGTGTCAAGGAATCATTGTGTCATGGTTAAAGGCAAGGGACTTGGCATCAGTAAAGAAACCCTTTGTAAGGTCTTGGAAAAAAACCCGTAAGATTCAGACCTGATTAATTTTAATTTTATGGCAGTGGTTGAGAAGTTGCTCAAAGAGTGGTGAGAAGTTGCTCAAAGAGTGGTGACTGATCAGATACAAACACTCTTTTGTGAAGTGGATTGTTTAGATTCTTGGTTGCCTTGTAGGATGAATTATGTTGAAGACACAGTGAATTCACCTAATACCATTCTGGAAATATTTTCTGATTTGGATGGAGCTGCTTTGTATGAGATCAGGTCCATTCCTTGAAGGTGCTTTTATATCTACCTTTGTCATTAAGTGCATGCAGAAGAGTGTTCCTATAGATGAAGTACTTTTTATTAATATAAATTGATGTAATAACTACATTTATATTTGAATAGAGATAGGCTTATTACAGCAACTGAGGCAACTGATCATTTTAATGACTGCAAAGTCTTATATATGAGAATTCCTTTGAGGAAGATCTGGAAATTCTAATGAATACAAAATAATGGATTTGAGGAATAGGATTGCCGAGGTGGCGCAGTGGTTAAATGCAGCACTGCAGGCTACTTCAGCTGACTGCAGTTCTGCAGTTTGGCTGTTCAAATCTCACCGGCTCAGGGTTGACTCAGCCTTCTATCCTTCCGAGGTGGGTAAAATGAGGACCCGGATTGTTGTTGGGGGCAATATGCTGACTCTGTAAACCGCTTAGAGAGGGTTGAAAGCCCTATGAAGCGGAATATAAGTCTAACTGCTATTGCTATTGCTATATGAGCTATGCCAGTTTCTTGCTATTTTTATTGACAACTAAAGTCAATGATATACAGTTCCTTATTGGTTCATATGTAGGATATACTATTTACCGGTAGTTACCTGAAGTTCTCATAGCTATGAATCACAGTAGCTGAATGTCTCATCAAGCAACAGTCTGTTTGTATTAAAGGATCATTTGTATTAACTTGCTCTAGATCTGTGAGGTGCACTGAATGATTATTTAAGATAGAGCTTTTCGTGGTTGACCCCTTGATTCTTGAATACTTTCCCCAGTGACTACTTTACAAAAAAAAAATAGCCTTTCCAGCACTCTTGAGAAAATAAAAATGTTTTATTCTCTCAAGAGTAAGTTTTTTTTTAACTAATTTTATATTTATGTATATTCTACATAGGACATTTTCACCAAGTTGCCTGCTGCTTTTATTGCTTTTTATTGGGCATTTTGATTAATGAATTTATGGTATGTTTTCATTATTATTCAAAAATTAATTATTCTAATCCAGCCTGGGTAAACTTGATTTTAAAAGGTGGCATAAAAATAAATATGATCTTGAGAAACAGAAGTGGATTTCACCACAGTGACATTCTTTGTATATTTGACACCAGTGTCCCAGAAATGGTGGTAGAGGTTAGAGTTTTCTTCTTTGCCCTGTCAATCATTGCCATCAGCTTGGGTCCTCTTGATAAAACTTAGTAATGCTACTTCTATTTCCCACCATTAATTCCCTTCTCAAATCTAATATTCATATTGTTAACCTTGAAATAAAATTAATTATGCCACTAAGCATTGAGATTAATACTAAATTATGGGACTGATGTGCATTATAACTCTTTGCATTATAAATTAAGCATGACTTCATATCTGGAGACCTAAGTTAAAATAGGGAATAAACTCAGAGAAACAAAGAACCACGCGTAACAGTTCAAAGTGTTAATTCTTTTAAAGTTTTTGTCTTTGTTTACCACCCACTCTCAGAGTCTGTTGTGACATGCAACTGATTGCGAGATCTGTGGCGTCAAGGCAGGAGCGCAGAAAGGGAGATCAGATGCAGCAGGAAGGAAAAGAAACAGGATGGCTGTGTTCGGTCGCCATAGCAACAGAACCCCCTCCCTTTAAGATGTATTGCTGAGCCCTTCTTTGGAAATAAGTGGTAAAACTTTTTTTTATCACCTCTAGCACATCTTCCCAGCATTATCCAGCTGAGCTTTTCCAGATGGTGAGAGGCATGTTGCCATCTGGTCCAGAGAGAAATTGGTGATACCCCTGGTGGCTTATTCTGATAAGTTTAGTAGGCACTTAAAAGTTAAAGTCACTCAAATCTTGGGATGTGCATTGGTTGGTAAACTTTCAAATCTGATTCGGTTTTCTGATAGATTACTTTTATATATATATAAAAGTGTGTGTGTGTGTGTGTGTGTGTGTGCGCGCGCACGTGCTTGAATCATTTACATTACTTTGTGGCCTGTTGTGACCTCATCTTGTATCATATGGCTTAACTTTTTCTAGCAGTTGCACACTTAACATTGTTCCTCTTGGTTTATATATATTCCTGATTCCAGCAACAATGTGGATAGCCATAAGCCACTGCCAATGCTCTGTTGATTCATCCAGAAAGACCACAGCCAACATTACAGAATTCTAAGTGAAGAGTAAGTCACAATTGGTTGAAGAGAGGGAGGGATAGGAGGAAGAAGATACAAATTGAAAAATCCATCCTGGCACAATCAATATCTACAGTCTTATGTCTGGGCAAATCTGCCCTAATTCAATTTTCATTGGAGGCTGAGATTTGAAGAGGGCATGATTTGATCTGAATGTATGATTTGAGGTCCAACTTGTTTTTGGAATTTAATTTGAAAAATAGATTAACCAATGGGCTATTACAAGACACTATCCATTATCTGCAACCACTTCATTTTTTTTTTTTTTTGCAAAATAATATAAAAACAACTGAGATGATTGATTCTTTAGTGGGCATTAACCCACCAAGACTCATTTAAGAGTTTCACTGCAATAAAATATTGGATATTCTCCCTGTGCCTCTTTTGAGGCAGATATTTATTTATTTAACTTGATATACCAATGACTACAGATGTGTCCTGGCAATTTACAAAAAAACCCCACATAAACAAGATATTAAAAATGGTTAAGTAGCTGGTTAGAAAAATAAAAAGAGCAAATTACTGGTTAAAAGTCATAATTAAAACATTAAAAATAAATAGACTCCTACTGAAAATGATGTGTTCTAAGGATTTTAAAAAAATAATTAAAACATTAGACCTGAACTTTGCAGAGTATACTTTCCAATGTATTAGGACAGCATCAGAAAAGGCTCACAGTGACTGTCGGTAAATTTCTTCACATGATCTCATTAAGTGTGAAGGTTCATATAAAAAGAGTTTCCACAAATAGCTTGGAGCTAAGCTATGGGGGACTTTAAGATTAGAGTATGTTGTCCAGAAACAAATTGGATCTAATGACAGTTGGAATATGGGATCTTTGCATTTCCCCTGAAATCAACTTGTTACTAACTATTATACTGAGGCTTTGGGAGTGATCACAAAGCAGCACTATGTAGAATGCATTACAATATCAAGCTAGGAGATAACCACCAAGTTATAAAATACTTTTTCTTCCAGAAAGGGACACACTAAACTAAGAAAAGGTATTCCTGACTATTCTGTCAATCTGAGAAACTAGAGAAAGAACTGGATCTAGAACTACCCACAAATTGCATATCTGCTACTTCTGGAAGACTCTGCATATTTAGAAAAAGCTAAACTACTATTTCTTTGGACTTGTGGCTTTTCACAATGAGTATCTTATTCTTGTCTAGATTGTTTGTTTTTATTATCCCTCATTCAGTCTAGTTTTGACTGCTTGAAGCAAGATGAGCCACAGCATATCCTTAAGATGTTATAGACATAGAGGACTAGATTCAACATACTGATAGTATTCAATTTGAGATCTATTGAATATTTCCTCCAATGATTATGAATAGATATTAAAAATCACTGGAAGAAAGACAGAGTTCTGGAGAAAACCATAGAATAATATCTGCTATCCTCAAATGACAATCTGAAATCCTCCTGAGAAATAGTATCTCTCAGGTAATCCAACCCTGTTTGTATCAAAAGCTGCTGAAATGCCACAAAGAACCAAACAGAATTACACTCTCTTTGTTGATCCCTAGATAAAGAAAATCTGTTAGGCCACCAAGTCTATCTTAACCTTGAAGTCTTATCCGAACTCAGTTTGAAAGGTAATTGCCTTCTTCTAGGACAACTTGCAACTAAGATGCCCCTGTTACATTTCTTTACTCAACCATAGAAGTTAGAGCAGGCCTATAATTGTCTATTTCTGAGATATTCAAGATAAGCTTCTTAAGCAGAGTTTAAATAATTGCCTCTTTTAAACAAGGAAGGATTCTCCCTGAGAGAGGCATTTTCTGCACTAAAAGGTAGTCTCTTTCTTCAACTTTCCAGCCAGAAGTTATAAGTCAATCTAGGCAAGAATCCAGAGAAAAATGGTGAAAGATACTGTTTCAGGTAGTCAGTTCATGTCTTCTATTATAATGGTTCCAGTTCCAGTTAAGCAGGCCTGTCAGCAAGAACTGTAGGTGAGAGCAGAGCAGACACAGGGTGTGTGGGGTCTGTGAGTAGTTGCCTATGGAGCACAGAGAAGGTGGGTGAGCAGGCAGGTGGGTGAAAAAGTAACTGGAGCAGTATTGACTTGCAACCTCCTGCCAATCTCCTGCCAGCTTCCCCATTATGGCAAATTGGCAAGGAAGATAACAAATGACAATCACGTGTCCACAAGGACACTGTCACAGCTACAACTTCGCAGAACAACATTTTCCACAGTCCTCTTTATTCTGTTTCATTACAATAAATCAAGGTTACTTAGCCAAACTCATATGTTGTACAAGTTCAAATTTGTCTTCAGTAAATTATAGTAATGCTGTAGATTTAGAAAATGGTTTCATTTTTTAAAAAGAATGCTATATCATAACCATTCCCATCCCTTACATAAAAGAGAGAAAAACACTAAGAAAAGCAAACACATTTTTTGTATTTTTTGGGTCAAAATTTCTCAGGACAATTCTGTACATGGATATTTAGAAGTGAATCTTGAGTTTTTACATTAGGAATTTTACATTCAAAAACAGTAGTACTGATGAATATTCAGAACTAAAGCACTAAGGCAGTGTGGCTGAAAAATGCAGTTCACTGTGTTGAATGAGATTTTTTTCCCAGGTAAGCAGATATCACAACTATAGCAGCAATTTTGGCTTAGTAGCACATCCAAGGATGTTAGATCACTACAATCAAATCGCTACTATGGTGGTATGTTGGTAACCAGAACATGTTGCAAGGTGGAATTTTGCCTGGTCTTGAGTTTACTAAAAGACAGACCTCAAAGTGTACATATGAGAAAAATATTGGACAAAACTGCTTAGAAAGAAGAAAAATAATGCCATCTTGTTTTAAGAAGCATTTCATTACTGTAAGTGAAGCAGTGTATCTTGGAAAAGTTCTATAAGAAAAAAAAAAGCAAAATTAGAATTAAGTATAGACAATTAACTATTCCTAAATGACAATCTGAAATCCTCCTTTGCATAATATTCCTATAACTTGCCCAACCACTCATCCAGCATGTGAGAAGAAATGGAATATTGTCTTAGCTAGAAGTGCTGGGGTAACATGTGCTCTACATGAATGGAGAGATTTACAACATCCTCTCTTCAAAAATGTGTTTAACTTATCTTTCCTGCAGGAACTCACAAGTGCCCCAAATGATGTAAAAGTTGAACACTGTATTTTGACTTTTGCTTCTAATCTTGTTTTTATAATGAAAAGTGAATCTGGTCCATTGTTAAAGTGTGAGAAGAAATGTAAGAGAACAATTTATTTATTTTCCATAAAAATAATATGCTTATGCTTACTAAAATTAATAGTTACCTCATAATTCATGAAATAATTGTCTCAGAACTACTTAGGACAGATAGGAGAACAAAGAATCTTCTTCTAAGATCTTCCAACTCTTCAAGATCAAGAGTGGTCTGAATCCAATATCTCCCCTCTATCTATGCCTTCCCAGCCACATTGACGCTTTTTCATATATGACAACGACTCCTCCTAGTTCGTCATCTTTTTGGCATGACTGGCTGGTTCAGTAATTTTGCTCTCAAAAATTGGACTGTGACCAAAGCTTTATGGTGATTTAGAACAATGGTCTCCAACCTTGGCAACTTTAAGACCTGTGGACTTCAATCCCAGAGTTCCTCAGCCAGCTTTGTTGGCTGAGGAACTCTGGGAGTTGAAGTCCACAAGTTTTAAAGTTGCCAAGGTTGGAGACCACTGATTTAGAATAAGAGTGGAGCAAGTTGAGAATCATCTGCACCATTCAGAGTAAATTGAATTGAATTGAATTGAATTTATTAGATTTATAGGCTGCCCAATCCTGGAGGACTCCGGGCGGCTTGAAATCAAAATCTCTTTTAAATCAACCTAACTTACCCCAACATTGGGCTTCTGCTACAATGGATGCATGAGCCTAGAGGAGACAGAGTACAGTCAATCCAGACATTAAAATTAATGTGCTGAGTTACTGAAGGCGCAACAAAAGCAAGAAACAAAAAATGAGAAATCCTTCAAATTTTAGCTCTTTCTATAGCATAACTAGACAGTTAACTCAAAAAAGTTAATTAAAGCAGCAATCTCTACCATTGTTAATGCTGCCTACTTTCTCGCTTTCTCATTTTCTTTGCAGTGTCTGCCCTTTTCTTGCCAACTTTCCAACTAGTTGAATCCGTTCTCTCCTTTTCATATCTTCCCTCATTCTGGGCCTCTCCCTACATTATTCCAATACCCAATGCCTTTTAGGAGCATTTATTAATATTTATTAAATGTATAAATTATCCAGTAACTATGCCACAACATTATTAAAAAGATGAAATAATAAAGGCAATGTATAAGACCCAATTCTTTATTTCCAAATTCTACATCCTAAAATCTAAAAAGTAAGAGGGCTAGGCAATCTAGAAGAAAAATAGAGTCATATCAAATGGAATGGAACAAATAATTCCAAAATCAATCTTGAGCTCTTTCTCTTGTTTTTCTAGTCCTTCTTCCACCATATAATGGCTTATAATCTAGATACAAGACTATAAGAACTTTCTCTCGACATCATCTGAAAATGCTAATAAATCAAACAGCACAAGTTATGTAACGTGGTTGGGAGTTTTAAAAAAAGTAATTAGTGTATCTTTTTAAATGCTAAGCCTTTGAAAGTTCACCGAGAAATTTAGTGGGGAAAGAAGCAAAACACCAAAGAGATGCAACTGATTAGCAATTAACAGTTGCAGTAAGCAAGTTTCTTCTTCAGAGCCACATGCAAATTTCAAGCCAATTTCTCTTGTGACTGCATTACAGGTAGTGCTTAAAATATTTTTTCTATTCTGGCTTGTTGATAAATCATTATTAAATATTTTACATGTATTGTACTTTTTTCATATAAGATTCAATAGTTTATCAAGCAATTTCAGAACTTCATTCAAGTTTGTTATTTTATTTAGTTTTTGTTTGATTTGTTCTTACAGATCAGGATGACACAGATGAATGTACATAATGTACATACAGAAATGTGACCCATACTAGAATATGACAGATGACAGCCATCCTAATCAAGGGATCATTTCTATCATGGAGAAAGATAGCAAGC
The DNA here is from genome assembly GCF_051295495.1 of Thamnophis sirtalis. NCBI lineage: Eukaryota > Metazoa > Chordata > Lepidosauria > Squamata > Natricidae > Thamnophis > Thamnophis sirtalis. The sequence goes on along the minus strand of NW_028261385.1, from coordinate 108,468,279 downwards.
ATCTAGAAAAGGAAGATGGCCAAGAAAAGAAAAAGATGAAAAACTACATACAATGAATCCACTCATTAAAACTAATTCAATTCTTAAAGCAGTGATACAGTTTTAAAAGATGCATGTGGAAACATGAAAAAGTTGGGTAACAAGTAGCCCCAGTTGACTTCTGCTTGTACCATGCCTGAACCTTCCAAAGCATTTTCAAACTGGGACAAAAGTCATATGGTTGAGCCCCTGAAAAACATTTGCAACCCCAGATAACTGCAGATACATACATATAAGACAGAAAGCCAAATTGGATATAATTACCTGATCATCTGGCAGAAACAGAGCATTCCAAGTAAAATGTCTTTCTTTCTAAGCAGTAGAAAATGTCACCCACCCATCCACAGGTGGACAATTCTACCCTAAACATCTAAACCCAGAAATCTTTAAGCAACTACACTCATGTTGGTCTTGTGGGGAAAAAAATATTATCAAAATTAGGCAAGTGCTGCATTGAAAGCAACCATTTTGTGTATACGATGAGCTGCTTTGGAGAATTTCAAATTTTGAGATATTTTAACGAGCTTTTACATGGAAACTGCATTACTTAGTGTAGATAGAGCCAAGGTGGCGCAGTGGTTAAATGCAGCACTGCAGGCTACTGCTAGATCAGCAGGTCAGCGGTTCAAATCTCACCGGCTCAGGGTTGACTCAGCCTTCCATCCTTCCGAGGTGGGTAAAATGAGGACCCAGATTGTTGGGGGCAATATGCTGACTCTCTGTAAACCGCTTAGAGAGGCCTGAAAGGCCTATGAAGCGGTATATAAGTCTACTGCTATTGCTATTGCTATTGCTATTGCTATAAATCATAGTTCCTCAAAATAATCTCTTGGGATATTCCCTCAAAGGAACACTTACTTACCTACCTATCTACCTACTTACTTACTTACTATGGTGGCCTAATGTCAAAACCCTATGGTAGTGAATTTGAAAATATTTCCACTTTAGAGATAAATCTCTCAAGGCTTGCAAATTGCTAGGGTTCTGGGTTCAGGTAGTCTCATTGTTTTGCTAGGCTTGCTAGTTTGTGAATTGATTTTGATTTGGGAGTGCCTAGGCCACCTGCAATTAATTTTTAAAAAGGCACATGAGGGCTCTGAGTCAAGGTGATGTCAAAGTGATGGGTGGCACCAATTTCTTAAGAAAAAGTAAGAAGGTTAATTGAGGACAGAGGTTGTACAGTAGATGAGTGGCTAATAAAGTGTTTGTCATCCATGTGTTTCCTGTCTTTATTTCAAGATAAAAGTATGGTGAGTCACATTTCAGACTTTTTTAAAAATAGTATGCAAATTCATAAGCTTCAAATTAATTCATTTTCTTTGGTGAAATATACAAGCAAATATGATAATTAACCCTAAAATTAATTCCAAGAGATTTTAAACCCTTGTGGCATTTATCCTTAATAGCCATTGACTTCTATTTAAATAAGATTGAGTTGTTCTGTTATGATACGTATTACAGAAACTGAAATGTCAACTTATGCATAGAATGATGTTCTCTCTCTCTCCCTCCCTCTCTTTCTCTGTTCCTCCTTCCCCACCCTCTCTCTCTTCTTTCTGCCCCTCCCTCTCTCCTCTCTCTCTCTCTCTCTGTGAATGTCTTCAATGCATTTACCATATGCGACGCATATATTAATTTATAGCAGCAAGAAAAAATGCATTTAATAAATGTTAAAGCAGGAATATAATAGGATGGCATGGCCTCTTCATGAAACTTCAACTGTATCATCTCTTTTTCTCGATGTTCTAATACACTGTATTATTCATAAAATACAAGGGAGACCCTTTAGAAATATCAAAATGGGAACTAAGCCTTGGGTCACCTGTAGGAACATCATAGATAGTTGGTGAAGACTGACCCAAATAGAGTAGTTTTAAAATGTATACATTCTGGAATCTTGTGGCTAAACTGATTGGTGACAGCATTTAGGAAGTAGAATTATTCTTATGAACACTTTGGAACATTTAAATTTCTCTTAAACTTTTAAATGTAATGTTCAGCTAGGTATCACTATAAAAGAATTTTATCATTTGAATGGCTCACTTCTGAATTTACTAGATTAAATTAAATTAAGTAATATCATTTAGTAATTTAACTTATTAGCCACCAGTGTGAAGGCCAATAATGCCATTTTTAAGGTGGGGCCCAAGAGGACTACAGGATGTGGTGCTGGAGTGCATGTTCACTTCCAGGAACTTTTGCACAACTTCAGTTCCCACTGCCTGAGCAGTGAAGGTAGTAGTACGGTCAACCTTATTGATGGACTTGTCTGTTCCTAAGACTTTTAGTCAGTTTGTCACCATTAGCTAACCATTTCAAAATCTGCCTTGTCTTGATTTTCTCTGTTCATATATACAGTACATCTACAGCAAATGCTTACCTTAGCCCAGTCCCCACATCTGGACACAAATGAATCATTACTCCCCCCCCCCCAACACACATATACAGAAGCATTCCATTACTGTTGAGAATTCTGGTTGCCATGCTACAGTATGATGTCATCATCACAACACTTTCTGAGGCTTTATATGCAGGAAGAATGATAACTTGATCTGAAATCCAATACTGCTCTTGTGACATGGGTGCCATAGTAACCACAGCCCATGTTCTCTATTGCCAGTTCTATAGGGACACTCTGTAGATGATTACCAATTGATTACCCCTTTTTATTTAAATTTCCAGGGCAGCTCATAAATTTGTGTTTGCCTTAATTGTTAAACACACCAGATAAATTTATTTAATAGAACTCTAGTATCTATGAAAACAATCATATTAGTTAAAAAGCTTTGGAATGTAATATCTAAAAAAAAAGATCTGATTCTTTTTCCCATGCTAAATTGACTTTATGGAGAAATCCAACATTAAAAATTTGGTGGGGGGGAATGGTGATCTGGAAAAATTGGGCGAAAACAGGAATATTGACTTTGGAACACTTGATAGATGATGGCGATGGATTTTTAAAACGCACTGTGCTTAGAAACAAATATCATCTATCAGATGTAATTCAGCAGCAATATTTCCAGCTACAATATCTGTTAACAATATTGTTTGGAGCAGCAGCATTTTTAGCTTCACAAACACCTAAAACAACTGGTTAAATCTTTTAAAAATGAAAAACCTCCTATTACTTTCTATAGTTATTTGTTATTTAGAAATAAATTTGATATGTAGGTGGTAAGAGCTGGAATAAAGAGAGGTTCCTATATTGCTTATACAAGCTGTGCTTCGAAGAACACTCACACAACAAGCAACCTTGGGCCACCCAACTTTCAAATGTCATCTCTCAATATGGATTCTCCCTCCAATTCCCAGTCCAATCAGCTCTAAAGGCCAAGGAAGCTCTCAAACAAAGAATTATTGATGTGGCTGCCCAAGATGATATTGCAGCACTTAAATGTGTCAAGTCTCTAAAGTGGCTGGCTCAACACAAATCACCCTCCCAGTTAGAAAAAAAAATTAACAACTTCTCAGAAGAGCTTTTTCTAGAGCTCAGTTTGAACAACTGGACTTCATGGGAAAATGTGGGAAGTTCATGGAGTCTCCAAGGAAGAAAGTTTATCCGTTTGTGGAGCACCAGCCATTGAAGACATTAGATGCATTCTTGTCGACTGTAGGTTGTACTCTCCACAAAAAGCTGTGTATTTAGATCTTTGTTTAAAAACTAAACAATATTGGGGGAAACAGTCTTATTCATGCAGGGAACAAATCTGCACCTCCTCAGTAAGACTATACTCTTCATTTCAAAGGCCATCTCAAAGAGGACAGAATACCTTGATCAGATTCGAGTTAACTGTTGGGGTGATGATGATCTATTATGAAGGGTTTTTTATCTATTGTGTTTTTGGATCAGTATTGTACATTTGATACTGTCTTAATTAATAAGGTTCTCTTCTTCTACTACTAGATTACTTTATTCTAAAATTTATTTTTTAATCTAAAAGAAATATTTCAAAATATTTAAAATTTATTTAAAATAATTTTATTTATTAACATTTATTCTACTTTATTCTTCTATTAAATTATTTTATCTTACTCTTTTAGCTTCATTTTATCTTACCTACTGTATTTAATTCTATTTTATCTCACCATAGCAATTATATTACTTCAATGTATCCTAGAACATTTTATTGTGGCTGATGCTCATTTGATATGGTCAATTGATTAATAAATAAACTACCCTGTTTTCCCCAAAAATAAGACCTTCCTGGATAATAAGCCCAATTAGGCTTTTGAGCACATGTGCTAAAATAATCCCTCACCCAAAAATAAGCCCTCCCCAAAAATATTGCACCACAGCAGCACCCATGAGGTGACCACACTCACTGCCTCCTGTACCTCAAAAATAATAAGACCTTCCTGAAAATAAGGCCAAGCACTTATTTCGGGGATCAAAAGAAAATAAGATCCTGTCTTATTTTCAGGAAAACATGGTATATTGTATTGCATATTGCCTAGATGATGGGAAAGAGTCTTAACTTCTATAACAAGAGGGCCCTTGTCCAATATAGAACAAAAAAATAATATTCAGAATTTACTGCACTCCTGTATTCCTGTAGAGAAAGGAATTGTTTAGAATAACACTTTGTTGGAGATGTAATAAATATAATGCTTCTTTAAAACACATGCTTTTATGATGTCCTATATTTACTAAGTTTGAGAGAAAATAGTCAAATGTAAATTATGTGACAAAAGCTAAAAATTTCAAAAAATAATATTCTCTTGAATTACATAACTAGTACCTGGAATATGACAAGAAACAACATAAATGGATTCTGCATGCCATTATTATAGCTAAAAGTATGATAGTTCAACATTGGAAAGATAACTCCACTTATTCAATGGATTGAAGACCTGATTACATTTCCTATCTATGAACCGATTGCTGGTAAATATAGGTTTTGTATGAATAAATATCAAAAATATAGTTTTAAGTTACAAAAAATGAGTCATATAAGTGTAATAAAATATATGTGCAAGTTTGGTGTGTCTGTGTTTGTATTTGAATGTTTGCATGAGTTAATTATGCACTGAACTATAACTATTTATTGTTCTATACTGTTGTATATCTTATTTTTTCCTGCTATCGTATTTTTTTTAATTTTAAAGTGCTTTTATATATTTTTTCATAATGTATTTTTGTGTTTTGTTCTTTTCACTTGTTTTCCTTTTCTGTTATTATTTTAAAAAGTCCTTAATCCGCACTATTGAATTTAAAAAATAAGCAAACTATATTCCTAAGAGTTCAACTTATTCAAGTTTCAAAAAACAAAACAAAACCCTCCAAATCCAACTAAATCCATATCATCCTTACAGCACTTGAGGTATCTTTGTTGTGGATATTTGTCTTTGTTATTTATCAGCTCAAAATGGCTTAGGCCTCTCCTAATTTCCTCCCCACAGCAACCGTATGAAGTAAAGCAAGGCGAGATATTGAATAGTCTCCCAAGCTGACCCAGTATTCCCATAGGGACTTCAGCCTGGCTTGGCCAGTTCTGCAGGCAAGGAGAGGAAAAGAAAGTCAAAATGGCAAATATAACTATGGAATTGAACTTCTGGTTCTGGTTCTTTTATTTTTTTACATTTGTGTGATTTTTTTTTTAAAAAAATCTTCCTTACAGTCACCCCTGACCTGGCTCTCCTGGTTGAAGTCCAATCCTTTAAACACTACACTAAATTACCTTTCCATGTATTGTAAAAGTAGGAGGGAGTAGATCTGTTTGTAAGGAATTGTCTTCCGACATTCTGAAGAGACAAAAGAATTTTGCTTTTTAAAGATCTAATTGCATTGTGATGGCTTGAATTCAACTGCTTTATGAATTAAAGACCAGGAAGGGATAGGATGGTTCTGAAAATATAGGGTTAATTTTTGCAAAATACCCTGGAGAACCAGGAATAAGTGAGATACACTGACCAATGAATGGCCCAGCATGCAACATTCTGTTTCTGGGACTTCATTGAAGTGGGTTGCTTGTCCCTGACTATCTCAGGTGTATGATTATCTGCCTGCTGAACTACATTTCCAATTGCACACACTGTGAAATAGCTCTTGCTTCTTGGGGAATAAGTTGTTGCTGTGGAGAAATTGAGAGAGAGAGAGAAAAATGGGGAATCTGGTGGGTAAATGGAAGTAATCGTGAAGTCTCCCTCTCAGGGTGTCACCTTCTCTCCTTTTATAGAGAAAGGTCTCAAGGAAGGAAAATGTCACACCAAGGAAGAGAGGAGTGATTCTTTTGAAATGACACTTCCTTGTACGATGAACAGATTCTTCAGATGCCCAGGATTTCACTTTTGGAAGTGGAGGACTGGTAGGTAATTTGACACGCAGAGACAGAGATATCTAGGTCTATGATCCACATGTAGATCTCATTTAACTTACCACCTGGTAGAAAAGCTATATATCATGTCTTCTGTAAATAGCCAGGGACATAGAACCAGGGCTGAACTCAGCTGTCAAGCTGTAAAAGAATTCTGTCACAAATTCTTCTGGACTTGACCTCGGTCTTTGCACTGGGATAAACCATCAAAAATCCAAGAATGGTATTTGAAAAATATGTATTACTTACCAAGAGTGACCTCCAAATTGTACAGTAGTACAAAGGAGGAATTAGATGGAACAAAAACATCAGTTTCACCTACTAAGGATAGTCTTTCTGAATGACTATCCCTTTGTGGGATTTGGGGTTGTGATTGAGTGATGTACCTGACCTTTGTGAAACCCTTGTTTTAGGGGAGATGATATAACCAGGGAGAGTTGAGGTTGTTAAGGTAGCCATCTAATGGTCATCCAGATTCTTGCAGGCAATACATTGTAACTCAAGCAAAGGGTAAGGGTAGCAAAATCTTTTGAATGGGACATTCATAGGCCAAAGTTAATCATTCTAACCTAGAAAGCGGTATGGATTAATTTGGAAGATCGTCTAAGTATAGTTAGAACCAATGGGAAGATTTTTCTTTTATTTTAAGGAAGTAGGTGAAATATTCTCCCATTTATACCAATAGCTATAGTCTGCAGTTAACAGTTCAATGGAAAATTTTCAACTTCAAAAAGCAGTTCTTTTTTGTCATGAATTAGAAAAGAGACTGATCTACATTGAGTGTGCCATAAATTATTATTCTTATGCCCTGAACAGAATCCTAATCCTATTTCACCCAGTTGATTTGTAAGTGAATGAAGGCACACTATGAAAAATAAAAAATAAAAAATTGCAATTTTCATGGGATGTTTTTTCACAATAAATCTCAAACAAATGTGCTAAGAGATTAAACCAAACCAGGAAAATTTAAAAAGGGGATAAATTACCATGAATAGGTCAATTTTCTGAATATTGTTCCTTGCTCTAAAGGGGAAATTGATTAATGCTACTGGAAAGTTTGTAGATCTGAACCTGATATTTATCTCTATTGCTACATAAAATTTAATATAATCCCCATAGGAATAAATTAGTATAGTGAAGTTGTATGTGCCATATCTCTGTAGGTATTAGAGTGTTAAAGATGAATGCATCTGTGAATGTCACCTTATTATTCCTCCTACAGTTAAGATTTTAAAAGGAAGCTTAAATTGTGGAAATTTGCTTTGAAAAACCTGTTTTAGGTAAATGCACGTTTTTAAAAAAAGGGGAAAAAAGAAAGAAATTTTGGAGAAATTAATGTTGCCCCATAATAAAATATTGGAATTGCAGCCAGCTAATGTGAGCAATGAAGAGGATATGGAATTGATTAATGTGCAAATCCTTGTTCAGGGGGCTATGGGGTAAATTTGTATGTTTATATAAGTGAAATGGAGAGACTCATTGGGAGGTTTTGGACTGTGGCAACAAAATTCCTTACTGGAAAGCTGAAATCCAAAAAGCTCAAGAAAGCTTTGTCTGAAATGATATACATTCCAGGTCAGAAAGAACTAGACTAATGAAGATGGACAATTTCAATGGGTGAATTATGGTTCATAGGTGAAGTAGTTAGATTTCTTTTAGGCACTAGAGAACATGTAACAAGTGCAAAAGCAAGCACAAAAAATACAGGTTCCACTTGGAGTGTAATGGAACTAGAGAGGTTTCCTTTGAGTTTTACCTGACTCATGGTCACCTGTATGCAGTTTTCTGGACCATAATTAGAGATGGTTGTCATAATCTTTTTTTTGGATCTTTTGCCAGTCTAGCTTAAGTCCTGTTATTCCCTTGGGGTCTTCTGTCCATGTATTAGCTGGGCCAGATGTTGTTTTCCTTCCAAGCTTAAAGTCAGTCCATTGCTGGTGACTGCTGAGGCATCAAAAAGGTGTACAAAATGCTATCAGTCATGCAGGCTTTAAAGCGGACAATCAGCATCCTAAATTGTAACCAGAAGTCCACTGAAGCCACCACAACTCACAAAGCAGCAATGTCACATGGGTTGAGAATGATTTTTCATTTACATTACAAAGCAGGTAATAAAATGTGTGCAAATGAAAACAATCTCAAAGAACCCTTACAGCTTCATATTCCATCTACATATATTGTGTTCTCAACCATAGCAATGTACCGCAATCTTGGAACACACTGTGGTCTCAAGTTTCATGATGCAGGATCCAATCTGAGTCAATTACTGGGACCAAAGGTTTATTCTTCCAAGCTTTTGGGCTTGTGCTGGAGCCCATCCTCAGGAAACTTCTCTCCAGAATGTGTGCACAGGGCTGTTCTGTGCATTGCAGTTATGTAAGAGCCACAGTGACACAGTGGTTGGAATGCAGTACTGCAGGCTACTTCTGCTGACTGCCAGCTGCCTGAATTTTGGCAGATCGAATCTCACCAGCCTCAAGGTTGACTCAGTATTCCATCCTTCTGAGGAGGGTAAAATGAGGACCCAGGTTGTTGGGGGCAATATGCTGACTCTGTAAACCACTTAGAGAGGGCTGTAAAGCACTGTGAAGCGGTATATAAGTCTAAATATTATTGCTATATACTATATGATGTTTTAGGTGTCTAAACATCTTGCAAATGGGAGGAACAGAAAATTCTATCTCAAGAGGATAAATACAGTATGAAATTATTGGCTAAAACATGATAAAATAAAATAATTGACTCAGAAGAAAGTATCTGTGATGGTATTGCACATAAAGAAAGCATACCATGTACCTCCACTGAAGTTAATGAACCACAGCATGGGAATCTTGTTGAGAGTGTTTGGATACGAATAAAAAGAGAGAGAAACAAAAGTGATGCTGTCATGGGAGTTTATTATAGACAGCCTGGACAGCAGATGACCAGCTGCCTGCCTGAAACAGACAATAGTGACAATGGGTGATTTCAACTACACTGACATCTATTGGAAATCTAAATCTGCCAATGTCTGAGGTCCAACAAATAAATCCCTGTCCTCTTTTGCTGGCAACTTCATTCGACAGAGCATAGAAGAAGGGACAAAAGAGACATCTATAGGAAATGGGAGGAGGGGTATAGCACCTTCAAAAGATGCAAAATAGTGACCAGGCACTTTAGGAATTGAACTGAAATGAACTGAAGCTTATGAAAAAAAGAATAAAAAATCTCCTTTGGGGGAAAAATGGAAAAGGTATTTGGGGTAACTAAAAAACAAAAGGACATGTAAAGGGGCTGCTGGCTGTTGCATAAAGAAAGGGGTAAATTAATAGCAAGTAATGGTAAGAAGGCAGAATGTCTTAACTCATTTTTTAAAAAATCTGTCTGTCTTTGATGAGAACATAAACAAAATTCTAGCTGGCCATTCAACAAAGTTGCTTGTGATATTCTTAATTATAAAATGGTGAAATATAGAATGATACAAGTAGTAGATCAGTGGTGGGATTCAAATAATTTAACAACCGGTTCTCTGCCCTGATGACCAGCTGGGTAGGCGGGGATCAGTGGTCATGTGACTGGATGGGCGTGGCCAACTCAACGTCACTCAGGTTGATGGGCGCTTCACTTTAGCTGTTACAATGTAACAAGGGTTAACTGGAGAGGCAGTTTCTGTAAGCAGGGTAATAAAGATTAGGCTAGAAGCAATACCAGAATGTTTCCTTCCTGCCTTCTTTACAGGATTAGCTCTGTAAAGTGGGGGGGGGGGGGATGAGATTTCTTCCAACAATCGGTTCTCTGATCTGCTTAGAAAGTTAAGAACCGGTTCTCCCAAATAGGTGTGGACTGGCTGAATCCCACCACTGTGGTAGATGGATTCATAACTGGCCAAATTATTCTCCCCAGAGAATACTTATAAATGGCTTTATAACAACTTGGAAAATAGCATGGCATGGAGATCCCTGTTGCCCTGTGCTGAACCCTCTGTGGCTCACCTATTTTATTAATGACCAGAATGAAGGGATTGAGGGGTTGTATCAGACCTGTAGATAACAGAAAACATGATGGAGTGGATAACACTTCAGATGAAAAAGAGACGATTAAAAAAAAACTATTCTGCCAGGCTTGAATAGGCCGAAATGAATAGGATGAAATATGAATTACTGATTTAGGAGAAAAAGAGAAGACACAAATACAAGAACCTGCCTTAATAGTAAATCATGTGAAAAGGGTGTTCTGGCAGATCACAAGCTGAATATGATCCAAGAATGTGTTGCAGCTGCTAAACAGGCAAGTGATATTTTTGGATGTATTTATAGGATGAAAAGAGTAGATAACAGGAAATAATTGTCCTGGTCCACTCTGAGTTCAGCTAAGGGAAAGAAAAGAAATGGCTTATTGAACAAATAACTCAATTCTCACTTGAAGCACAAATGACCAGGGTCACATTACTGTATTTTGGATATATTATGCAGAGACCTAGCTACCTCTCTAGAAAAAGCCTAAAGTTGGGAAAGGTAGAAGGAAAAAGTAGAAGAGAATGACTAGCAGGTAGATGGACTCAATTGCAGAGATGATGGGGAAGAGCTGAAGGATCAGGTTATCTGGAGAAAAAATCTTATTGATATTGTTGCTAAGAGTTGACAATGACTTTAATGCACACAATCACTCACTCACTCTGTTTTGGTGAGGTCCCACTGGGAATACTGCATTAATACTGAACATACAGTCTAAAAGACATTGACAAGACAGACTGAGTTCAGAAGGAAGTGTAAAACTGGTTCTGTAAGCACTGGTTAAAGGAACTGGGTATGGTTCTGAAGAATTAATGAAACCATCCAAACACAGAAATGGTTTGTAAATGCAGTTTGTATTCTTCCTTCGGCACGAACTGACCAACAAAGCACTAAGGCAATGAATAAAAAATGAAAAAAAATGGCAAAAACCAGGCATGTGTGCACTGGCCAGCTGGTCTTCCGGTTTTTGGCACTCCATCACACACACATGCACGCATGTTGCGGTTTGGGCACTCGGTGCTGAAAAGGTTCACCATCACTGGAATAGGGTCTCTTGCTTGAGCAGTGGGCTGGACTAGAAAACCTCCAAGAAGACCCTTCCAGCTCTATTCCATTCTAAATATGATCAGATCCCGCCCTGAACTGTGGGTTAGTTCAGATGATTGCTAAGATATTTTCCAATACTGATTCCAAGGACAGCTGTGACCTTAGAAAGGTTGTTAAAAGTTCATGCCTGCCTGCCTCTTAGTTAAGTTTAATGTTTTACATTATTGTATTCTGTGAAGTGATGTGTTCTTCCTCTTAAACAGATTACCAGGTATAGAAATGCCAAATTTAAACACATTGTACATGTGGGTAACAGATAATTTTGCTATTTATTGAGTTTTCAGGTCACTAAATACATAATAATCTGTAACACTATTTGTGTTGTTTTTGCAAGCAGGCTGTCAAGTGCAAAAAATATGTACCAGGCATCTGCATAAATAAGAAGTTGTGAGTCCACAATCAGAAAAGCATTCCTTGCTGTTCTTAGATAGCTCATGGGTTTGGAGCTGAACCCTGTTATTCAGCTGTTTCTTCAGGAAAATTGTAGAAAGTATGTTAACTGTAGCTTCCTGTGGTTAGTGCGTTGTTGTTTTTAAAAAAATCAATAGATTGCACAGGACATAACATTCAGGCTGGATGACCACCCTGAAGTTCTGTGATGAAAAACAAGGAGAAGGGGGTGGTTTAGAATCCCCCATTATACCATTTGGTGAAATGCTCAACATATTTGAGTGTGTTAAAACATAACCCTCTCAAAGTCTGTTGTTTTGTATTTGGCCCTTTTATTTCATGCACACCTTGACAAAAGTTGTGCCATAGTTAGCATTTGAAAGAATCTGGAAAATTTGCTGAGACTCTACAAAATATTGGGTTCCAGCAGGGGATGAAGGCGAAAATATTTTTAAATTTAAAATAGATTACCAAAGTAGAATAAAACATAGTCTAGTCCATAGGGGAAAATGCATATGCCAGAGACATTTGAAGAAGCATATTGTAGGCAGGCACTTTATGTTAAATTCTCATTAAAATGGAGGAATCAGAGCCCTGATTTTAAAAAAGAATTTGGCTAGTACCATTGAAATATGGTAGTCTCAGAGAAATGTAAGACAAAGAAATCTCTGAGGACAACATCTGTAGGAAGAACAAGGGAAAAAAGGATGTTAGATTATATTAAACATTTTTTCAGAAGGCTGGTCCTGAATGAGGAGATGAACATGTTAGATAGTACAGAGTCCATCAACACTGAGTCCTTAATTATCAGGTTGACCCTGAGGTCAGTCACACACACACACATGCTACAAAGATGCTGTGAAAGAAACCCTATGCCACTTGATATCCAGACATGGAATCTAGAAGCTGCAGCTGCTGACAGAACCTTGTGCAAGCCTTGTGCAAGGCAAGCCCTGTGCTATGAAGCTTCCACTGGTTTTGAAGATAGATGCTGATAGACTGATAGAAAATGGTGAACAGCATCACAGAACAACATCCACAATTACTACAAAAATGGACTTTCAGGGACCCCATTGCGGTAGACTCTGCACTTGCAGATTGGGACTGCAGAATCACCTCTGTGTCAACAGATGAAATGTACAACAGCATATCCTCTTTGAACCCACAGCAAATTTATTTATTTATTTATTTATTTATTTATTTATTTATTTATTTATTTATTTATTTATTCATTCATTCATTCATTCATTCATTCATTCATTCATTCATTCAATTTCTAGACTGCTTTCCAAAGGCAGCTTGCATAAATGAGAATATTATAAAATCAACTTTAATATTAAAATGCTTTGAAATGTAAGTCAGTTCTCCAAAGTACTAAAAACCAAGCATTAGCTGAAACCCTGGCAGGAAAATGTATTAAGAAAGGAAAGACTCTTTTGATAAATAAATGACTATTTGTAAATTCTGGCCTTGGGTACATGATGTTGGATTCTTTCCACCATTCAGACTTTGTAATCAGCTTTGAAATTGGGTGTTGGAACTGTTACTGCCTACTCATCAGTAGTGGTTTCAGTGACATAGAAGAGCTAGTTGAAATTGTATAACAGCTCGAGGAGCTGAATTCCATTCTCCATTTCTAGCTGAAAATCCACTTTACATATTATTATTTGCTGCTGCTGCAGTTGAGGTTCTAACAAAGATTATGCATGCTAGCATTATAGTGTGAGAAAGTGATCAATACTGCTAATAAGCAGTATTTATTATTTTTGAGAAATGTTGAATTGCCTGAAGACTATAATGAATCACCTTTATGTTCAAAATAAGGGGAAAATAAAGATTCAGAGAATTATAAACCAGTCAGCCTGACACTGATTTCTGAGAAGGTTCTAGAGCAGATCATCCAATGTGAGATAAAATGCAATGCCATAATGTTCGATTCTGGGACCTGTACTACTCCATATATTAGTGGCCGAGAGGTCATGTTGATGTGAATGCTCATAATAATTAAGGGTGACATGAAATGCTCAGAGGGAAGGTTCTTCATATTTCATATTTTGAGTGATGCATAGGTCTTTCCATTAAGTTGATGCAAGCATTTCTAACTGGCTCACTCTTTATTCAGTCAACATTTTATTAGTATTTCAGTGAGAGGGGCTGCGGTGAGCAGTCTGTTACCAGTCTTTTCAGTCACAAAACAAATTCAAGACAGCAATCTTCTTTTCCAGAATCAAAGTTGTCATTGCACAGAGAGTGTTGTTGAACCAACATCACTTGCTCTGCTGAGCTGACCATTGTACTGTACCATACACATTGCTCTAAACAAATATTAACCCTCCTTGTACCTTGATCCACCTATACTATGAAAAAGAACATATTTTTAAAACTAAATGATAAATCCTCAAAAATCTAAAAAGGGGTTGACTCAGCCTTCCATCCTTCCGAGGTGGGTAAAATGAGGACCCGGATTGTTGTTGGAGGCAATATGCTGATTCTGTAAACCGCTTAGGGAGGGCTAAAAGCCCTATGAAGTGGTATATAAGTCTAACTGCTATTGCTATTGCTTAACCACCATTTCTGCAAGAAGACTTTAGCTTTAATTGAGCTGTGTTGTAAAGTATTAATGCTTTTGGTGTTGGAAACACTCTTGAGAATAAAAACAAAACAGGCACAGGACGTCACAATGTACCTACATTCTAGAACAGATAATTGCCATCCTTGGGTTTTCCAGATATTGTCTCTGGAAACAGTGTTACTTTTCATCAGGTGTGAAATTCCCATCGAGACTTTGTCACTTTTTCAAAGAGCGTTTCCTAGAATTCTTCGAGGAACAACACTGCATAATGATATAGCATCTCTCCCAATGTGTCACTTTGTAGCATCCCTGATTTCTCTTGAAGAAGCTTCAATACTAATAAGAAGTCATAAAACTTACTTAAAAAGAGAAAGAAGAGAGCAGAAATCCCATTTTCATGGAAAATAATTCAGATTTCTGCCCATTGTCAAAATAAGAACAATGGGGATGAAGAAGAGTACAGCCTATTACAGTGTTTCTCAACCTTGGCACTTTGAAGATATGTGGAATTCAATTCCCCAGAATGCTTGCTGGGGAATTCTGGGAGTTGAAGTCCACATATCTTCAATGGGTCAATGGTTGCCATGGTTGAGAAACATTGCCCTATTACATATACTTGGGGGTGCGGGTGAATGACAGCATTGGTGGTTTAACAATTCACCCTAAAAATAAAATAGTTATTAATGAGTTTATAGCAGGAAGAAGAGTTTTTAAATGATTTTGGTAAAAGATGGAAAACGTGGGAGGCTTAATTTGCAAAGAGCACATTGATTGATGAATCAAAGAATAAAAATAGACCAACTTTTTAGGGCAAAATGTGCTTGAAAAGACTGGCCGCTTTTCTTGTTTTGAGCAAGAGTGTGTTTTAGTTGGGCTGTAATAATACCTTTGATTGATTCAATGATTGAATGAATGAATGAATAAAACAGTTGCTTAAACTTCAAGACATGATGACTGTATTTAAGGGTCAAAGCTTTTCTTTCCTATGAAATATAGTCATGTGATTTTCACAGCTGTAGCTGCATTAGAAGCATTCATTAATATGCCAATTAATGAAAATGAATCGGTCTTATTTGTTTCATTTTTAGGGAATAAAAGAACCACACAGTAATATATAAGTTTTAAATGTCATATTCATTCATTGCTCATTTAAAATTAATTTGTTTCTTCCAGAAGCTCAAATAATTTGAGATGATGGAAGTGGGAAAAGAAACATAGCAGATACAGGGAAATTACCAAAGCTGACAACAGCCAGAGCATTGAAAAGCTCAAAGAAATAGTGCAAGATCAAAAGAGACCTGGCCCACAGAATGGCCAAATTTGACTGAATGGATATCACCGTCATCAAAGAGAAACTGAAGAGTTTACACCAGAAACACTTCAACTCAGAAATACTAAATCAAGATTCCAGTTTTGCATGATGCTCAAATCGAGCATGCAGGAGTCAGAAATAGTCAGCTGCTCTTTTTAAATAATAAAAAACTCCTAGTTTTAACAACCTAAACATATCAGAAACTGTAATCTTTTGGGATACTTACTGAGTATAATTTGGCATCATTGTTTGCCAACTACTTGAAGATGAAATGATTTTCACCAAACAGAAATTTTAGGAGTGTAATAGGTAGGGAGAAACTTCTAAGGAAAGAAATTCAAGCAGATCAATCAATACCTCATCAACTATCTTTCAGATTGTATCTGCAGAACCTATTTGACACAAGGCTGAGTCCTAGGGGAAATCAGCCCAGGATGTGAATTCATGTAGATTTGGCTGCATCTGTATTTGGCACTATTTTTTGTTTGGAGAAATGGTTCAGGAAGAATGAGGAACACTGGAGTTGTCACAAGGGAGTTTTGGAAGTCAATTAAAGGAAAAAAGTTTCTGTTCCCTTGCTATTGGTATTCAGAGCCACATCATCTCCAAACTCAGAGGTTGCAAATATACAGGTAACCATATTAACTTGCAGGCACTGTGAAATTGAGTAAGGAAAAGTATTGTCAATCCTACTTTAAAAGAATCACAACTAATAATTGATCATCATATTCTGTGACACTGAATTCATACATTAATTTTGAATAACCCCTTTTATTTAATATTAAAAAAAATGATACAAAAGATTACGGCAAATAATTTCAAGGGTTAATTTTAAATTCTAGGATTACAAATCAAGAGAAGATAATTTTCTATATTGTCATGATGTTGCATGATGTTGCCCCTTGTTTCTATCCAGATTGTCTTTTCTCAGTTGTCCTTTTGAGACATTGAATTCAGTACTGTATCTGTTACAAAACTGATGTGATGTCTTTCCACAATTGGACTATCTTTCAGCAACCACAATTATCCTTATTGACCAGCATGGCAATAACCTTCCACAGAATCCAGCTTGTAGTGTGCAGTTGAGTCCTCACAGCTTGTTGTGCATTATGTTAGACATGAGTATACATTTATATGATTATACATTTCACAAATAAATAAAATATCTGTCTGTTTTCTTCCATTTCTGGGAGAAGCTATATTGGATTGCAATAACATTAATTTGGAGGACATTACAACATCAATAGGTTTTACAACGAGAGAGGCAGTGACGCAATAGGTAGAGTGCAGTACTGCATCTGCTGATCACCAGCTGCCAGCAGTTTGGCAGATCGAATCTCACCAGGCATTCCATCCTTCCGAGATCAGTAAAATTGCAGACCCAGATTATTGGGGAAAATATGCTGACTCTATAAAACTGCTTAGAGAGGGCTGTAAAGCACTGTGAAGTGGTATATGTTAGATACCAGAATCAGTTACAATGGTTTACACCAAGGTCCTCTGTTCCGGCGGGAACAGATATTCAACCTGATTGGTCAAAGGGTCTGACAGTTCCATATAAAAGGGCTGCTGTCAGACTGAATCTTCGCTGGATTGTACATAATTGTTCGGTTGCGATAAAGAGCTGTTGCTGCCTAAGCCTGTGTGTGTGCCTTTCCTTTACCTGATCTAACACTGGTGACGAAGGTGGGATTGGAAGGCAACTAGGCAAACAAAAAGAGCACAACAATCCAGCAAGTAAATCCAGCCCGGAGCTTGGCGCGGCATCGAGCAGCCATCTTTGAGCGGCAAATTCAAACGCGCTCAGGGACACAAGATGTCAATGCATGCCTCACCGACTCCATACAACCCAGTCACCAAGCACTGGGAATCCTACATGCTGAGGTTTGACTGCTTCCTTGAAGCCAACGACCTCATGGGCCTTTCTCAAGAACATGTTCCTGAGCTACTGCAGATGAAAAGTGTTCGAGACAGCAAAATTGGTTGCTTGGTCGGTGCCACAACTGACGCTGAGGACACACTATGCTCCCAGACCGTCTAAACATGTCCAAAGGCACGAATTCAACATTCATATCCAGAAAGAGGGTGAATCCATCAATGAATACATTGCGGCACTGAGAAAGGCTGCAGCGTACTGCGAGTTTAGAGATCTCGATGAACTGATACTTGACCGCATCATATGTGGTGTTTGAGACATTAGCCTGCAGAGGAGACTACAAGCGAAATCTAATCTGATGCTCCAAATTGCCCTAGATGAAGCCAGGGCCACTGAGTCTGCTGTTAAATCTACGGAAACCCTGCAGTGCCAAAACAGTCCTAAAAGCATGTGGCGCAGGCATGCATCGCGAGGTTACAGAGCCTGAAGGCTCGGAGAGCAAAGATGACAGCTGGCACATGTGCAGTGACCGCACCAAGCCAGCGCGAAAATTCAAACTGCGTTTCTCGCCTTGCACCAGCTGTGGAGGAGACCATATCAGAACACATTGCCATTTCCGCAATGAAATCTGCCAACGCTGCGATCGAAAAGGGCACATCGCTAAGGTATGCAGAAGCGATCACCCCGCTACAATCTGGAAGCCCAGATGCTGACCTTACTGTCAGCAGAGGTCCAACCAAGGGGCATAAAAGCTGCCACCATGGTGAACAGAAGGTGACACCAGAGTCACCTACCACACCTCCATAGGCCAAGTCCACACAAAGCGGCCAAAAAAGCTGAAAGTCATAGTCCTCATTGAGGATCTCCATGCAAAATGGAGATTGACATTGGGTCATCCTTGACCATAAGGCCTTGGGCAGCACTCAAGCAGGCTATGCCTAGCCTTAAGAAGCAGCATCTATGGGTTCCTGACATCCGCCTTCATGACTATCAGGGGAACTGAGTCCCCTTCATGGGCCAGGGCACCTTCCGGGTGAAATTCAAAACTTTCTATGGCCATCTACCAGTGACGATAATCAACAGAGACCTGCAGAGCCTCCTGGGGCTTGACTAGAAGTGACCAGAATCAATACCATATGAGACAAAAACACTGAGGAATTCCTTAAAGAGTTCTAGGACATTTTCGGCACCAGTCTAAATAAGTTTGTGGGGACTCCAATATCTTTTAACTTGGACCCCAATGTAGCCCCAGGCTAAAACCCAGGAGAGTAACTTTTGCTCTTTGCCCTAAAATTGATTTGGAACTGGACAAATTAATAGGCCAGGGAATCCTAGAGCCGGTAGATCACGCACACTGGGAGACCCCTGTAATGACACCTGTCAAATCTGATGGGTCAGTCCACATCTGCATGGATTACAAGTGCACAATAAATAAAGCTTTACAACAAAGCACTTACCCTATACCCATTGTACAGCATTTACTACATTCATTAGGCCCCGGAATAGTTTTCGCAAAATTAGACATGGCGCAGGCATATCAGCAGTTGCCTGTAGATGGCAGCATGGCAGAGGACCAAACCATTGTAAAGCACAGGGGTGCATTCAAATGCAACTGCCTGCAATTCGGAGTTAGTATTGCCCCTGGACTGTTCCAAAGCATCATGGAATGGCTTTTGCATGGGATTCCAGGAGTCGTCCCCTATTTTGACGACATCTTGATATCGGCTGCAAATAAGGCACGATTATTTAAAACATTGAGATCTGTTCTGCCCAGAATCAGAGACAAAGGCCTCTGCCTCAAAAAAGAAAAATGCCAAATTAACGTGCCAAGGGTTGAATTCCTAGAGTACCTTATTGACGGCTCTGGGATTCACCTGACCGACAAAAAAATTAAGGCAATCCAGCACGCCCCTACACCTCGCAATCAGACCAAGCTGCAGGCGTTTCTTGGACTCCTTATCTTCTACAGTTTCTTTCTCAAACAGAAAACCACAGTCGCTGAACCTTTACATCAGCTTCTCGCAAAGAATGCAAAGTGGTCCTGGGGAAAAGCCGAGGCAGCCGCATTTGCCACGGTGAAGAGACTGCTGTCAGCGGACACGTTTTTGGTCCAATACAGCCAGACCCTGCCACTTGTTCTAGTGTGCAACACTTTTCTGTTTGGCGTCAGAACTGTCCTCAGCCACTGCATGCCCAATGGAACTGAGGTGCCCATTGCCTATTACTTGTAAATCTGCTGAGTGGAACTACAGCCAACTGGACCGTGAGGCTCTAGCTGCAGTCACCGACATTAAAAGGTTCCACGAGTACCTCTACGGCTGTGACTTTGAACTCCTCACAGACCACGAACCACTACTGGGCTTGCTGGCTGGGGACCGACCTACTCCTGATTCTTTGTCGCCGCGAATGACCAGATGGACAATCTTCCTAGTGGCCTACAGTTATCACCTTGTCCATCAACCTGGCTCTACATTGGGGCATGCCGATGCCTTGAGTTGATGCCCACTGCCTGAACTGTTTGCAGACCCTACCCTGAGACACCAGTCCTTCTCATTGACTGCCTAGAGGCTGGTCCTGTATCATCTAGTGATGTTGCCCACCATTCGGCAAAAGACGCCACTCTCAAACAGGTTTTGAACTGGGTGTGGAGTGGGTGGCCCAAGGGGCTTCTCAGGTCTGAATTTAAAATGTTTTACTGCAAACATGATGAACTGTCTGTAATAAACAGTTGTTTGCTGTGGGGGACTGGGTCATTGTTCCACCCAAACTGCACATTGCAGTATTAGTGGCTTCGCACATAGGGCATCCTGGAATTGTCAGGATGAAGTCTTTGGCCAGGAGTTATGTGTGGTGGCCTAACATGGACATGGAGATCGAAGAATGGATGGCCACCTGCACACCATGCCAGGAGTCCAGGCCAGCTCCACCAGAGGCACCCGCTAAGGAGTGGGAGCGACCTCAAGAACCATGGTCTAGGGTGCACATAGATTTCCTTGGCCCAGTTCATTGCCAGACTTTCATGGTAGTTGTGGACGCCTACTCAAAATGGCTAGAAGTAGGCCTCATGACCTCTACCACGGCAGAAACAGTCATCAAGGCACTACGGAGAATTTTCTCCACTCACGGCCTGCCTGATGTCTTGGTCTCTGACAACAGGCCCCAATTTACGGCCATGCAGTTCGAGACCTACTTAGCAGCACAGGGAATCAGACATGCCCTTGTCGTTCCATTCCATCTGGCCTCCAATGGTCAGGCGGAGAGAATGGTGAGATCTGCAAAAGAGGCCCCATCCAGGATGGGCCCGGAGATTGGCAAACATTGGTTGATCAATTCCTCCTCATATAGTACATCATGCCAAGTGTTACCACTGGGAGAAGCCCATCCGAGCTTTTAATGGGTCACCGGCTAAGGTCCCACTTAGACCAGCTACACCCAAACTACTCTGCCGCATCGCCCCCCGATTCGACAAGTAAAATAAGGAACTTTAGCGTAGGGGATTCAGTTTACGCCCACAACTACACTGGAGGAATGCTGTGGATTCCTACCACAGTAATAGGCATCACCAGACCTTTCTCTTACCTAGTAGAGCTCGAGGGTGGTTGGAGTTGGAGAAGGCATGTTGACCAACTCCATGTCCGCCTCTCCAACTCCAATCTTAGGCAACCAGAGGTAACTCCTGCACGAGTTAGCCAAAGCCCTACCCAAAAGGAGCACGAAGTCACTCCTTCCACAGACAACTCAAGCCTGAAGGTACCAAGGTACTTATCTCTTAGTGTTGCAGGCCCGCAGTGAGCTCCGAGCGAACTAGCTCTAGAAACTCCAGCCGTGGCCTGGGAAAAGTTCCAGGAGCTTCCACCAGGCGAAGCTGCAGAGTCAACAGGTCAGTCTAACCTGACTGAAGAGCACCCACCAACTGAACTGCGCAGGTCTGGGTGAGCCACCAGAAAGCCCGCCTACCTGCATGACTACGTCTCAAGCCGGTTGATCCCATCTAGGAGGGGAGGGGTGTTATATACCAGAATCAGTTACAATGGTTTACACCAAGGTCCTCTGTTCCAGCAGGAACAGAGAGTCAACCTGATTGGTCGAAGGGCTCCCTATAAAAGGCCTGCTGTCAGACTGAAACTTCGCTGGATTGTTCTGTTGCAATAAAGAGTTGTTGCTGCCTAAGCCTGAGTGTGCCTTTCCTTTACCCAATCTAACAGTATATAAGTCTAAGTGCTATTGTTATTGCTACTTCATTTTGCTTCAAGAATCAGTTGTTTTGAATAAGGTCAACAGTCCCTGATAGTGAATGGTTTTCATCTTAATTTTATCTTATATTTGTTTAATTAAATGAAAAGGAAAAGAAAAAGAAAAGAAAGGAAGGACCTCCTGGACAGAGATGAAGTTTTAATAAGGGATAATTATATATCATTTTAATCTTAAGTCTATATCTATAACTTTCAGTCCCATCCTATTACTGTCATTATATTTATTTAATTTGGCTTCATTTAAATAAAGGAAGCCAAATTAACAAATAAATATCTTGAGAAAAGATATTAAAGATATTTAAAAGTATATTTTGAGGCACATTTTTTTTAAAAAAAAAAACATCCTGGAGCAATACTAGGCAATATAAAATATTGTCCCAAGAGCTTCCATTTCTCAATAATTTTCCTAAATTTTTCTCCCATTTTTAATTGTTTTAAAAAAGTCTTTATTTTCCAATTTTGATTCTGTTTCTTAAAGCACAATTGCGGATATCTTGTATTGTGCATACAATAGCAATTGTATGAGTAGATATATGAGAGCATTATCTCTGGAAGTACTCACTTTTTGTTTTACATTTTCCAGTGTTTGATATAGTTCATGCTTTCTTTACTTTTACATTTTTTACATTTGTGTTGTAATGAGCCCAGAAAGATTTGACAATTAGATAGTTTTACTTTTTTATGTATAATATTTTTTATTAAAGTTCAACATCAAATCTTAAAATACAAGCATCATAGAGGGCAAGGGGAAAGGGAATTACAAAACAATTTAAAAACGATAAAAAATACATCAAGTAAATTTATAACAAATTTGACTTCTGACTTTTTTTTAGTATAGAAATAACAACATGACCACCTGTCTCTAATTTTAAACAAGTAACCCCAATCTATAAAATATCTTAAAATACTAATAATCAACATACCAAAAATCCAATATTTGTAAAATATTCTTGTCTTAATTTTATTAACACATAGTAAATTATCAAATGCAAATAATCTTGTATTTAAAATGCTACAGTATTTCTAGTCAAATCTAGTCTAATTTTTAAATCCCAAAGTCTAAAAGCTAAATTTCACCTAGTATTCTGGGTACCAAGAGTAATTTTAGGTACATGTGGAAGCGACATACAAGAACTCAGAGCCGAGGTGGTGCAGTGGTTAGAGTGCAGTACTGCAGCCACTTCAGCTGACTGTTAGCTGCAGTTCAGCAGTTCAAATCTCACCGGCTCAGGGTTGACTCAGCCTTCCATCCTTCCGAGGTGGGTAAAATGAGGATCCAGACTGTGGGGGCAACATGCTGACTCTGTAAATCGCTTAGAGAGGGCTGAAAGCCCTATGAAGCGGTATATAAGTCTAACTGCTATTGCTATTGCTCACAACTCCTTGCTATCTTTATGTTTTTCTGTAGCTTTTCATATCCCCCCCCACTGTTTTCCAGGGAACAATTCTCAGTATTTTCTATCCATTCTAAGGTAAAGGTAAAGGTTCCCCTCGCACATATGTGCTAGTCGTTCCTAACTCTAGGGGGCGGTGCTCATATCCGTTTCAAAGCCAAAGAGCTAACGCTGTCCAAAGATGTTACTGTGGTTATGTGGCCAGCATGACTAAACGCCAAAGGTACACATAATGCTGTTACCTTCCCACCAAAGTGGTCCCTATTTTTCTACTTGCATTTTTTATATGCTTTCAAACTGCTAGGTTGGCAGAAGCTGGGACAAGTGACAGGAGCTCACTCTGTTATGCAGGGCTAGGGATTTGAACCACCAAACTGTCAATCTTTCTTGACAAACTCAGCATCTTAGCCACTGAGCTACAGCGTCCCTTTTTCTATCCATTCTAGGAACTCCAAATTCCTGTCCTATTATGGTTGATCCCCCCTCATGCGCTTTCATTTTATCTTCTCATAATCTAGATTTTGTAGACTTTTTCCATCCCCAGGCACCCATGTTTTGCCATGTAGTATTTTGTTATATTTAGTGATTTAATGTAAGGTTGCCTGCTCTGAAGAACAAGAAGAAGCGGAAGCAGTTTGCAGTTTGTAATTCCATTCACTGACCTCTTAGCTGTGTTTATTGCAACTCATTGATTCCACCTACTGTTGATTACCCATTCAAGAGCACCAGCCATCTACGTCTCATTGCCCACACACGCATGCGCACACACACACAAACATACACATGCCCACTCATGCACTCAAGTTGTTACTACAAAACTGTAAAGCCCTTAAAATACCAGAATTGTAGAATAATGTAATCTCATTCTACTTCAGAATTGACATGTGAAACTTCACTTTTAAGGCAAGACCGGGACCAGACAACTTTTCTGTGCTGAATTTAGTCTCTTCCCCGTATAAAGACACCTGTCTACCTGATACTTACGCCTTATAATATATCATTCTAGAGACCCAGAATTGGAAAGTGATGTTTGGGTGACTGGCCGCCTAGAGGAAAGTATGGCAAGAACAATATGTTTGGATACCTTGGTTCTCCAGTGGTTGCTGTTGGAGAGGGGAAGGTGGAAGTGAAGGAGAAGAAAGAAGTAGCATGTCTATCTTAGTAGCAGCCACAAAAGGCTTATGTGGCACTCCATGTCTCTCCCAGCACCATGGATGATGATGATCACCCAGAAGTGCCTGGGTAGCTGACTGCTGATGGTGCAGCAGACCTGAGTTTTCTCCTTCTTTAGCAAAATGAGCCTTTAAAAAAAGAAACTGAACAAACTGGACCAATCTAAGTAGATAATGCCCTTGATATTCTGTTTTTCCACACTTTAAGCCCTCTTTGCTTTCATGACAACCTTATACTATTTCATACATTGGCTTTTGTTCTTCATTTGCATTATGAAACTACATTTGTATATCTTATGTACCACATTGTGGGTCGTTTGGTTCTAATTTATTCCTGAACTTGATCACTTTTTCTATGGCACCCAGGTTTTGGATCCTGGCTCATCTTAGCCTAATGCCTATAGTAAAGACCTGATTGTGAGTATTTCAGTTTAGCCCATTTTAAATTGAGATGAGGTTTGCCTAGCATTAATACCCTGTTCTTTGAACAGCAAGTTTCCTAGCTGGCAAATTACTAAGAGTTCTATTTTCATGAAAGGTCTGGATAAGTAAGTGGATTAAACACCACTCAAGTGAATTTTTCTCATTTGGATGATTGGCTGTTACATACATTCTAGGCTATGAATGCTTATCTTTGCTCACAGGAGCCATTTCCTGCAGCAGAAACAGTGAATGTCATTAGTGTACCCAGTCTTCTTATAACACACAATACATTGTTAAATAATCTAATGACTCTATGGCCCATTGACCTCCATCATCCATTGGTTAACAATGTTTGCTATCTACAGGCAGTAACGGAAATTGCTGTATATTATCATTGCTCCTCTTGCTCAACTCCCAGCTCAACTTTTAGGCAAAATGTAAAAGTCTTGTAAATTGCTTCTAACAATCACTCAGCAAAACAGATTGGAGTTTGCCAATAGGAGAGCTCAACAAGAGCAAAAGATAAGGAAGAGATGAGGTAGGACAGAAAAGTTCTGTATTCTGAGGGATGGGCTCAGTTGTGAGTGCTGAAAAGATCATGGGTTTGTCTTGCAAGTTGCTAGTCACTAATGCTCCAGAGTGGTAAGAAGAGAAATATTAAAGGGAACCAAGTACAAGGGTTCTATCAATTAAATGACTACACAGGTAGTCCTGGACTTATGACTTGTCGAAAATATAATAGATATCCCTGAGTGATACTTATAACCTCTTCCCAGCCCCATGGTCACATAACCACAATTTGACTGCTCAGCAACTGTTCCACATTTACAGCCATTTGCTGTGTCTCATGACAACCATCTTTTGCTATGATTTTGCTGAAAAACTGGCATTTATTTTCAGCTTTTGTCAAAACCAGCCCATAGGAAACCATTGGTTCACTTAACAACTATAGAGTTCATTTGATGGCCACTGCAAAAAAGATTGTAAAGTCTGTTCAGTCACATAGAAGGTAAACTTTATTATGGTCATTACTTGATGACTACTGTGTGTAATCCTCAAGTTATGACCATAATAGAGCTTACCTATTATGTGACTGAAGTGACTTCCAATATATACAGAAGAAGAAGAAAAATCAAAGACAAAGGCAAGAAAGAAAAAAAGATAAGAAAAAATACAAAATGCAAGTTTAAACAGGAATTTTTTTTTTAAAAAAAAACATCTGAATTAACAGTACAGACTTGGATAATCTGAGATCCACACAGGAAAAGCCTTCTACCAGTCATATGTCAAAAATTCATTCAAAGATGAATGGCCAAGACACTATAGTCATGGTATACAATGCTTCTGGCATTTGCAGCAAGTACTAGCTTGTAGCCATTCTTTGGAAACAAAGAGTCAGAACACCAAAACTGCAAGCGGGACATTCCAAGCATTGAGAGGACAAAGGCTGATCAGATGGGAGCGGGGAGGATCTGACAGAGGAAGCAATTCTCCTTAAAGAAGAGATCATTAAAGAAAGGCTAAGCCCCATGCAAGACAGTAACAACTTAGAAACAAGAACTATAAAGTATATTTTGTACTGCTGGAAAGAAGAAAAAGCTTGCAGAAGAAACAGACAAAATGAGGGACTGAAGAACAAGAAAATAGTAGATGTCTCTTAAGTAGAGAGGGGACAGGACACTACTGTGTTGTGCAAGATGATAAAAAGGAGAGGTGATGTGAAGCATTTGAGCAAATGGGTGCTCTAGGGGCCCATTGGCTTCTGACGTTTCTATGAAGGGAGCACAGGAACTTTCAAGGTTACCAGATCAACTAATATGGTGACAAGTACATTGTAAAGATAAAATTGGAAGGGGAAGGATTGTTTTATGAAAATCAGCAGTAGCACTGAAACTCCCTTGTTCTCTCTGCACTTTTTTTTGGACCTTTAGTTCATTTATGATCCCTGATTGGATTCTATGCCTTAACCTCTCTCTCAAGGGACTTCATTTACCATCAGTGATACAATCATTTATCCAAATCTGATTGATTGCACAGTGTTTGACAATACAGTCACACAGTTCACAATCTCTGGCTGGATTTGCTCAAAGGAAGAATGGGAGAAAAAAAGAAATGATTAAGCATCTACAAAGGCAAAAATGGGTATCATATTGCAGCAGCTATAAAACAAATGAGAATAAGTTTCCTCTGGCATCACACAATAGTAAAATAAGAAAAAGAAAGAAAGAAAATGAAACCAGGAGGCCCTCATTATCTGTGGTCTTGTTATCTGCTGTATCCATAGCTAGAAAATGCGGACCAGACCTTGTTATCCATAGTGAAGGATTTTACATAGCTGCAATTTGAGTGTTGTAGAGTTTAGATATCTGAAAAATGGTAGACAGACTTTTGTGCATGTATAAAGTATGTTTTATCATAATTGTATTATCTATGGTCACTTTATCTGTTTCCTGGCTGGAACAATCACTGTGAATAACAAGGGCTGCCTGAACCACCAAAAGAAAATGAGCCCTGACACTGAGGAAGAAAAACTAATACGTTTTGCACAGGAATAAAACACTTGAGAAATTGGAGGATAGATTTAACAGAGTACTAAAAATGTCTCATGTGGGTCAGTTTGGAAAAATTATTGCTCATCTAGGATAACAAGAGTCACTAGTTCCCCTGCTTCCCCAGTTTCAGAGGACCTTAATGCTTTACTATTTGTTAAGTTTAATTTGCTTTTTCCTTCTTGCTGGAGGAATTGGAGCGATAATTCAGTATAAATAAAGTATAGGCTGATTGACCAAATGGCTCTATACAGAGAGCTGCCTGTATTTCTAGAAATTTACAAAGTAGCTTGCAGTTTCACCGTGGTTCTACAAGTTTCAAGTTCACCTCCATTGATTTCTGACGGGATGTTATAGTCAACCAAATAAATATTTGCCATGTTGAAGCACAATTTAGGAAAAGAGAAAAGTACAGTTCCATGTTGTACTATGCACTATGAAACATTTTGTGATTTTTAAAATTTGGTTAGGGTAGGCAATATGTCAGCATCTTCCTGACGTTTCTGATCTTTTCAGGATTTTATGGCATTAAAGGGCACACAGTGCAAAGCTAGAATCCCCTTAAGGTATTCAAATCTCCTGTGACTTTCACCTGAGCAATCTTCAATCTGGAAGAGTACTGGAACACTAAAAGAAGGTCATCAAAACAAAGCGAAGCAGTGATTAATTACTAAGGTCCATTCTACAGATTCAGATTCTGCTGATTCTGGAAAAGGAGAGCCATTTTCAGCAACAGATCGCGAGGATCTACTGACAAGGTTGTTTGCAAAATGTGGGAACTGATCTCATCTCAGTATGAGCCATAATTTTCTTATTTCCATTTCCATTAAACAAGAAATAACTGATCCCTACTCCTTTTAAAAGGTAAAATATATAAAGCTTGTAGCCACTTTCTGTCTCTTATTTTATAAAAGGGCCCTCCTTATTTTTAGTCAATGAATGAATATTCCTAATAGTAAAAATGTTGTGACATGCACACAGACTAGAGAAGAAAGAGCTTTAAAACAAAAACAAAAAAAACCACTTGCCTAGCATAGATATGAATGAAGAGCAACAAGAATTCCAAAGGACAGGAATTTTACCATCTGCTTTGGATGAACTACTAAGTTAAATTTGTGTAGAGTTTTCATGCCAAAAGAAAGCTAAGTAAGTTGGATGTGTGACAGCAGAGGAAAATCAGTTTCCCCTTGATGATAGTATTTGGGCCTTCCAAAGTTTAAATGAGCTATTTTTGTATCCTTGAAGCTTATGGGCTCACTTATGAAGACCTTGGATTAATATTATACTACCTAATTGCATCATGGTTACAGCACATTTCCTTCTGCAATTAATGTTGATCTCCTTTCAAAGGTAAGTATATTGCAGATAAAGGAGATATGGAATTAGCTTAAGGAACATCTATTTAAATTAATAAAATTTAGATATTAGCTGGAGACATCAGGGCCAAAATGGATGCAAATGATGACTCATTCATTCCATGGCACCTGACTGAGATTTAACTAATGTTGTTGTAAGACAATCTAAGGACAAAAGAGGCAATATCATGGGTCTACATTTAATGCAGTTGATAAATAGATTAAATTTAGAGGCAGGCAATTGTAGTCTTTATATATAAAAAGGGGGAAATTATAAATTAATTAGTCCAGTCATCAATGCTAGAAATTGATTAATGGAAACAGTAATATGTTACCTCAGTGATTGAGAAGCAGGTTTTAGGACTGAGTTAGTATTGTTTTCATACATGCTAACATTTTCAATTTTAATGATACCTATGGTAGATGTTGGTTAGACTCTTGGAACAATGGGATGGCTTAATTTTAGTAATGAATATAAATTTTGTTATTCAATGATCAAAATAAATGATGATGATGATGATGATGATGATGATGATGATGATGATGATGATATAATCTTTGCAAAGTGAAGTGCAAAATATATAGATGCCAATAGATAGCAGTTTGATTGAAAAGATGGGAACATAAAAAGATTAAGTAGCTGAGAATAGTTTTTAACTACAACTACTACAATATGAATGATTTATTTAAGAATAATTATTTGCAAACTTGGAAAAAATATAATGGTGGGTACCTTAAAATGGAGAAAATTAAAGTTGTGTTTGTTAGGAAGAATGGCAGCAGTAAAAATAACATTTTGTCAAAATTTCTATTTGAAACCATTCTAATCATTATGGAAGACCAATAGAGACAAATGTCTAATTTTATATGATCTAATAGACTGGGTATCCAGCTTTAGATTTCTCAACATTTAAAAGAATCAGGCATTATCAAAGTAAAACCAGTGTTACCCAGCTAGCTGTTTAACTTGGATTACTGGCTAGATTATATCATGTTATGGCTAAAGAGCTTCAATTGAGGGAATAGGACTTCCAGATGGTTTGCATAAATATTTTTGGTTGGATACAAATGTAAGAGAAATTTTATAATAAGCAGAATATTAAAAGTATATAATTAGATCAGGCTTCTTGCTTCAGTATTAAATATCTGTTTCTATGAAGGTGAATGTACCAAGAAATGTGAGCAGTGGAACGATACTAACTTGCGAAGGCTGCAAGTTAACGGTTAATAAGAAAAATGTGAAATCTTTTCTGATTTTTTTCTTTAAAATGTTCACAATCACCTAAGTGGTTTCCATATCTCCACATAATTTACAATTCTAAAGTATAATTACAAAATTGAAGTAGAATATTTAAAGACTTGTCAAAATTAGAAAAACTTGCAACAGAAAACTTCAAACATTCACTGGAGTTGCTTCAGACAGGATTCAGAAACTGAACAAGTCAATGACAATATGATTAAATGAATGCAGAAGTGAACAAAACAAGTGACATGCAACAATGGGAATACCAATAGAATAATATTAAATTTACAGTGACTATTACAGTTGGAGAAAACCATTCAAGATGTTTTATTGATGGCATATTACTGCAGTACTGATTCCTAAAATAGGTATTTCATTCTCTAAAAATTGGCGGAAATGTAATAATCAGGTTAATTTTTTTTCATTCTTGGTGACTACATTAAAAGCCCAGCTTCTAGAAAACGATATCAAACAGAATAAAACAAATGCTAAAGATTGAATTCATTTTCCAAACCTGCTACTTTTCAAGTGACTATTATCACATTTCATATTTTCACAAAGTATACTGAACTGGCTTTGAATATGGTTACAACTGCAAGGATACTATCAGCCCCAATATGTAGAAGAGACCAGGAAATCAACTCTACAGGAATGTTAAAACTGCTTTTATTCAGCTTGGATATAATAACAGAAATGTGTAAGTCTGTGCTGTGCTTCCGCCTCCTCCTTACAATTCAGTGAATTGGGGAGATATCTGTCCCAGCTGTTTCCAAATGTTATCTTATTATGGACTTAAACAATAGCTCTTTTTGCTTAGGCTATGGAATGTATGTAGCTCAAGGTTGAATTGTGAAGTCCTTTGTGCTCTCTGAGCTTGGTTGTTTGCTTATAGACATCCCATTACTAGGTATCACTGATGATGTTCCCTAATCAGGTAATGAAATGTCTCCAAGCAAACAATCAAGCTCAGAGAGCATTAAGGACTCCATATCCTCTTCTATAAAAGAATGACAAATTAAATTGTATAGTCTAATGTAAAAAAACAATTCATTAATTCAATAGCAAGCAATTTCTTTAGTAGATTTATCTTAACTTTATAGTTAAAAGCTAAATCTACTATACAAATGAATTTGGATTATAATTCTGCATATGGGTTTGGGTTTGTATCATATACTGTATCTAAAATTTGAGTTTCTTCTAAAATAAGGTTTTAGCATTTAAATTTAAATTTCTTAATGACATACTAAATTTAGATAAAAACAATTAGGGTTAGGGTCTAGAGATTATTACCTTTCACTTTGATTTACAATCCATGCTTTACTGTGTGTTAATGTTTATATAATGTATAATATCTTGCTTTCAAGAAAAATATGAAGTTTTAAATTGATACATTTTAATATCTTGAACTAAAGAAGTTTTATATATTTTAAAAGGTATATTTAATTTATAATGCTTTTAAATGTTTACTTTTACTTTTCCTACATTTCTCTGGTTCTTCTTAATTATGTTTTAAAATATTTAATAAAATTATTTTAAAAAATCTTTTAACTTCTTTCCCAGATAATTATTGTACTGAATGTGCACATTCAGTGCACACATGAAAATGAGTAGAGAAGTGCTATTGCTACTCACAATCTTCTTGGAGGGGGTAATTTCTCAATATACCACTGAAACCAAGACAGCAAGTCAGGGAGTCAGTTTGCTGTAGTGACTAAAGGGTTGGGCTAGGTTTCGGAAACTGTGAGTTCTGATTTTCACTTAGGAATTAAAGCTGGCTGAGTAACTTTGGCCCAATCACTCCCTCCCAACTTAACTCTTTCATAGGGTAGTTATTCTGGACAAAATAGGAAACAGGAGTATTAGATGTGTGTGATATAAATTCCAATTTATTCAATTTCAATTTATTATAGTCATAAACCAGTACATATAATAGATAATAAAAATTTAAGACAGAGTTAAAATACATTTGTAAAACAACCAAACTAACATCTATAAGTGAGATGCAGGATCCAGTTTATACAGTATTAAATTACAGTGTCAACACTATATTAAATATGATAACATTTAAAATCACGACAAAGTAAAGGTATCTAAAACAATTAATACCAACAAAGTATCTCTTTTTTTTTTACCAAAACCAAAGTCAGGATCAACATTTAATAACTTAATAAATAGTAAACATGGCCTTCATATATTATGGTCCATTAGAGAATGTTTGGTCTATATTTTTGTGACTAGCTTTGGCTATTCCCAGATCTATTTGGCCTATTGCCAGATTCCTTTTAAAAATGCAATTGTGATAGCTGAGGCCAAAGCATATTATATGGCCAACTCTAAGCCCATGGTTGGAAAAACTCCCTCTTAGCATACTCCTTTCTTTAGAATATGTTATCTTTTTCGGTCCCCAAAAAAGGAGTGATTAAAACACTGAAAAGGGAATCTTCATCTCCGATAGAGGTGGGGAACTATGGCCCCTTTATGACTTGTGGGCTTCAAGTCCCAGAATTCCTGAGCCAGCTCAATTCAGGTGTTCTGGGAGTTGTTTTAGTTTTTAGTTTTAGTTTTCCCTTTATTTGTATGCCGCCCTTTTCCCTGGGGGGACTCAGGGCGGCTCACAGTTCAAAAAAAAGGGGGGGGGAAGACAAACAATATTCCAACATGGAGACAATACAGCATATTAAAAAGAGAGCACAACAGTCACACAATTCGGGTGGGGATAGAATCTTAACCTCAGGCCAGCCGGGACAGCCAGATCTTTAAAGCGGCGCGGAAGGACTGGAGGGTGGTGAGGGTCCGAATCTCCATGGGGAGTTCGTTCCAGAGGGTCGGAGCAGCCACCGAGAAGGCTCTCCTCCGGGTAGTTGCCAGTCTGCACTGGCTGGAAGATGGAATTCGGAGGAGGCCTAATCGATGCGATCGTATCGGTCTAGTGGAGGTAATTGGCAGTAGGCGGTCTCTCAAGTACCCAGGCCCACTACCATGAAGGGCTTTGTAGGTGATAAGAAGCACCTTGAAGCGCACCCGGAGTTGTAGGCCATAGTTCCCCACCTCGATCTACCAAATGACTCAAGTATCAGTCCAGGTACTGCCCTTTATTGAAATTTAATGGTGCTTTCCAACCAGCTGCTTAATTGACCTTATTCCCCCCCCTTTTTTTTTTCTCCCTGTTGCTCAGCTTCTTTTCAATTTAATTGTGTTTATTACAAAGAATAACTTAAGTTGAGTACGGAGCATAAGTTGTTATATATTTCTAGAGTGATTAATTGAAATTTTTTAAAATCCAAATTTGATTACTGTCTTTGTATGACAACTGTGTAGTCAACTCCTTGGAGGCACATTAAGCAATCTGCTTAACTTTTTGTAATATAAAGTCTGCTATAGTTGAGATGCACAAATTTGGTAGAACAGAGAAATGTTCAACTTAGGTGACTTTATAGTTGACTCAGCACGTAATAAAAAAACAGAATAAAAACAAAAATGTAACTGGTAGATCTTCATGTTTATCCTGTGTTTTCTTCACTGGTGCTCATTGGCACTTCTTGGGGGATGGCGGGCCAACAGGACGTATGGCTGATGCATCAACAGTGGATCTCCTATCATGCCTTTGAGGATGCCTTTTAGATGCACATGTCTCACTGTTGCCTTCTCATACAAATCTGTCCAGAGCATCATTATCTGACTGAAAGCAATCACAGAAAATGTTGGCAAGGAATGTGGTTCAGTACTTCATTACAAGGGAGGGCAAATCTGAGAGGGCTTGTCTTTCCTTCCAGGTTTCTTGAACTAGGTGCATAAAATGGGTCCATTGACTGGGTTGTGGAATTCCCATGACACAACAAAGTTGGTAGAGAGTTTATTTAATCCTGTATGTTGCATCTTTTCTACCCTGCTCTATGGAGCAGAGAGTTGGTCTCTGACAGAAAACCACTTGAAGAGACTAGAAGCATTTGAAATATGGATTTACAGATGGCTATTACATATAAGTTGGGTTGACAAAATCATAAATGAGGAGGTGATAAGCTGCCTGAGAAAGCCACGTGAGATCATCAAAACCATTAAAAAGCAAAAGTTACAATATTTCAGACATGAGATGTGACACCCGGAAAAATATGGCATACTTCACTTAATCCTCCAGGGAAGGATTGAAGGCAAATGAGGTCCAGGCAGAAGAAGAACATTATGGTTTCAAAATCTAAGGGACTTGTTTGGAGAAAACTCAGCAGCATTATTTTGTGCGGCTATTGATAAAAATAGGATCGCCAACATGATCACCGATGTCTGATGATGGATATGGTACAAGAAGCAGAAGAAGTGTGTGATTGGGTCACACACAATTTGGGATTATATTTAGGCCTGCCAGGATTTGCTGAAGGGATCAGTAGATCTCGGTTGAGGGTTGTCATCACACTATAAAATGGGATGACATTTTTAATTACCTTGTAATCCCTTAATTTGGGGTAGAGTTGGGGCAACTGGATGGAGCTGAGTGCTTATTGGCCAAATGGCCTTCTTGATGATATGTGGAGTTCAGAGCAGATATTTTTTCCTTTGTGTCCTAGGAGAGAAACATCTGCTATTACCTAAAATTGAAGTCTCAACCTTTCAAGTGGGAGGCAACTGTCTTCACCACTAGGCCACCACACTGCTCTACAAAATGATACATGAATGTAAAAGATATGTCTTTCTGCAGATGGCAGCATCTGGGTGAGAAGTGGGTTCTTACAGGTTCGGACTGGTTTGGCAATCTGGTTCGCTGGAACTGACAGTGACTCAGGCCTGCCATGCCCCCTGAACTGCTTCTCTCAGTGGCTACATAGGAGCTGCCATCTTGTTTTTGTCTTCTGTGCATGCGCAGAGCAATTTTTGTTGCAGTGTGCATATGTGCGTGCCGTGTACCTGAGCAAACCAGCAGTAATGGCAGCCAGAACCCACCCCTGATCGGATGATCCTATTGGAGCAGGGACTAAGCAGAGTTTGGCCTTGTTAGTATTTGGAAATAAGATTTTCAAAGAATAAACAGGACTGCAGGTTGTACTGGGAAGATAAAAAAAAGCAAAACAAGGAATAGTCTCCCAGGCAGCAACTGTGGCAAACCACTTCCCTATTGTTGCCAAGGAAATGACATAAACATATCCATGAAGACACCAAGAATACAGCTTAAAAAAACAAATTGGGGGACGAGGAGCAAGCTATATATTTATTGCACCCCATGAAATCCTAGATAATAAATTGTAGTCTCCTGTCCATCTCCCAAGAAGCATAAAGATCCCATTCATCAAATTGTACAATATCTTGAATACTGGCATTTCCCGCCCTCCAAACAAATACTGGCATTTATTATCAACAAGTTCCAGCCTGTATAAACAGAAGGAGAGCAACAATTGTTTTGAGTGAAAAGCAATTTTATGCTGAACAGAAAGCATTGCCTAAGAGCTGGAGTGCCTGCCAGAACCTCCGTTGTCATATATTATTAACAGCATTAATTTAATCATGGGTGTTAACTAGGGTAAAAAGTTACATAGAGAGGGCTTTGGTTCTGTATCATGCCAGTTTTAGCAGAGGGGACAAAGACAAATTAAGTATTTAGGAAATGAGCCAAACAGAAACATAACCTGAAAGCAATTTATTGATGTTGAGTTTATAAGAAAGCCTCCAGAATGAGAGAGGTGAAGCAAAGAGGTTGTATTGCTGTTAAAGCATCTGGCAATTCAGGTATGCTGCTCTGTCTGACAAAACATACTCAAGACTTTGGGACTCAACCTTGAAATTCTAATCAGTATGCCTGCAGAGTTGTGTCACCTTTCAGTTCCTGCAAAAGCATACTGACAAGGCATCAAACAATTCTCTGAATAGGCCATTCCTTCCACCATCACCACTCTATGCAGAAGTAAATTGGTTGCTTCCTTCAGCGCACAATGCATTTTGTTTGTCTGAGGGGAAGACCATGTCCTTCCCCCTCTTCTATCCAGTGAGCTGTATTATTTCCTTGCATAATCGATTCTAAAATCCTTTTGCTGTTAGGATTTCTCTCCTTAAAATGCCATTGAAATATTCTGAAACTTAAATTCGCTATTTTAAATCAAGACAGAAGAAGTTTTCACCAGGATCCAAATAACTAATTTAAAAGGTCACAGACCAGTAAAGACCAACATTATGAGGCAAATGGAAAAAGGAATGAAATTCAAAAAAGAAAAAGAAAAAAGAGATGAAGATGACAACAGAGGGATCGTTGCTGCATCTTTTTGCGGCTCCTTCCCTTGAGGGGTGCCCAACATGTTTCTCCTCTAAGGATCTGACAGCAAGGTAACTGCAGGTAGAACATCTACTATCATAAAATAGCAGAAAGACAGTCACCCAAAAGCCAACTGGAAACCAGTGTCGTGAAGCAGTAGAGATGTGTACATACTGAGACATACCCATCACTGTTCACATCACTCATCAGATGCAGCTCCTGAGTAGTCTTCAAGGGCATCCCATTTAGAGCACATTGCAGTAATCCAATTGAAAGATGACCATAGAGGTCCTCCCAGTCCAGGAACAAGTGTAACTGATGCAGAACGGGAACCTGTGCAAAGGCCCTTTCAGACCACAGTTGCAACCTGTTCTTTGACTTATGAGTCCAAGAGGACCTCTAGATTGTGTTTCAGTCTCACATGGAAAAGTTACACATTTGACAGAGAAAGAGAAACTGTCCATTGCGAGTCAGAGAGATACATCTCAAAACATCTGGCTCCGAATTCTTGTGTATTATGTACTAATGAGGACTAGTACATTTTTTTCCCTAAAAGGGATCCACAATTTTCATAACTACGTGGTAACATTATAGAAGCAGAGAATGATAGAATAAAATTATTTAAGGCCGAAGTATAAAAATAGAATTTAACAATAATGCATTTGTTTCATGATGATATGCTCATTTTCTCAAAAGTACAAGCAGGGATATGGCTCAATTGAAATCCAAATTAAATGAACTCACAGTAGGGTGAGAAGTGAACTTGTCATATTTTCTGCTGGGTTAATAATTAACACTGACAAAGAATCACAGAAAGTGTTTCAAGAGTGACTGGATTTCACATTAATCCAAGAGGAAGATATTTAAAAATAATTATTACAAATGATTTAACTTAATTAAATTTAAATTCAAAATTTAAAATATAATCATGACTCTTTTTTGTGCAAGACTAAAATGAAGCTTAAGTGGCAGCAATATTTTCTATTATTACAGCTTGATGACAAAATTAAGTCCATTATACTTACACAAAATGTTGGGGTTTTTTCAACTCCCAATTCTACTGCTCTTTACATGGGTTTAAGTAATTTTTTAGAAACATGAAAAATATTAAGCATTACATCAAATATTAACAAACATGAGGGAGGCTTAGCAGTGTCAAAACTGAATCTTTATTTGGAAGTTTTTCAACTAAGACAATTCGTACCATAAGGAAATCAAATAATGTTTCTTTGAACATATTTCAGACCTGTATTTAAACCTTACTATATCTTTTTTCTCCTTTTCCTTACTTTCATTTTGAAAGTTGTTGATAAATTTGCCCAGAGACAAAAAGGCAGAAACTTTTATAGAGTTAAAATGAATACAAGCGGATTACAAGTGTCAGTTTTGTCCCAGATGAGTAAAGTTCAATCACTTCTTTCTAAAATACCAAGATTTTTCAGTTGAGACTATTAAACATTTAAAATAAGGTGTATATCTATTTCATTTAACAGCAAAGAAATCTCATCAGTGTCATATAATTTTCTTACATTAAGCATGACAAATTATCTTGAAAGTTGTAAAAAATATTGGGAGATTGATTTGGGATTACAGTATTACAAATCCCTCGGGAACTTTCTGTATCACCAAATTTACTTAAAAGCCTTTCAGCCAGCCATCCGGAATTCCTTTTCTGCTCCGCTTGGCTGGCATACCAGTGGAAGTGTGATGTGTGCATTGACACAAATGCACAGACAGCTGGGGAAACAAGTGTTGCTCAGCGCTTCAGGAGCACTTCAGTTGTACAACATGCCTTGGAAAACACCTCTTTGAATGGTCTGCACAGCCCACACAATGGGGATGTTCTCCTGCTCAGGGTCTCGGGTTGTGCCTCGGGCAATCCTGAGTCAAATCACTTTGCAAGAAATTGTTACAGCAAAGTTGCTAAAAAGTGTATAGTCGAACACACCAAACACCCTATGTTTAGGGTTCAAGGACTAGGCAAGCAGGCTCATCAGATTTCTGAAAAAGATGGCGTTCCACAGGAAACCAGAGCTTTTTTGATTTTAGCAGGTTAGGCCAGATGTCCAGACCCTTCAATGTTGGAATCAGCCCAGGCAAATGCTTTTTTCCCTCAAAATCTCCCAGTCTCCATCTAAACCTGTGTTGGTACTGTTCAGACTGAACTGAAATTGCTGGTCTACTTGGGAACAAGAGATAATCAAGAGCAATGATCCTAGAGTACCCTATTCAAGGAACTTTCCCCCCTGTTCTTGTACTCTTTGTCTTCTTTGATGCTGAAGTCAGAAGCGATGGTGTTCTCATGGACTTGGAGACTGTGTCTAGGACTGCAGGGCAAGGACAGATACTTTTCCCAAGGTCCAGTGGGAATCTCCTTCTCCTTCAAATAGGGGCAGGGCTGCACTTTCTGCTTGGTTCATCGTCATCTATATGGGCCAACCATGCTTCCTGAGTGCAGGAACTAATGATGTCATTTTCCTCCCCTTCCTTCCTGGTATAAATGCAGCCTTTGCTCACATTTTCCAATTTGGTTCAACATTTCTGGCCTGAACCATCTTAAGTCATTCGAAGGGCAGATGATCCACTTTGACCTGGTCATAGTCCCACCCCTAATTGGCTTCATTTCCTGGCACACTCTCTCTCTCTCCTAATGGCTGCATTTGCCCTGTGCAGCCATTTTGTCCTCAGCTGCCAAGGTGCCATCATTTCTGCTAAGTCCTCAACTTGCGACTGGTCCTAAAGTCCTTGACTTACAACCGATCGCAAGTCCTCAACTTATGATTGACAGCTGGCAACAGCCTAGTCGCTCCTGATTGGCTAAGATGCGGCTGGCTGAGCGTGGGCTGCCAGAGGCACTCCTATTGGTTGCCCTGCTTGACAGCTCCCGTATAAATAGCTGTCAAGCAGGGTGAGGTGCTGATCTCTCTCTGTGTATAGTTAACTGTTGCTGTTACTCATTAAATAGCTGTTTGCTTACCTCAGATGCCTCATGCCTCATCTGTTCCTTCGAACCTCAACACTGGCAACGAGGATGGGATGCTGACAGTCCCTGCCTGAACAGCCACTAAAGACAAAGAAGCGAAATTAATTTTTTTTCTCTTGAAGAGAATGACTATTTTACCTCACGCCACAACAGCCATGGCTTTGCTTCCGCCATTCGCTCCATTCAGAACTGCCGGGGAGTCTTGGGCCGAGTTCCTTGAGCATTTTGAATGCTTTGTGATTGTTAACAATAACCACAAA
The DNA here is from genome assembly GCF_051295495.1 of Thamnophis sirtalis. Classification (NCBI taxonomy): domain Eukaryota; kingdom Metazoa; phylum Chordata; class Lepidosauria; order Squamata; family Natricidae; genus Thamnophis; species Thamnophis sirtalis. The sequence goes on along the minus strand of NW_028261385.1, from coordinate 108,428,813 downwards.
CTGCCCTCGGACCGCAAGTGCAGCTTTAGTCAGAAGCTGCTATTCTTCATAATATTGCTATTGATTCAACAACACCCCATTAACTCAATGAACTGTCCTCATCTGTCTATGGTCATCCTCTATTCAACCCTTTCATCTCTCAATGGACATTATTTTTTTACCTGCCTAGGATGAGTGAAACATGATCCCCACTCCTTACCCACAGTACTCTCAAGCTTCCTTTCCTGTTCCTTAAAAACACTTTTAAGTTGAAGTTTTAAGTATGGACATTGCCACCTTATTTCTGGAGTTGAACTCATTCTTGCTTCAAACTTCCCACAGACATGAAAAAGAATAGGAGAAATGAAAGAAAATAGCTCCTACTATTTTGAATATAATAACATCAGAGCCATGATAATATTAAAAGTATGTGTGGTGGGAAGAAGAGAATGAGAGACCGAGAGAGAGATGGAGGAAGGGAAAGAGGGGTGGGGGAGAGAGAGAGGGGTGGGGGAAGAGAATTTGTATAACTGTCATAAATTTTGGAGAGCCCTAACTCTAGCATGTTGTGATGGTCTCTCACAACGGTTCTTGAGGGCTGATACAAAAAAGTTCCATAGAAGCTCAGATTGTGCCCATGTGGACAAGGTGCCATTGATACCACAGCTCATGTCCTGTTATATTGTACCCTCTATAAGGATGTTTGATGTTTGATGTTTATTGGTCTTGTATGCCGCCCACTGCCGAAGGACTCTGGGGGGCTTACAATAAACAAGGGAAAGGGATAAATAAACAAAACAACACTTTAAAATACACAACATTCACAGTTACCATGGGGCTGGATATTTCAAAAGCCCCCCCACATGGACTCATTTCATACCTCCTTACCTGACAAAATATCTGGGACATTCTGATCTCTTTTATTTACAGCTGCTACTGTCACTAAGAAAGACAGAAGAATCTGAATAGTGGATGTTTCAGTACCTGGAGACAGCAGAATAAAAGAGAAAGAACTGGAGAAAATTACAAAAAAAAGACCTGTAAATAGAAGTAGAAGGACTGTGGCAAAAGAAAGCAAAGATAGTACCAATATTAAAAGGTGCCAAAATCCAAAATATTTAGAGCCCCACTTGAACACCATCAGCATTGACAAAATTACCATTAGGTAATTGCAAAATGCAGCTTTACTTGGAACAGCTTATATCCTACAATGATACCTTTAACCCATCAAACAATATCTGCCTATCCATAGATAGATAAAAATGCCAGATCCAGTGTAAACATCTGACTGACTGTGTGACCACCATAATAATACTAATATTTATTATCTCAAGGTCTTATTGAGACCCACATCTACAATATGCATGGTTTCTACATTCCATACATTTCATGCAGAATGCTATATTGTAAAGCAACACAAACTTTCCTAGAGAAAGACCCCCATCCATACTGATTCCTTATCTTCAACTGCCGAAGCAAACCATTTTTATTTCAAACCCAGCTAGCATATTAACTTCTAGTTTTAGAGCTGTCAATTCACAAAACTCTGACCTTATCAAATAATTATTTGGGGTTAAACTTATCACTTTTCAAATCTTCATTAGTGTTTAACTTGGAAATCAGGCTGCCTTGTTTCCTCCTGTAGTTATATTTCACCTTTTCTGATTTGTCTCTGATGCAATCACTTTGCACCTCATGCTTTTTCTCAACTTATTGTGGCACATTTGCTGAGGTTTCAAGTAGCAAGGTGCAAGGTGCAGCAAAGATGCTTCTTTGCATATTATCAAAGAAGGAAAATTGTGTGGAAACTGAGATGTGGAATGCCTTTAGGCATCTATGACTTAAGTAACGTATATGTGGAAAATGAATGTGGGAAAAAATAGCTCTCCTGAAGGGGGGAGGAGAGTAAATGATAAGAAAATAGGACTATTGCATCTAGAATATAAAAATCTGGATATGCACTGGATAGCAGTAATGTAAGATAAAAATGTCATTCTCTTTGTTGCCCTCTACTGGTCTTCTCAGTTTTTGCAGAGCATACTGCATATAGCCGTTATGGCGAACCTAGGTGGCACGCAGAGCCCTCTCTATGGGCACCCGCACTGTTGCCAGCTGCTCTTCTGGTTTCTGGCACACTGGTCATTGCAGGCACCGGAGCGCGGGAAAATGGCCTAAAATGCCTCCAAAACAGGCAGTTTTCCAGGTCATTTCTGGGCCTTTGGGGGGCCATTTTCCAGCGCTCCAGTGCCCACGAAGACCAGCTTGCCTCCATGAAGACCATTACAAAAACAGCCTGAAAACGGCCTGAAAAATGGCCCCAAATGCCCCTAAACGCCCCCCAAAACAGCCCAAAACCAGGCATGTGCGTGCCGGCCAGCTGGTCTTCCAATGCTCTAGCTCACGCACATGCACACACATGCACATACGTTCTGGTTTGGGCCCTCGGTGCCAAAGGTTCACCATCACTGGTATATAGTAACTTCACTTTCTCCTGTTTTACTGCCTGCTTCCCATGTATATGATAGAATAGAATAGAATAGAATTCTTTATTGGCCAAGTGTAATTAGACACACAAGGAATTTGTCTTTGGTGCATATACTCTCAGTGTACATAAGAAGAATAAAATACCTTCATCAAGAATAAAAAAAATACAACACTTAGTAATAGTCAAGGTTACTATCAAATCGTATTAGGAAACAAATAAAAACAATACAAATTGAAAGATACAAGCAACATGGTTATAGTCATAAGTTGGAAGAGATAGATACTAGTAAGGAAGAGAATAATAATAATAATACAGTCTTAGTAAATTATTTGACAGTGTTGTGTGAATTAGTTGTTAAGCAGAGTGATGGCATTTGGGTCCTTGTCCTTGTGTCTAGTTGTTCTGGTGTGCAGTGCCCTATAGCGTCATTTTGAGGGTAGAAGTTGAAACAATTTATGTCCATGATGTGAGGGGTCTTTAGATATTTTCACAGTCCTCTTTTTGACTGCACAAGTCAATGTCTGCTTCCCATGTCTATGACAACTTCTCCCTTGCTCATTTTCTGCCTCTGGTGCCTGGATCATAGACTCATCAAGTTAAAACAAGCCATTCTAGGCCATTGATTCCAGCTGCTTGGTCAGTGCAGTAATCAAAAGGCAAGAAACTCACTCTTCGTTTTCACAGAGTATCAATTCTAGCTAATATGATTTGCTATTGACTTGCTCTTGCAATTAGAAAATTGTTTCTAACATTCTGTGGAATCTTTCTATAAATCAGAACCATTATTACAAACCCTGCAGTTTGAAACAGCAATTATGGCTTTGTTGTTGTTGTTGTTGTTGTTGTTGTTGTTGTTGTTGTTATTATTATTATTATTATTATTATTATTATTATTATTATTATTATTATACAATTGTATCACAGCGGCCAGTTGTTTCGCTGGATTTGGCATTGGTTACTAGTCGGGCCCCACCCAGGGGCCTAGGACGTCGTAACGTATTTTCGTAATATACGTGCAGATCCAAGCAGTGCAGCTTTTTGCATTTGACTGATGGTGATTTTGTCAATTTTTAACTGTTTTAAATGTAATTCCAGTGCTTTTGGAATAGCACCCAGTGTGCCAATTACCACTGGAATTACCACTGCTGGTTTGTGCCATAGTCGTTGAATTTCGATTTTTAAGTCCTGGTATCTTGCGATTTTTTCATGTTCCTTCTCGGCGACCCTGCTATCACCTGGTATTGCGATGTCTATGATTGTGACCTTATTTTTCTCAACCAGTGTGATGTCTGGTGTATTATGCACCAGTATTTTGTCGGTTTGTATACGGAAATCCCACAAGATCTTGACCATCTGATTTTCTGTGACTTTTTCAGGCTGATGTTCCCACCAGTTTGTTGCTGTTTTAATATTATAATTTTTGCACAAATTCCAATGGATCATTTGTGCTACTGAATTGTGCCGCAATTTATAATCAGTCTGCGCGATTTTTTTACAGCAGCTGAGTATGTGATCAACAGTTTCGTCAGCTTCTTTGCAAAGTCTGCATTTGGCATCATCAGAGGATTTTTCGATTTTGGCCTTAATGGCATTTGTGCGGATAGCTTGTTCTTGCGCAGCCAGGATTAGTGACTCTGTTTCTTTCTTTAATGTACCTGTTTTTAACCATAACCAAGTTTGTTCCCTGTCCACTTTATCTTTTATTTTTTCTAGAAATTGACCATGCAGTGCTTTGTTCTGCCAACTCTCCATTCTTGATTTTTATTATTTTTATTTTTATTATTATTATTATTATTATTATTATTATTATTATTATTATTATTATTATTATTAATTTATTTGTCTTGTATGCCGCCCACTCCCGGAGGACTCCGGGCGGCTTACAAAAGACAAGGGAAAGGGGGGAACAAGACAAAGACAACATATTAAAAACAAAACCAACATTCACAATTTCTATGGAGGTAGATGCTTCTCAGCTCCCCCCAGCCTGCTGGAACAGCCAGGACTTGGTGGCTTTGCGGAAGGCCGGGAGGGTAGTAAGGATCCGGATCTCAACAGGGAGCTCATTCCAGAGGGCCGGAGCTGCAACAGAGAAGGCTCTCCCCCGGGGAGTCGCCAGCCGACATTGGCTGGCAAATGGAATCCAGAGGAGACCCAACCTGTGCGATCTAATTGGTCTGAGAGAGGTAATCGGCAGGAGGCGGTCTCTGTTGTTGTTGTTGTTGTTGTTGTTGTTGTTGTTGTTGTTGTTGTTGTGATATTATGCCAGTCACTCGCCCTCCCCCAAAGTTATATTTTCTCTAGGCTAAATGCAAGCAGGAACTTGATATTTGCTTGTAAGTCTTAGTTTTGGAGCTTCTGTTATTTTTATTTTTGTTTATGTATTAAATTTATATAGCCATTTATTTTCCCCAAAGGGGACTCTGGGCAGTGCACAAGAGTTTTGCAACTCTTCCTTTAAAATACGAGGCGTGAGATAAATTTCAATGGCTTTATTTTAACAGGTAACAACCAGAACAAGTTCAGAACACAGACAGCGCGCGGGCCGCCTGACAGCTATTTATATATGACAGCTGTCAGGAGGCTGGCCAATTACTGGCTAGTGATTTTCCCGCCAGCCGGCAGGCGCGCCTGGGCCAATCAGGAGCTCGCGGCTCTGGCCCTGCCTGCCGGCTGCGTCGGGAGGACACAACACCTCCAGATTGTTCTTAAAAGGTAGTCCTCGGAACTGGATACAATTGCAAAACAAACTACATATAGGCTTCAGTAAATAGCTGTAATTGGGAACAGGAACTCTGTCACTAAGCAACATGGTTGTAGAGGAAAAAAATCCCTTGACTATGCCAACTTACAATGGCAGTTCCAGTTGTAGGCATTAAGTGAATCCTGCAGTCATGAAGTGCAAGGTCACATGGCCATGATTTGCAATTTCCAACCAGTTTCTCCTTGTTTGGAAGTGGACAGTGAAGATCACAAATGGTGGTTATGTGACTGCAGGATCCTGTATAATTGTAACTGCAAGCTATTTGCCACCTGACTGGATCATGATCACGTGACTGTGGAGACACTGCAATGATCCCTGGTCATAAGTCTCCTCATTCAGAGCCATTGTAACTTGCAACAGTCACCGAATGAGTGATTGCTAAGTGAGAACTTCTTGTTCTCGCAATTATTCTTTTCCCTGACTTGGGAGCTATCTCTCTTGGTGCAAACTCAAATGAAGCTTGGCCTTTTTCAGCAGCATTGCATTATTGATTCCTATTCTGCTTCTAATCCACTATAATATATATTCACACACATATATTAAAAATTACATTACTTCTCACTCGGCACTTGTGCTTTTTGATTTTTTTCCCAAACGAAGAAATGTCTTTTGTCTCCATTTATATTTGAACAATTTCTTTGTTTCATTTTGTTTCTGCTTTCTCAAGTCATGAATGGAAATGTTGAACTATACTGAGTTGACTGAAATGGTAAAGTGTGAGTCACCCTACTCAATGGCTCATGCCACTTTGGTGAGGAGCTTTTGATGTCTTCACCAAGGAGATATATAATCCAGCCCATATTTAACTTCCTTCCTGAACAATGTTTAAGAACTCTTTGTCAGTACATTATTAATTAATGAGAAACCACTGGAGAAAAGAAATATGAGTCTATTGAAAGAGAGAAAAATTAGATGATTACCTCCTTTCTATCAATTTTACAATACTAATTTGAACACTTGGAAAAAGTATGTTTTTGCTGTTTCTCACTATACAGATAGTCCTCAACTTATGACCACAAATGAGTCCAACATTTCTGTTGATAAGTGAGACATTGATTGAGTTTTGTCTCATTTTATGACCTTTCTTGCCACAGGTGAATATCTGCAGTTGTTAAGTGAATGTGACTTCTCCATTGATTTTGCTTGTTAGAAGGTTACAAAAGATGAAAGACTGCAACCATCCTAAATAGGATGCCAGCTAGGTGTCTGAATTTTGATCACATGACCTTGGAGATGCTTTTTTCCCCCAGTGCTGCTGTAACTTCAAATGATCACTACACGAACTGTAAGTTGAGGGCTATCTATTATTGCCTCTGAAAGGTTTCTTATTGGTGTTGATCTAGACAGAGGTGCATATGGAGTAGATGAAGGCAATCTATGATCATGTTATGTAGATGAAATTTGTTTTTATTACTATTAACTTAAGGGCAGTTATGTGTGCCTTAAGACAGGGGTGTCAAACTCACGTCATCACAGTGGTATCATGTGATATATTGGGACTTTTCCCCCTTCACTAAACCGGGTGTGGGTGTGACCTGTGTGCGACACATCCGGCCCACGGGTAACGAGTTTGACAGCCCTGCCTTAAGAGGATATACATTACATTTCTGCTCTGTGAGCTGCATTTATTGCCAGTTTGCTCCCAAGTACAAATTCAAGGTGTGGTTTTGACTTTTAAAGCCCTACATGACATTTGTTGTTAGTTGCGAAGTCGTGTCTGATCCATCGCAACCCCATGGACAACGTTCCTCCCAGCCTTCCTGTCCTCTAACATCCTTTGGAGTCCATTTAAGCTCACACCTACTGCTTTGGTGACTCCATCCAGCCACCTCATTCTCTGCCATCCCCTTCTTTTTTTGTCCTCAATCTTTCCCAGCATTAGGTTCTTCTCCAGTGAGTCCTTCTTTCTCATTAGGTGGCCTGAGTTTCATCTTCAGGATCTAAAAAGCAGCTGGGGTTGATCTCCTCTAAGAATGACAGGTTTGATCGCCTTGCAGTTCAAGGGACTTGCAGGAGTCTTCTCCAGAGTTGAGGAACAAAGGCCTCAACTCTTTGACACTCAGCATTTCTCATGGTCCAACCTTCACAGCCATACATTGCAATTGGAAAAACCATAGCCTTGACTATAGGCACTTTTGTTGGCAGGGTAATGTCTCTGCTTTTTAGTATGCTACCTAGAATTGCCATAGCTTTCCTCCCCAGGAGCAAGTGTCTTTTAATTTCTTGGCTGCAGTCCCCATCCGCGCTGATCTTGGAGCCCAGGAAAATAAAATATGTCACTACCTCCATTTCTTCCCCAGCTAATTGCCAGGAATTGAGATGGCCGGATGCCATGATCTTAGTTTTCTTAATGTTGAGTTTCAAGCCAACTTTTGCACTCTCCTTCTTCACCTGCATCAAGAGGTTCTTTAGTTCCTCTTCACTTTCTGCCATTAGAATGGTATTATCTGCATATCTGAGGTTGTTGATATTTCTCCCAGCAATCTTAATTCCAACTTTTGATTCATCTAGCCCCGCCTTTCTCATCATGTGCTCTGCATATAAGTTAAATGGGCAGGGTGACAGTATACAGCCTTGCCAGACTCCTTTCCCAATTTTGAACCAATCAGTGGTTCCGGGTCCAGTTCTGACGGTTGCTTTTTGACCCGCATATAGATTTCTCAAGAGACAAATAAGATGGTCTGGTACTCCCATCTCAGGTTATCTGAGCTACCATTTCTTCCTGATTACATTCTCCTGTCCTATGAGGTCTGTCAGAAGAGGGTCTGCTGTGGGTCCTATCTGCAAAATAATTTCATTGGATGGAACCCAAGAGGTGAGTGTTTTCTGTAATAGCATCCACCCTCTGGAACCTCATCCCTCTCAAAGTGAAGTTAGTTCCATCCTTAGAATCTTGTAAAAATCCTTAAAACTTGGTTTTCCCAGCTCTCGGGAGATTCTTAGATAATTGATAATTATCTAACTTAACTTATTAGATAATAAGTGTTGTATTATATGTAATATTTTCCCTGCTGTGGTTTTATCTTTATGTTTACTGTTTTAAATGTTTTGAATGGCTTTGTATTTATTATATGCTTCACAAAGTCATTTCATGTGAGTTGTGCAGCCATATAAATTTGGAAAACAAACAAATGTGATTTTATAATGACATAAATTAATTGATTTATCTTAAAAATGTTAAAATAATGTTTCAAATGTAATATTCCTAAACCTCTGTATAGTTTGCATATTTCTTGATTTTTTAAATAATGAATGTGTAAATGAAGAAAAAGAGCTTATTGTCATTTAGGAAACCAGGGGCAATGGAATAGGGATTTTACCTATATAAAAAAGGAGAAGCATAGTCATTTTAACAGCTGCTTGTCTATCAAACAGTGATAATGAAAAATGTTGACAGGACTTCAGTTGTGTTTTAATCTTCAGCAAAAGAGGTCTTAATTACATATTTATAATTGATGTGGAACCTTTGTGATAATTACTCTTCCATACTTTGGTCCATTTCAATATGAAGTCCAGGAACTTCTTGAAGCTGTTTTATTATTCTTTACTGAATTTAATTAACAAAGCAAAGATTTATTACAGTCAACTTATAAACCAACATTTGCATGAAATTTATTTTAACTTAGAACTGTAATAATACCTGACTCTTTAAGAAAAAAGACCATATCAAAGAGATTAATTGTGTTATGTCAAATTTTTATATTGAGACCCTTAATACTAATATTATTCGTAATACTCAATGCTAATGTTGCTTTAATTACATTGAGTAAAATAGATGAGAATATTTGTTTGGTGCCCCTGTTTTATTTTAAAAAGTCTGTATCCAATTCATTGATACTAATTGCTGCTTGTGTTGGTGAGCATAGCTGATTAATTATAGAAATGAGCTTGTGTTCCATTTTCAATAACATAGAGCTTCTACCTGATCAGATGCTTGAATTAAAAATGTAATAATGGGAAAACTAGTAAAGTTTTGGTATATCTGGTACACTGTATTTGTAGTGGAATGGCTGAACCTATGAAGAGAAAGCTGGAGGTTTCAAAATTCATCTTCCAGAAGAGATACAAATCTTTATTTAGCCCTTGTTTGGTAGTATTTGTTAGTGCTTGGTACAGAGTCCTTGATTTATGACCACAATTGGGACAAGAATTTCAGTCATTAAGTGATGTGATTCTTAAGTGAGTCATCATGTGACCAGAGTTCATTTTATGACTGAATCACAGTCATTAATCGAATCACACAGTCATTACTGGAATCTGGCTTCCTCAGTTGACTTTCCTTGTTGGAAGCCAGCGGAGAAGATCACAAATCATGATTATGTGGCTGTAACCATTTCAAGTGTCAGCTAATTGCCAAATACCCAAATTGTGATTGTGTGTGATGGTAATAACTTCAAGAACAGATTATAAGAGCCGCGGTGACACAGTGGTTAGAGTGCAGTACTGCAGGCTACTTCTGCAGATCACCTTCTGCCAGCAGTTTGGCAGATCGAATCTCACCAGGCTCAAGATTGATTCAGCCTTCCATCTTTCCGAGGTGGATAAAATGAGGACCCAGATTGTTGGGGGCAATACGCTGACTCTGTAAACCACTTAGAGAGGGCTGTAAAAGCCCTGTGAAGTGGTATATACGTCTAAGTGCTATTGCTATAAACCTTTTTATGAGGTAGTCATAACTTTGAACTGTTGTTATATAAACAGTTATAAGTTGAGGACTATCTGCAGTTCTCACTGCCACCATTTAAACTGCAATAAGGAAAATACTGGGATTCAATTAGTCAACCATATATATAAATATATTTAAATTGATGAATTTTAAGCTTTAAGCAAGTTAATCATGTTCAATTTGCTATGTGCATTTAACAGCACTTAATTCCTTCTCAATGAGCACTGAGAATTTGCTCAATTTGAGTTGCCTGCTGATAGAACTTGACTTTCAGGTGTATTTAGACATTTGCCTCTCCTTAGGGCTATAGTGTACATTGATCCAACAACAATATACTTATCTTCCAAAATGCTTTTGATAAATATTTTGTGGTTTTTTGGGAATCAGTCAAAGTCTTCTGCGAGATGAGGGCTTTGTGGTAACAAAACTGTGACTTAATGTTAATGGTGTGACACGGTGTGGCTTTGATGTGCCTTCGCCAGACATTTTGTGTCATGGAGGCAAAGCAATTCTTGTCAAAGAGGAAAGATGCAGGATAAAAAGAAATGGAAAGCAGAAGTTTCTGATATCCTCTGCAGCAAATACTGTATAAGAATGATTACACTTTTCTCTTTTCTATAATTACAAAAAAGCTCACATTTTACCAATATCCCCTGCTTTTATTAATCATCAAAACCATATCATATTTCTTTTTATTCTTTCTTGGTGCACCTTTATTTATTTTTTTTGTTATTTTTCTTTGTTCTCTCCATTTTGTATTAGTTTACATTAGTTTTTATGTTGTTTTTAAACTTTTGATAAAATTTATTTTATCAAAAAAGATGTAACCTTCTTTGATGGGGCACTGCGGGACATTTCCTCGCGCCTCCATAGAACTGGATCACCATGTATTCTCTGAGGGCTGGATGGTAGTCAAGAGAGGGAAGGTACTTAAGACTGGTGGGGGAGACCTATCAGAGGGCCACACAGCAGCCATACAGACCACTTTTGATATTCTACAGCCACACAGGCACCTCAATGAGGAGGCAAGGTAGACAGCAACATCCAAGTAACACCAAAGGATAAGAGGTGCTGAAGAACCTGTCCAAAGAAGGACATGGAAACTGCTGATATGAAGGTCTAGATGTTCCTCACAATGTACGAAGGTTTCCACACCAAATCCAAAACCCAAACTGCACACTAGCTGTCAAGAGGGAGATCGGGGTCTGGTAACCCAGAGTATCCAGGAGAATTGCATAGGAACTTCTGCATAGAATGTGGGCTGGACTCTCCTAAGTCCAGAAAAGGAGATCCCACAGAAGATCATGAAGAATAAGAAAGCTAAGATCCTGTGGGATGTCCATATCCAGACAGGCAGGTAGGTACTAGCCAAATGACTGGACAGTGTGGTAGTAGACAAGGACAGAACACCATGGTGGTAACAAATGTAGCAATATCAGGAAGAAGGACCACAAGAAGCTGGATAAGTATCAGGGCTTGAAGAGTTGATGTGGAAAGTAACCCTAGTGGTGGCAGGAGTACTTGGGGCTGGGATTCCTAAGCTGGAGCAGGAACTCCAGCAGCTCCCAGGAATGACATTAAAGGTTTCTGTCCAGAAAACTGCAGTGCTAGGAAAAAAGCTAAGATCCTGTGCAGAGCCCTCAAATTCCCAGGCTTCTGGTAGGGGACCTGAAATTGAGGAAGTCACATACCACCCATAGAGATGAGAAGGGTTAGGTTAATGATAAATGGTATTTTTATTCTCCTCACATAATGTAATTTCCCAAAATGCATTTAATAAAAATGTACCAAAAATAGTACATTTTCACAGACAGCAGCAACAACCGCCCCCTCACTGTCAACCCAAACAAGAATAGATTTCCTTTGGAGGGAGTTTCCTTAGCTGAGAATTCTCTTTAAGATCAGATTTATCAGCTCCAAGAATTACAAAAGGTGGTAGCAAAATGAATTTATTAAGCAATCAGATGCTCTAGACCAGTGTTTCTCAACATTGGCAACTTTCTGATGTGGACTTCCCCACTTAGGGGAATTCTGGGAGTTGAAATACACACATATGAAAATTGGCCAGGTTCAGAAACACTGCTCTAGATAATCACATCTCCTGGAGTCAATGACTTTATACTGAGATATGTTATAGTATGTATGTATGTATGTATGTATGTATGTATGTATGTATGTATGTATGTATTATTTATTTATTTCATTTAAGGCATTGCCTGACTCCAGACAAACTCTGGGTGGCTCATAATCAGAGGTAGTATTCAGCCGGTTTGCACCAGTTCGCACGAACCGTTGACGGCCATTTCCCTGAGGTTGGAGAACTGGTAGCGATGGCCGGGTGACCAAGCCCTTGAACTGGTCCCCCTGTCACTGCTCACCCGCCTGCCACTAGCTCTCCCTGCCTGCCTGCCTGCCACTCACTCAACACCCCCACCACTTGCTTTCCCCACCCGCCACTCACTCGCCACTCACCCCACCCATCTGAGCCCTATATATGCCTTTGCCACATGGCCCAGCCCCCAGCTATGCCTCACAAGTATCCTCCATGCCTCGACCACTCTCTTCAGCTCACCAAAGGTAAGTAAGCATCACTTACCTGGCGTTGGGGGCTGGGGTGGGGCCCTGGGGATGCAGCATTCCATGAGGTCCCAGAGCCACTGCCCTCTCGCCGCCTGCCTCAGCCAGGTCGGGGAATGCGTCATTCCCCATATCCAGCCTTGCCATCTCGCCACTGCCCTCTTATCACCCACCTCGGCCAGGTCAGAGAATACACCATTCTCTGGCTCTGACCTTGTCCTGGAACTGCCACCCTCTCGCCACCCTGCCCTCCCTATGGCCCCGGCCCTAGTCCTGCTTTGAGTCACTTTCTTTGTGATGGGCTACTTACCTTCCACAATGGCTGGTCCAGAGTCCATTGGACAGGAAGCTGACCAGAGCTGGGAAGCAGCTGGCTGGCAAAGGAGCCTCCCAGCTGCTTCTTTGAGAGCCAGCTAGGAGGCTTCAAAAGTAGCCACTGGCTACACTCAGCTTATGGTGGCCTGGCTCAGAACACCAGCAGGAGCAGGGTGCTTTGGCTGCAACTGCGGGGAAGGCCCATCAGAGGTGAGAAGGGATGCTCCTCCTGCAGCCATTGCAGAAGCCGTCTGGACGATCTGCTCCCCGCCTCTCCAGGCCAGGCCTGCAGCTCATGCCAGACTGAGGCTGCTGCCACCACCCACTCCCTTTGTCCACCGGGGCAGCGGGAGCAATGGTGTGGTCAGGTCACCGGCTCTCAAAGAGGCAGCTGAGAGGTTTCTTTTCCAGCCAGCTCTTGGCTGCTGGCCGCAGGGAACCAAAAAGTCCTCCAGTCAGCCGGCGAGAAGAAAGCTGCTGCCTTCTTTGCAGATGCGATTATTTTTCAATCATGTCTGATTCTTAGAGACTGACTGAACAAGTCCCTGCAGTTTTCTTGGCAAGGTTTTTGAGAAGTGGTTTACCATCACCTCCTTCCTTGGACTGAGAGAAAGTGACTGACCCATGGTCACCTTGCTGGTTTCATGACTAAGGCAGGACCAGAATTCACAGTCTCCCAGTTTCTAGCCTGATGCCTTGATAACTATAGGTCTTTGATTTACAACAGTTTGTTTTGTGACTGTTCAAAGTTACAATGGCACTGATGACTGTTTTTCACATTTATGAAGTTGCACCATCTCCATGGTCATGTGATCAAAATTCAGATGCTTGATTCATATTTATGGCAGTTGCAGTGTCCTGGAGTCATTGTGATCAACTTTTGCAATCTTTTGACAACCTGAATCAATGAGAGGTCAGATTTAGAACAGAATAACAGTGTTGAAAGGAACCTTGAAGGTCTTCTAGTCCCACCCCCTGCTCAAGCAGGAGACACTATCATTCCAGACAAGTGGCTGTCCAATCTCTTCTTAAAAGCCTGCAGTGATGAAGCACCCTCAGCTTCTGAATTAACCTGTTCCACTGATTAATTGTTCTCAATGTTAGGAAATTTCTGCTTAGTTCTAGGTTGTTTCTCTCCTTGATTAGTTTCCATCCATTGTTTCTTGCCTTCTGGTGCTTTAGAGAATAGGTTGGCCCTGTCTTCTTTGTGGTAGCCCCTCAAATATTAGAACACTGCTATCACGTCACCCCTTCTTTTCATTAGAGTAAACAAACCCAATTGCTGCAATCATTCTTCACATGTTTTAGTCTCCAGCCCCCTAATCATTTTTGTTTTTTTTTTCTGCACACTTTCCAGAGTCTGTAATCTTTTTATATTATGGTGACCAAAATTGGATGTAGTATGCTCTTACTAGTACTTTATAAAGTGATACTAATGCTTCACATGATCATGATTTTATCCCTTTATTAATGCAACGTAGGATTGTATTGGCTTTTTTGGCTGCTGCTGCAAACCACTAGCTCAGTGTTTTTCAACCTTTTTTGTGCAAAGGCACACTTTTTTCATGAAAAAAATCACGAGGCACACCACCATTAGAAAATGTTAAAAATTTTTAACTCTGTGCCTATATTGACTATATATAAAGTAATTTTCCCACGGCACACCTTATACTATGTCACGGCACACTAGTGTGCCGCGGCACAGTGGTTGAAAAACACTGCACTAGCTCATATTTAAGTGATTGTCCACTAGGACTCCAAGATCCCTCACACAGGTACTGCTATTGAGCCAGATTTCACCTTATCTACATCTGTAAATTGGGTTTTCTTGTCTAACTGTAAAACTTTATTTTTCTCTACATTTTGTTGGATAGGGCCCAGTGTTCAAGTCTGTCAAGATTCATCTGGATCTTGAGCCTATCTTCTTGGGTGTTGGCTACTCCATGCCAATTTAGTATCATCTGTAAATTTGATGTGTTCCCCTTTTATTACCTCATCTAAATAGTTTAGATGAGGGAATAAAGATGTCAAAGAGTACTGGACCTAAAAAGGAACCTTGGGGTGGTTACTTCCCTCCATGTAGACAAAATTCTGTTAAGGACCACAGCTTGAGTGTGATTTGTCACCCATTTACCTGGTGGTGATGTCTATCCTTCATTTTTTTTTAGCTTACCAAGCAGTTGGTTTTTAAATGCCTTACTGAAATCAAAGTATACTATGTCCACCGCACTTTGCTGGTCCACTAATTTAGTCACTTTATCAAAGAATGAAATAAGATTTGTTTGGCATGATTTATTTTTGACAAACCCATTTGTCAAGTTACTGGTTATAACTTTGCTTGCTTCTAGGTGTTTGCAAATCTATTGCTAAAGATGATCTTTTCAGGATCTTCCCAGGTATTGATGTCACACTGATTGGTCTGTAGTTTCCTGGATCTGTTTGTTTTGGTTTTTTTTGAAGATGGGAACCATATTAGCCCTTTTCCAATCCTCAGGTACTTCCCCAGTGCCTCCAGGATCTTTGAATGGTTCTGAGATCACATCTGCTAGGTCCTTCAGAACTCTGGAATATAATTGATCAAGTCCCAGTCACTTAACAACTGTGTTAATAACATAACAACTGTAGTGATTCACTTAACAACTGAGGCAAGAAAAGTTGTAAAACGGGGCAAAATTCACCCAACAACTGTCTAGCTTAGCAACAGAAATTTTGGGTTCAATTGTGGTCATAAGTTGAGGATTACGTGTACCTCTTGAGAGTGAAAGTCAAAGAAGAAGCTTGCTTGAGCATCTTAAGCAAATTCCTCAGCAGCCATTACAATACAGATCAGCAGCTTTGTATAAATCAGTGAGTGGTACTAATCTTAATAACTTGAAGATTTTAAAGACTTTTAAGATACTTTGTGTCTTACTGTAAATTTAAATAGAAAGCACCAGTGATACTCCTCCCCACGCCGACTTTTCATCTGCAAGCTGTCTATTCCTTTAAATAAAATGTATGCTAATTAGGCAGTTATATCCTTAGGAAGCTCACTTTATTTTTTCCATCTTTATCAATATTCTCTGCTTTAACATCATTCTCAATTTCAGTTAAATAAATTATCAGATAAAATAATAAAGTTGCCAGCTGATGTAACATTGCTGTAGTAGGTCCCATTAATCTTAACATTTCAATTCTCATTGTTAAGATAATCAAATTTGATATTTCTATATCTAACAAGCATGTTTTTGGAGACTAACAAAGTTACCATGTCTTCATTTCTGGAAATGTTTCATAACATCTCAGTCTAGGATCTTCCAAGCAGGTCAACTATATGATTAGGTGCATATTGGACATATCAGTTTCTGGAATTTCTTCAGTTACATTTAGTTGAAAATCACCATGAGTTAGAATGAGGATGAATAGTGTTTGGATTGGATCCTTGGCAGATATTGTAAAAACTATTTTATAGCACAGGATTATAGTATATAGCTGCTGGTGATCTGCTTGTTTATTTATCTATTTACAGGACTTATGTGGCCGCCTATCTCATGTCATGATTCTGGGCAACTCACAACAATCCATAAAAACATAGAATAGAAATCAAATAAATAAATTAAAACAAGCCCCCCCCCCCCCGCCAACCCAGGCTCCAGACTAATCACCCTTGCAGTTCATCTCCCTCTAACCCAATGCTTGGAGGGAAAGCCAGGTCTTTACAGCTCTCTGGGAAGCTAGATGAGTAGAGATCCCTCAGATCTCAGATGGGAGACTGTTTTGAAGAGCTGGGGGTGACCATCGAGAAGATGAACTTTTGAGGTCTCATCTAATAACAATGTTTAATAGAAGGGACCTGGAGTGTGCCCTTCATTTCTAACCTAGTAGGATGGGCAGATACTCTCAGGGAGAGGCTGTCCTGCAAGTAACATGGACAACTCATATAGGTCTTTAAAGGTAATAATCTGCACCTTGAATTGCACCCAGAAAACAACTGGAAGCCAATGCTGCTCGCGCAACAATGATCTTATTTGGGTAAGCCCTGAGGCAACCAAAATGCATGTGCTGCTGCATTCTGGACCAATTGCAAGTTATGGATAGTCTTCAAGGGCAATCCCAGGTACAGAATATTGGAATAATCAAAGTTGGAGGTGACTAAGGCATGGGTGATTTTGAACAAGACCTCTGGGCCAGAAATGGGCATAATTGGTGTACAAGATGGATTAATGCAGAGGTCTTCTAGTCACTACTGTCACTTGCTCTTCCAGCAGGAGCTGTGAGTCTAAGAGGACCCCAAATTTGCACAAGATGTGTGTGCAAGAGCATTACCCTTTCCAGAACCAAAGTTGTCAACTCTCTTAGACCCTGGGGCCCCCAAACCCCTCAACCACTCTGTATTGCTAGAATTAAGTCACAGGCATCTAGGCTTTCATAACCTAGGCACTGAGACCAGCATCTAAATTGCCATGCATGGGCTACAGATGAATAATTGGGTATCATCAGCATACTGATGATATCGAAATCCATGCAGGTGGATGATCTCTCTCATCTCATATAGATGTTTAATAGAAGAGAGACCTGAGTCCTGAGGCAATCCACATAGTGGGGTCTAGGACTGGACCTCTTCTCTCTCACTAACAGTGACTGGCACTGGCTGTAGAAAAAGGGGGAGAAACCACCATAAGATAATGCCCCTCAGTCCCAATTCCTGAAACTGGTCCTACAATATACCATGTTCAATGGCATCAAAAGCTGCTGAGAGAACCAGAAGGACCAGGAGGACACACTATCCCCATCCCAAGCCCTCCAAAGGTCATCCATAAGTGTGACTAATCTCAGTATTGTAGCCCAAGTCTATTGAATTCTGACTGAAAAGTGACCAGATCATAGAATCATAGGGCTGTGAATTTGTGAGATGAGAAAGCTGTTTATAGAACAGGGATACATTTATATGCTGCCTGACTCCCAACAATTCTGGATGCTTATAAATAAAAATGTTAAAAACAACAGAAAAAAATACAATGATAAACACAAATGAAGAATAAATATGGCAAAAATGGGAAAAAAATGAAAAGAAAGACATAGCAATAGCACATATTTATATATCCCTTCACAGTGCTTTACAGCCTTCTCTAAGTGGCTTACAGAGTCAACATATTGCCCTCAACAATCTGGGTTCTCAGTTTATCAACCTCGGAAGGATGGAAGGCTGAGTCAACCTTGAGCCAGTGAGAATTGAACTGTTGGCAGTCAGCAGAATTAGCCTGCAATACTGCATTCGAACCACTGTGCCACCACGGCTGTCAAGAAACCCACACAACCCAAAAGGGGATTCACTCATGCTCACCAAAGACATACTTTACAGTGTAAATGTTTCTATTTCTTCCAACTCACCAGAGTACAAGTAACAAGTTCTAAACACAGTTTGATCCTGACCAGCTCAAGGTTGAGGAGCCAGATTGTTGGGGGCAATATGTTGACTCTGTAAACTGCTTAGAGAGGGCTGTAAAGCACTGTAAAGAGGTATGTAAGTCTAAGCGTTATTGTGATATCCATTTTGTAGCATTGAGCATTACACTTAATTTGGTCAAACAAAGACAATACTGTGCCACCCCTATTTTCTAAAGGAGGATCACCTGGAATTCCACCTGTAGTAGAGTTGGGGTATTTCACATTTATGCCTATCTGCTCAAACATGATCCACATGATTAGGTCTTAGTTAGAGGGAAAAATGAATTTGGTATTCTAACAATTTTATTTGCATATAAACATAAGTAACAGCAATAAAAAGCAATTAAATGAAACGTATGTCTTGCAGAAACCCTTGTTTGATTAAATGATCTCTAGCATGAAGTTGTAATATATAGAAATTTGAGGGCAATTATAGAGATCAATGATAAGAACAGAAATAGCGATGTAGGTGCTTATGAAAAACTAACACCTCCATTTGGAACAAAACATCTTGCAATAATCCTTGTAAATATTACAATTTACCTTGGAAGAATATTTATTTTATTCCATTTAAAGTCAGAGGCCAAATTTAAAAAGCAAAATAGCAAAATGCAGACAGAACAAGGGAAAGTATTAACTAGCACAAGTATAAACTAAAAATACATAGACTAAACTAAATATACTCAGTTATATATTTATAAACTAAAATGCAGTTATATAAATAATGGCCTTCCAATTACCAGTTGGATGCCAGTTCTTGTTTCAAGGGCATGTGCAGTGGCAATCTAAATAGGGCCTGTTGAGGGTCTCCCCCCTTGCTTGGTACATCTGTGTGGACAAGGTATCAATCTCACTTGATGGTAGAGGCAACAACAATAGAAAATGCACCAATCAAATGTGTATCCGTACATGTTTTCTGTATTCTGTACTAGACCTCTTTGCAGAAATGGAAAAGAAGGGAATACATGACTAACAACAGCCTGGAGATTATAGATGAAGGATTGGAAGTTATAAAGGAAAAAGAGGTCTTTGTTGGAAATATAAGATGTAAGACTGAAGTGGCATGCTTACTTAAGATATGCTTTCTATAGGGATTTTAATGTTTATTCTTGGAGGTGCTGTATTGAAGGTTGGGTACAGATTTATAGTAAGATGACTTCTCCACTAAAAAAGATGTTTTTTAAAAAATTGGATTTACTACACTGAGTAAATGACCTCTGTTGAAATAAAGTTTTGGTTTAGTAATGAAAAGACAATTACAAAAGGAAAGATATATTTCTTAAGGGTGTGTATATGTATATATGTGGTGGAATATACTCCCTCCTGGGAATGTGGTCTACATCAATTAATTTTGGTAAATATGTGGGCTTAAAGAGTGAAGATTATGGTGAACTGTATTTTCAATGAGTTTTTTTTTATAAAATGTAAAGACAAAGTATAATTGAGAGTATGGATCTTTTGTTATGATGAATGAACACAAGGGGGGAAATATGGGACTTCGTTTTTTTCTTAGGATTATATTAGTGTGGTGACATAATCTGCAGAAATAAAAGAAACATGACAATTAGTAACAAAAGAGTGGATTTGGAAAAATGAATTGATGGAAATGTTATTATTGACTATTTGGTTATTTTAAGATTTTATTCAGGTTTATTTTTAATATAGAGATTATTTTTATAATTATTTGATGAGTATTTTTGAATTACTCTGGATAATTAAATTTGTTTAAGACTGTAGAAATATTGCATACGTTGTTAGAGTTAGATATTGGTTATATTATATTTAATTTAGAATAAGAAATTACTTAATTATAAATCTATATCTTTACTGAGGAAAAGTTGGAGGTTTTTTCTTTTTTTCTGTTTTCTTTCCCACACTTTTAACCTTCCAACTTAATGAAGGTTTTTTTTTAAAAAAAGAAGAGATAATTTAGGATTCAAGTATGAATAAACCAAGTAAACAGTTCATTGCAAATAAAGTTAAATCATGGCAACTAGATCTAAGTTTATGAGTAACTCATCCAAGTAACTTCTTCAGTCAAAATGACAATTTTTGGTTGTCATTTTGACTGAAGAAGTTACTTGGATGACTAACAAAACATCTCAGTTTAATAAACTTTGGTCCTCTTGCCATGATTTAATGTTTTATGTGCTCTTGGCCTGGAGGATTGAGTCTAGATTTACATATAGTTCATTGCAAATTATTTTATACTTCTCTCTCTCCCTTTGTGCTTGGAACTTTTATTTAAATATTTTGCTTTTTTAAAGTCATGAATTATTACATTATTTTAAAATATTATTTGTAGTTGTTTTAGAAAATATGCATTTTGGAGGAATAAAAATTGTGCTATAAATAATTAATAAACATGAATCCAACTTCCTGATGAATCTCTATTTTGTGACAAACCTAATTAGATTTCTGTTGATATGAAAAGACATATTTGTTATGAGAAATTCTTGCAAAAACATTTATTACACAAAAATAACTAGTAATATTCAGAACTTGTTTTATAGCAATTTTAATATGCTGCTGATACTAGTTACTGATTAATATTATTAGAGACTTTACTGTTAAAATTATTTAAAAACAGATTGTACATAAAATGCTAACATGCAATTGCATAATAGATATAGTTCTTTGTAAAAATGTTCTTTGATATCACAAGTACATGTCATAGAATCATTGGGCTGGAAGGGACTTTGGGGGTCTTCTAATCCACCCCCCTGCTTAAGGCAGGAGTACTTATTCCATCCAAGACAAATGGTTGTAAAAACTTTTCTTGAAAACCTCCCACAAATCTCCGGGATGCAAGCTTTTCCGCTGATTATTTATTCTCACTATCAGGAAATCTGAAAGCTTCCTGGCTTTTCTCACCCAGCTGAAAGTTCAAGATCCTGCCCCCACACCCACAAGTCCATCACATGGCCCAATCTTCTACTGCCATGCTGGCAGTTCCACCCATCCAGTTCCAGTCAGGTGCAGAGGTGTAGAGACAAAGGATGACCTTGGATTCTGGAAAGGAATTTTATTTTGACAACATCACATTTTACTCCTTACTATTCCCCCTCCCAATTCCCCACTAATGAAATAACATAGTAGAATAGAATATTAATGTGGCAGGCCAAATATCTCAAAAGGAACCAGCTGCAGGCCTGACACATAGCTTGTTAGCTGTTCAACATGTAGTTTAGCCTCCAGACCCTTTATCATTGTTGCTCTTCTCTGCACTCTTTCTAGGAACTTAGCATTTTTTTGGTATTAGTCACCAGAATTGGACACAGTATTCCAAATGTGGCCTCACTGGTGCAGTATTGCACAGTCCTATCTCTTCTTGTGAGCTTGATCTATCCCTCTGTTCATGCAACCTAGGACTGCATTGGCTTTTTTTGGCAGCTGTGGCACATTGCTGGCTCCTACTTAAATACGTACATCTCTCTCATAAGCACTGTCTATTCTGTACCTGTGCTTTTGATTTTTCCTAAGTAAAGAATCTTACTTTTTTCACTAGTGAGCTGCATCTTGTTGGATAGAGTCCAGTGCTTAAGATAATGGATAAATATAATAAGGCATATATTACAAGTTGATCAATATAAATAAAAGGCATATATAACTCAGAAATGTTTGAAAAGAATAAAACCACTGACAATAGTGGTTTTTTTTAAAAAAAATCTGGATTAAATGAAATTGTTAAAACTGTAGTTGTCCTGAGGATTAAATACTGTTAGACTTTGATTTGTCCTTGGGCCCCAAAGATGTAATCATCATTTGATTCTGAAAAAAACTCATTAGTAGATAGAAGCAATATTGTAAACAGCACCAAGTTCCCACACAATAAAAGGACACATTGTTTGCTTTCATTAATACCAGGTGGTTTTTTTTTTAAAGAACAGATTTTTTTTTCCCTTGCCCTCTTCATTTTTCTTCAAGTTTATTTACATCCTTGAACCTTCTTTAGTAAGGTTAAATTCATTCTGGTAAAAACAATATTCTATACACAATTATGAATGCATAATATATGAATGTTACTTTGTGGAGATTAAGGACTGAAGTTCATTTATTTTACATTGAATGTGAAATTGTGTAGTGATACATGTTTAGATCAATACATAAACCAACACTTTCTTATCCTTCCAAACTCTCCTTCTTCTGAGAATTTTGCCGGTTGGCCCACAGTTTTGTTAAATATAGTCAAATAGGAAAAATGTTTTAAAAAATATATATTAGGCAAAAATTTAAAACAAAATGTTATTCACTTGAAAATATTTTCAAACATACAAATAACCCTCAGGTATGGCAATCACTTCTTTGCAACAATGAGAAATGAAGAAAAAAAATAATGCATTTGGAATATAGGCAATGGAAAGAAATCCAAAATGATAGTTATCCATTCCTAACAGGATGTAACATTGAGAAATGCAAGTCCCCACCTAGTTTGGAGGTTGTAGTTTGTACTTTGTAGTTTTATTGAACTTGTATGCCGCCCTATTCCCCGAGGGGACTCAGGGTGGCTAATAAACTAAATAGGGGAAAGGGGAAATACAAAAACCGAAAAGACAGACAAATACAAACAGCTTAAAAACTCGTCAGCAGCCGCAACAATTCGAGTTGGGCTGGGAACTCATCAGCCCCAGCCCTGCCGGAACAGCCAGGTCTTGACGGCTTTGCGGAAAGCCTGAAGGGTGGCGAGGATCCGAATCTCCATGGGGAGATCGTTCCAGAGGGCCGGAGCAGCCACAGAGAAGGCCCTCCCCTGAGGGGTCGACAATCAACACTGGCTAGTTGATGGAATCCGGAGGAGACCTAATCTGTGGGATCTAATCGGTCGTGAGGAGGTAATTGGCAGAAGGCGGTCTCTCAAGTACCCAGGTCCGATACCATGTAGGGCTTTAAAAGTAATGACTAGCACCTTGAAGTGCATCCGGAGTCCAATAGGCAGCCAGTGCAGCTCGCGGAGGATAGGTGTGACGTGGGTGTCCCAAGGTGCACCCACAATCGCTCGCGCAGCTGCATTCTGGACAAGCTGCAGTCTCCGAATGTTCTTCAAGGGCTGCCCCATGTAGAGCGCATTACAATAGTCCAGTCTTGAGGTCACAAGGGCGTGAGTGACTATTCTGAGTGCCTCCCGGTTCAGGTAGGGACGCAATTGGTGCACCAGGCGAACCTGGGCAAATGCCCCCCTGGTCACAGCTGACAAATGATGCTCTAAAGTCAGCTGTGGATCCAGGAGGATTCCCAAATGGCGAACCCTGTCTGAGGGGCGTATAATTTCAGCCCCCAGCCTGAGAGTTGGAATACAAGGCCAATTATTGGGAGGGAAAAAAAGCAGCCACTCGGACTTGTCGGGATTGAGTGCAAGCTTGTTCACACCCATCCAGACCCTAACAGCCTCCAGGCACTGACACATCATGTCAATCACTTCACTGAGTTGGCACAGGGCGGACAGATACAACTGTGTATCATCCGCATATTGGTGGTATTTTATCCCATGCCGCCGAATGATCTCACCCAGTGGCTTCATATAGATGTTAAACAGGAGGGGGGACAGGACTGAACCCTGTGGCACCCCATATTTAAGGGGCCTAGGGGTCGATCTCTGCCCTCCAACCAACACCGACTGCAACCTGTCTGAGAGGTAGGAGGAGAACCACCGAAGGACGGTGCCTCCCACTCCCACCTCCCGTAACTGCCGCAGAAGGATACCATGGTCGATGGTATCGAAGGCCGCTGAGAGGTCAAGGAGCACTAGGACAGAGGCGTAACCCCTGTCCCTGGCTCTCCAGAGATCATCGATCAGCGTGACCAAAGCAGTTTCCATGCTGTAGCCAGGCCTGAATCCAGACTGAAAGGGATCTAGATAATCGGTTTCATCCAAGGACTGCCGGAGCTGAGAGGCCACCACTTTCTCAACAACCTTCCCAACAAAGGGGAGGTTGGAGACTGGACGGTAGTTACTTAGAATGGCTGGATCCAAAGACGGCTTCTTCAGGAGGGGTCTCACCACCACCACCTTTAAGAGGGGCGGGAAGGTCCCCTCCCGAAGAGAGGCGGTGACTATCATCTGGATCCAGCCCCGTGTCACCTCTCTGCTGTTAGCAACCAGCCAGGAGTGGCACAGGTCCAGCACACAAGTGGAGGCGCTCACAGCTCCCGTGGCCTTGTCCACTTCCTCAGGTGTGACAAGTTGAATGTCAATCCATAAATTCCGCTCAAGACCCTCCCCCGGTACCTCGGCTGGCTCTGAGCAATTGGAGTCCAGGTCTGCCCGAAACCAAGCAACTTTATCCGCGAGAAATTGGACAAATTCCTCAGCTCTACCTTGTAAAGGGTTGCCCGCATCCCTCCCTTTCAAGAGGAAGCGGGTTATTCTGAATAAGGCGGCTGGGCGTGACTCAGCGGAAGCAATCAGAGCGGCAAAGTATGTGTTTTTTGTTGTCCGAATTGCCAGGAGGTAGGCTCTGATGCAGGTTTTCAACAGTGCTCGGTCTGATTCGGACTTACTGGCCCTCCAGCGGCACTCTAGGCATCTCTTTTGGTGTTGTTACTCAGTTTAGTAGGAATCCAAATTAATTGAGCCATTCTGCTCAGAAGGGGAGCTCACTACCTCCCTAGGTCATTGTGCTATAATTTCCTTGTGAAATTGCCCTTGCAATTTCAATAATTTTCCTATTTCTTTTGTAAATCAATTCCATTAGGCAGGGCCCCATCCACAAATATGAGAGAAAACTGAACTAGGCCTTTTCTCTGACTGACCATTTTTCCAGTATTTCAAGAATCCTCTTCATTCATCTTTTCAAGCCTAAATGTTACAAGTTCCACCAACCTGTCTTTAAATTACTTTGTTTTTAGTCCCCACCTTGTTTCCTTTCTCTGAACCTTCCATATTGTCTGAATTATTCTTTCACAATTACACCCAATTCTTGAGTCTGATCAGAATAAAGAGGGGGGGGGATACCTCCGCTAAAGGAAAATATTTGTAGCACAGGGGTGAAATGGGGGGGGGTTTGTCCTTGATGCTCCCTGAGCTTGTCCCAAAAGTGCTTTTTGAAGAGGCAACTTGGCGTTCTGGTTTTTCTTTTGAAAAGGGATCTTTGGGACAACCCTGACCTGGATGACTGAGAATTATCATAGCAATAGCAGTAGCAATAGCAGTTAGACTTATATACCACTTCATAGGGCTTTCAGCCCTCTCTAAGCAGTTTACAGAGTCAGCACATTGCCTCCAACAATCCGGGTCCTCATTTTACCCACCTCGGAAGGATGGAAGGCTGAGTCAACCTTGAGCCGGTGAGATTTGAACAGCCAAACTGCTGAACTGCAGTCAGCTGAAGTAGCCTGCAGTGCTGCACTCTAACCACTGCGCCACCTCGGCTCTCTAAATCATAGACATTTAGCGATGTTCTCTTAGCTTGGTTGTTTTCTTGCAGACATTTCATTACCCAAACTAGGTAACATCATCAGTGCTAGTAAGAGATTGTTGTTTGTTCACAATTTATATTCTAGTGGCTTTCCCTGAGGTGATCTTAGAGGTTCTTTGGTTGGGCTGTTGGCTTGCTGACTTGGATCAGATATATAAATGACACATTCACCATAATAAAATAAGGCCCAATTAGAAAATACCCACAGATCCATCAACAACATCTTCAAAGGAATCCAGTTTACCAGAGAGAAGAAAACAACAATTCATTACTCTCCCTGGACAGTAGAATCCACAATGGCAAACTTGAGACACAGGTGTACAGGGAAAACCACCCACAACAACCAACAACTACAAAGCAACAGCGAAACCTCCCACAAGAAAAGCTGCGTAAAAACTTTATTTAGATGAGCACAAGCTCACTGCATCAACTTTGAACAGGAAAGAAAGAAAGAAAGAAAGAAAGAAAGAAAGAAAGAAAGAAAGAAAGAAAGAAAGAAAGAAAGAAAGAGAACATCTATACAACATATTCCAACAGAATGGAAGTGCATGATCACTCAATCCAATACAGCACAACCAACACAAGACCTATAAGGAATAACAGTGCCATACATTAAGAACATCTGAGAAATCACCAGACTACTACAACCAAATGGAATCAGAGTAGCAAACAAGCCAACTAAAGCTCTTCAAAACATCCTAAGTAAACTAAAATACCCAGAAGCCCCAATAGAAATAGCAGGGATCGTGTACAATACACAGTCAAAAGTCACAATGTAGGACAAGTATGGATATGACACCAAGTAGCAGTCAAAAGACATGATGAAAACTCTTTAATTTTAATTTAATTTCACAACATACATAGTTTCAATTGGAAAACTGAGACTAGACCAAGCCTAGTTTAAAAACGCTAGGGAATTTCTAGAAGCTTGACACTAACAAATTAGTCATTAATAGACACATAGATATTTATATATTATGCAAAAGAGACAATCAATAAGCCAAAAAGGGAACAAAAAAGACTAAAATACCCCCCCCCCCACCAGCAATCAGCACCCAGGTGAGCATAGATAAATTCCAAAATGAACATCAGACCAAACAAGCCAACAGTAACCAGTCCAACCAAAATACCTCTAAGACCATCCCCGTGGCAGGGCAAGCGACTAGAATATAAACTGAGAACTGAACTGAGTTCAGTAACAGTCCACTTGCTTTTACTAAAAGTTCCTCTTGAATGTTTCCATAATCTGATCATTAGTACATAGACAACAAAGGCCATGAAATTTATGACTTAATTATTTTTCTGATTTTACTTTCAGTGCTTTAATAGGTCCCACTGTCCCTATCTCCATTTACATCGTACAATAATAATCTGAAATCCACACTTCAAGGTTTTTATCTTCAGACCCTGAGAAGATTCATTTTAAAGTTCTGATCAAGCTCATCATAGTTTGGCCAAAGACAAATTTAATAATCCTTGGAGGTGCAACCCTTGCTGTGCTAGCCTTTCATCATCCAGATAATTATCTGAGCTCCTAGGTGCTTGGGCTTCCTTCCTAGATCTTCACTGGCCTGGTTGTTTGAAGTTGCTCTCTGTGGTGCAGTTTGTTCCCCATGGATTAGTAGGAAAAAAGAATTATCAGTGGTAAATCTTCTAGGTTTTATGTATCATCCCTGATTTTAGGAGGCAGCCTACCTGACCTATCTTATTGGCACAGTTTCAGTTCAGTTCCTCATAGTAGCAAATTATCAACTATTACAAATTTGAGTTCCTGCTGCACCCTTCACCCTAAAACATATTAGTTTTAGTTCCTTATAGTAATTAGTGATTAGCTAACCACAATTCTATAGGGCACTGTTGCATTCCTTCTGCCTTTCAGGGAACGAACTTCCTGCTCAAAATTTTCTTTTTTATCTACTTGAAAACTCAGACCCTGTTTCTTTTGTAAGGGGCTGAAAACTATTTCTGAGTTCCAGCAGCACAGGGTATCTTTTATGCCTTTGCTTCTAGTTGTCATTCTCATCTACCGGACTTGCTCCTTTGATTGTCTTGCTTATGGAGAGTTGCTTCCTCTGTTGTACCAGAATAGCTTCTCTTTTTGATCTGATTAATGCTCATCCTGTCTAATTAACAGAGCTTAGCTGTTCACACCTGGCCTTTCTTCAAGTATCACAGCAAATCTGCATTTGTTCCAAATACATTCTAGGTTGTTCTAAGAGTGGCATACAGACATAAGGCAAAAAGAAAAAAAAACAATTCTGTGGATGTTTACTTGGAAATAAGTCTCCTAATATTTAATGGGGCTGTTGACATAAAAACATTCCTCATTAATTTCAAATAGAAATCCAAAGTAAACATTTGCTTCTATGCTTTTTAGAGTTTTATGGCTCAGATCAATTCCTCCCTTAGCAGTAGTACATTAAACGATTCTCAAGGTAATATAGTTTAGGGTTCTTTTTTTCCCCAGATTCCTTCTTCTCATGCTTTTTCATCTCCAAGGGGAAACCTCTGTTTCATGAATTGTCTGTTTTCCTGGCCAATAGGTTTCATTGGTTAAAAAAAACAACCCATCAGATCTCACTGATCATCCTATATAACTGTCCAAGGGAAATCACAGCTTGATGGGAATGAAAAGCAATCTATCCAAATTTTTAGTGGTCAGACCTTTTAAATGAAAAAGATCTGTAATGCGTTCACAGTAAAATCCATATTTTTCAATATTTTTATGATGCTGTCAACAGCTAAAAATATAGAAGTTAGAAAACAGTATGCTCAAAATACATTGTTTGTATTTGTAATGTGTATATTTTTCTATCTACTTTATACATATTCCAATGAAAGTGCATGCTAAAGTATGTCTGCATGTGTAGCAAATGTTTTCTCTTCACTTGTACTTGTAGGGCCTAGCGAGCTCGTGGTAAAATGAGAATTTAGAAGCAATAAAATTGGCCTCTTCAGGACACATATTACTTCCCTAATAAAGAGAAGATGAGGTACTTCTTTATTTTACATCCAAGCTGGTTGAATTTGTTCTCTTGATTGAATTCTCCTTTACTTCCTGATTTCACTTTCTTTTCCCCCCACTCATTTGAATATTCTTGCCTCTTTGGTCTCTTTGATGTTCTGCCCATTTTCTCCTTCCTTCCCCCATCTTTTCCCTCTTCAGCATTCTTCTTTTTTCTTCTTCTTGCCTCTTCACTTCATCCTTCCTCTCTCTACTTTGCTTTTGTCCACCATTCTTCCCCTCACTTCCTCTTATTTCTGGTTCCAAGGACCAATTCAGCTGATTTTTAAAAAAAAGTTTTTTATTTTTCCATTTTCATAACATATAATCACATGTATCCTATTACATAGCCAACATCATATTGTATTATTAAATGTTTACATCAATTCACCTTACCATCAACTCCCCAAAACAATTATTGGCTCTTCTGCTCTCCATACATCATATTTGTACCTTATCCATCACTTTCTTCTCCCTGTCTCCTCCCCCTCTTTACCTCCTTTCTTCCCTCTGTCATCCTTCTCTTCTCTACTTCCCTTTCCTCTCTCTTTCTCCTCTCTCCCCTTTTCACTCCTCCTTTCTCTCTTCCTCTTTTCCCACTACCCTCCCTCCTATCCCTCTCTTCTTCCCTTACCTTTCTCCTCTTCTTCCCACTCTTCATCCCATTTACTTGGTGTATCTGAGCGAGCTCCATTTTATGTTGACGGTGTTTATAATTCCTTTTCAATATACATATTTAATTTTGACATATCTTCCTCCTTTTTTAAAAAAGAACAAAAAAGTGTACATTTATAGTCATTATGCTTTTAACACCCCCCTCCCTCCAGCCTATTTTTGGCCGAGATGTAGACCTGTTACAATTTCCAGCTATTCTCATCATTATATTTATATAATTATACATCCTTACGCACCCCAAATTTGTGATTATGTCTTTAAATCTCAGTAGTTTCCCATTGTAAGTATATTTCATGTTCCCTCTCCATTTTTCCATACCTTGGATTAGATTACCCTTAATTGTCTATAAATGGCAATCCTTACTGTTCAATGTTCATTACAATTCCCTTAACCTACTATATAGGATAACAAGCGGTACATACCTCACTTTGTTCATCATCTTAAAGGTTCTATATATGTCCATGTTTCATATATTTTAACCCATGCTTAATTGTCCTTCTATTGTCATATTCAATCAATTAGCAACTCAGTTTAATTATCATGTAAAAAAGTGAATCACAAACCTCTGCTTTACAATCTCCCCATATCAGTTTCATATTTGTCCATCTTCCATATATTTGAAGCTTTATTTAATTATCTTTCCATTTTCATATTCAATCAGTTAGCAACTCCATTTTATTGCCATATTTAGGAATAAACCCCTTATTTTAGCTTTATATTTTCCCATATAACAATTTCTAGCTGTCTGATTTTTTCCTAATAAGTCTTTTGTTCCACTTCTCTGATCCTGCCTTTTCCCTTTTCTTTGTTTTGACACGTCCACCCTCTTCAATTTTCCCCACTCCACTGTCAAAAGAATCTTTTATATTTCTCTTTGTTGGGGCATAACCTCCTACTTCAATTTTCCTTATGCCACTGTCAACCTCTGAAACCTCTTTTGTCTGCTTTTTTGGGACACATTCCCCCTTTACCATTTTCCCTATACCACTGCTGCTTTGGGGAAGAGCAATAGGAACCATCTTGGTCTTTTGTTCTTCCTTAATGTCCAGTTCCAAAATTACAGTTAGTTATACAGATCTTATTTCGAGGTTCTGGTCCACCTTAAATTTAGCTAATCCAATTAATATAAAAACAGAAGCGAAGCTGGAGCCATCTTTTCTTTTGCAGAAAAAAGAAGAAGAAAAACTTTGTAGTTTCCCAGTTCTTGATTTTGTTATTATTTTTTCCCTTGCTACGTTCCACCTTGCAACCTTCCACCAGTTGGTTATAGCTGTTAAATATATATTAATTGGAACAAACTTGCGAACAGCCAGACTTGGGTATGTTTTTCTTCACCTGCTTTTCCAAATTCTGATTTATGGCAGACCAGCCCACGATGCCTCTGCCAGCCAAAATGAGGGGCACCCCATCTTTGCCTTAATGGCCTCCTGCAGAACTCTGCTGGGTCAGAATGGGGTGTGGGTGGGCTATGTGTGACCCAGGGGTGAAATTCAGAAGATTCTGATATGTTCTGGAGAACTGGTAGCAGAAATTTTGAGTAGTTCGGAGAACTGGCAAATACCATCTCTGGCGGGCCCCAGAGTGGGGTGGGAATGGAGATTTTGCAATATCCTTCCCCCAGCAGTGGGGAGGGAATGGGATTTTGCAGTATCCATTCCCTACCATGCCCACTAAGCCACGCCCATAGAAGCAGTAGTAAAAAAAATTGAATTTCACCACTGGTGTGGTCTCCTATGCCCCCCCCCCCACTGGCTGGCAGAGTGCTGCAGGAGGCATCCATCCCATTTCCCTTCTAGCCGGCCCCCAGAGGACAAGTACAATGCTTATCCGGCCCTTGAAGAAATCCAGTTTGACACTCCTGAGTTAGCTGTTCAGCCACACCTCAGGCAAACTGGCAAGTATATAGGGCTTGCTGCTGACATCATTGTTGGATTCTGCTACTCATTGCCAGCTCAGCAATGTCTCTGCTTCAACCTACTTGGAAGTACAAGAAGTGTAGCCAGTCCTAGTTCTCTACTGACAGGGCTGATTTTCTACCATCACAGTCTAAAAAGGAAAAGAAGAAAGCATGTTCTCAATTCCTGAGTTCAAAATGTCCCTGGAGATAAACTCCAAAGTGTAACTGGAAAAACTTCCTCAAGTATCTTTCTCCCCTCTTTCCTCTTCAGTTGTTTCAACTAAGCTTGACTCGGTGTCCTGTTTAAGCAATCAATTCACTGTAACCTCAGGCAGAGTTGGGAGGCAAAAAAAGCAGCAGACTGATAGAATAAAATTGTTTCTAAAGACTTTTGGAAAGTGGGGAAATTCTGACCATTAAAATTTTTGTTCAAATCAACAGAATAGAAGAACCAAAGTGGAAAGTATCTAAGATATGTATATTTCATGACACAATCATGATTGCAAATGTTGAATGCATTTTTATTCTACTTAAAGAGTCTTCCTAGTTATTTTTGGTTTGTGATTTAAACTCTTAAATATGACCTTCTAGAAAAATATAGTAAAATTCTGCAGCTGAAAAAAAATGAGTTTTTTATATCATCTGACATTGATGCCAGTTTCTAAATTAAAAAGTTTAGTGGGTTACTACTCAACCAAAGACATGGGGAATTTATATGTTGTTGCAATAATTATTCATTCTGACATTTAAAAATGGGTGACATTTCACACCAGTTTCATCCAAAGCAATTTATAAATTATTTAAAATCATAAAGCACTTTAAATGTGCTTGATCAGTATGAGTGAATGATAGGTGAAAGTGTGAAATACCTTTATTGTTTAAGAAATGCAAAAACTATTTAAGTCAAGCAGCAAATCCTCAATCAACATAAGGATTATTTTTAGCCATTCTCTCTCTATTTTACTAGACTGTTTTGATAGGCAGAAACCACCTTGCCTTGAACTCTTGAACAAAAGGTGGAATATAATTGTAATAAAAATAATTCTTCAAAGTTTAATAGGTATGGATCTAGGTATATAGATAGATCTAAATCTAGATAGATAGCTAGATAGCTGGCTAGCTAGATAGATAGATAGATATAGGGTTTTGTGTGTGTATTTGCTCTCATCTTAAATCAATGTTTTTTTAAATTATGAATAATGTATAATATTTGTGTTAAAGCTTAATGATGCTTTGCTACAAGTTTTGGAATGTTGAGTTCCCTGCTGTTAGAGTTTAATACAAGATTTTTCTAGCTGCAGGAGTGATTTCTTCTATTCTGTATTTGTTGAAAAGTACATTGGATCCCTTTGTGGTATCCTCAGCTCTAACAATCATTCTTAGGAATAAATGTAGAAACTACTCTCACTGAGATGCATTAACTAGATAAAACCAGTGATGAAATAATCCTTCATTTTTACATGCAGAATTGTCAGTTCGTATATTTTAAGTAATATCACTGATGACTAATTTTGAGTTCAGGCATGATTCCTGCTAATTAATTGCTTCCAGGACATTAAAATGTGAAATGAATCTCTGGAAATATATGAAAACTTCTGTAGAGTCCACCACTGATCACTTGACATCCTCACCATGGTGTCCATGTAACTGGATTCTGCTGGTGCATTAGTCACTGTGGGCCAAAGCTGCCAACTGTTTCTATTTCAAAGCAGTGTAGGGTGTGTGTGTGTGTGTGTGTGTGTGTGTGTAATGGTACTGGGGTTAGGGTATTCTACTCCCTGTAGCTTTTTTAATTATAGCCTGTCAATGCAAAAAGACTCTGCTTTTGTGGTGGTATGCAAATTAGAACCTATAAAATACTATTTTAAAAAAAGAGACTAAACAAATTAAAATAGAAGATGAAAATAACTAGGAACAAAAACTATAATAGAAGCTAAAGTTGATGTCTCCTCTAGAAAACAAAAGCTACTGAAAAAAGCTGAAATCTTTGGTTTTTTTAAAAAAAACTGGTTATGCTATATGTTTCAATTGCTGCATCAGGCCTGCAGCCATATTTTCTTTTGGATCTTTAGCCTGCCACACTTTCTATTATTCTACTATGCATTTCCTATTGTGGGAAAATGGGAGGGGGAATTGTAAGGAGTTACAAACTATGTAGCCATAAAATTCTTTCTAGAAAGGTCACCCTTTGTCTCTGCACCTCTGCACTTGACTGGAACTGGATGGGTGGAACTGCCAGCATGGCAGTGGGAGATTAGACCATGTGATGGACTTGTGGGTGTGGAGGCAAGATCTTGAACTTTCAACTAGGTGGGAAAAACCGGGAAGCCTTCAGATTCAGGTTTTCCCAGATGTGCCAACATGGCTCTCTTAATAAATTGGAACTTTGAGCAATACGTTGCCTTGGACTCTGATTTACTTTTGGATGCTATTTGGAATGCTGACATTAACCCGAATCTCCATTAAAATACTTCACCAGCTACTCCGAATTTTGAGGAGCTGTCCGGGGTCCTGAGCCTCAGCACTGACTCAAACCAATTACTTAGCTATTTGTTCTCCTTGGGAACATGACAATTGCATATAGATTGTTATACTTTACTCTCCCTGATTTTTGTTTTAAATAAACCCCTTATTAAATACAAGTTGCATAATGATAATATTGGCCTATTTTCTCTGCTTTGTCCAACAAACTCGGGAAAAGTTGGTGGAAGCTGTGAGCAAAGTTCGCAGGGTTGGATGATTTAGAGACAGCCAGAGCTGAAGAATGTTAACTTCTTTGTTCAGCTGCCCATCGAAGCTGAAAATATTCTGATGAAGCATTTCAGTGAGACATAGGTTGCTCAAAAAGACATGGGTGATGCATTGGGACAACTAATCTCTGAGGACTAAGACCTGTGTACACAGTAAGAAGTCATTTGGTGTTAGAATTGGGTCAGGAAAGAGAGCAGAGAGCCAAGCGCTTGCTATAGAGAACCAGTAGGGACTATAAATTCCCCCAGAAATCAGATGAAAAGCAAGAATTTATTGTAGTAGCAATATATCATCGTAGGTTATATATTTCACAGTAAAGCTACAAGCCTCCAGCAAATATCTTCCATGGAAACTGAATTCTGTATGAGTGCTAAAATTACTGAAACTTCTCAGTGCTCAGGAATATATAAGCTTATTGTACTATATGTGTAACAGTCCAGTTACTCTCTGGTTGGGACGAGAAACCAGGAGACAGAACAGAAAGTGTCTTCAACTATAAGCCAGGGAAGGTGTGAATCTTTTTAGGAATCTTGGTAAACATGGGTTTACAGGTATCCTGCAATTAAATTGTAAGTGTGAGGAGCCAGAAGATGGCATTTCCGTCATAGTAGAGGCTTTAGCATACACTTCACATTTTGAGAACTTGGCTCTGGTGATGTTGGTGGATTTTGTTTCTATTTTACATTTATATATCTTGTTTTTATTTTAATTTTCAGGAAAAATAGATATAAAAGCAAGTAGGTTGTTGAAACCTATTGAAGAATTGTTGCTAAGCCAAAAGGGCTTCCATCAAGTGGTTGAGATACTGGACCAGTATAATTTCTTGGACCTAATCCAGTTTTTAAAGTTGAACTTAGATCTGCTGGTCAACTTTTTTGTCGAGGAGGAGGAGGAGGAGGAAACTCTGAGATACAGGAATGTAACAATGGTTTCCTTCTGATAAATTAGTCTTCAGTAAGGGCTCCTCATCATGACTGGACTGGATTACAATTATGTGGCCTCAAGTGGGTGCCTGATCTGGACAGAAAAGAAACAACATCCTATCTCCTATCCTACAGTTTAATGCCAGATTTTACATACTGTAGGTCTATTTAATCTACAATTAATTATTTATAATTGTTAGCCATTTCTATTTACTATCCTAGAAATTTACCTTTACTCTTGATCTTGTAGTTTCATGTTATTTATGCTATAGTATTTTTATTATTAGTTGAATAATGAAAATACAATAGCATAAATAGCTTTTCTGCCTGGAAAAGCAATTTACAATAGTGACAATGGGGTATAAATTTAGAAATAAAACGTTTTGTGGAATACGAAGAGTAAGTAATACATGTTTACCAGTAGTATCTGGTAGAAGAAATAGGAAAATGGTTATAGTGAAGAACTGTGGAAAGAAAGAAGAGAAAAGATGGAATAGATTTTGTGAGAGTGAGAAGAATCAGCGAAAGTGCATGACTATCCAGCAACACATCTTGGTAATCAGTGGCAGAGCATAAATAAATCTACACTTAATTATGCTATAATCAAGAAATGGAATTTAAAAGTGCATGCAAGCGGATAGGTTAAAACATTGTAAGATGCATGTATATGAACAATTTTGTGTTTATATAAAATTCAGTCACAGATCCATAGCAGAGATTTTTTTAAAGTATCTAATTAGCCACTGAAAAAATAGTATTTTCCCTCATAAATAATGAAATATGTTTCTTTTTCCACAATGCTCAAAAAGAAGGAATATAGATAATGGATGGCCACATGGATTAAAGCCTCACTATATAACTGTGATGGAGAAACCTATGGCAAGCATGCCACAGGTGGCATGCGGAGCCATATTTGCCAGCATGGCAGCCCTCAGCTCCGGCAAGGATGTGTGTGCCAGCCATTTGATTTTCCACCTTCCGGAGGGCTGGGGGAGACCGTTTTCACCCTCCTGAGGCTTCAGGAAAGCCTCTGGAGCCTGGGGAGGGTGAAAACTCTCCCCGTTGTTGGGGGCGGGGGTCTATCACACATGCGCACATAATTTTGGCACACCTTTAGAAAAAGGTTAACCATCACTGATATATAATGATTATAACTCAGTTGCCAAGAAACAACAAATAAAAGACATACGTATGTGTTCTGACCCCCTCCTCCATTCAGTAACGAAATCTGAGACAAGCGTAAAATGGAATGTCCTTTAATTAGCAAGTCCAGACTCTCGGTGGCTGAAAGCCAAATAAACAAACCGATAAGGACTTTGGCAGCAAGTCCAAGAAACCTTGGCAGCAATGCAAGCAAACTCTGGCAGCAATCCAGCCTGCCAAGTTCATTTCTCTTTAGTCCCAAACGTTGACTTCTGCAAGAAGGACGTGGCACAAGCAGTCTCTTTTATAGTCTGGAAAGGAGCTTAATGACCATCAGCTGAACGTAATTACCTCCTGTAATTACGTAGTTGTTCTTGACGCCGTGTAGCCCTTCGACGGTGTGCATCCTGGAACAACTCACACTTGGTTTCTGGATTACTCTCTCTTGTCTCCTCCGCACTGATCCAAGGCTCAGGTGCCACCTGGTGGCCAACCAGTCTCTCTGTGCCTTGCTCGGAGTCAGAACCGCGGCCAGGGTCCTCCACATCCTCCAGGGCCAACTCATAGGGCCCCTCGCTGTCGGAGTCTGGTTGCAGCTCCAACGGCTCCTGCCGGGCCACAACACGTATGTATCTTCTCTTTTGACTGTCCACCACTATTTTTACCCCACATCTCTGCGCTTCTTCTTGTTATATAGATAAGGATTCTTTCCTTATTCCCTGTCACAACAGCCTTTGAAAATCTAGCATATTTTTTAAAATCAACTTTTAGGGAGCATGGATCAATGAGCAGTCAGTAATTTTATGCCTCTATGGAGAAAAAAAATATTGCAAGCATCTATTTCCCAGAAGGTGTGATTTCATACTGTACAGAGAATCGTGCATTGTTTCCCTTTGCAAACATTATGAAAAACTCTTGTAAGATATACTCTTGTTATAAATGGACCTGCAGTTGACTTAAAAATCTATATTAGCAATTTTGGCCCCTGTTGGAGATATGCTTCTTTAAATGCTATTCAGTGATCTTAAATGAAGTTATACATTTTTGGAAGAAAATACTGAACTGAATTGCATTGATATTTTGGTACACCTTATCATCTCTCTGATTGATTTGCAGTGATAGTAAAATAAACTCAGAGAAAGTATTTGCAAAAATATTATTTTCAAATAAATGACATCGTTGCACTATGGCATAAGAGGTTGGAAATGTGTAGACAAGAGAACAATGGGGATGCTGGAAAATATCAAAGAACTCAGCAAGAAGGTTTCAGGAGTTCCATCAATACCAGCTTCTAGGAAAAGGAGCCTTTATAAAGAGCAGAATGAAAGCATATAAACTGAAGCTGAATCTTCAAAACATGGAAGTTTTGTAGGCAGATGATCTCCATATCTGGTACCTCCTACACAGTGGTTGGATTCAAATTTTTTTACTACTGGTTCTGTGGGCATGGCTTGGTGGGTGTGGCGTGGCTGGGTGGGCATGGCTTGGTGGGCATGGCAGGGCAAGTATACTGTAAAATCTCCATTCCTCCCCACTGCAGGGGAAGGATACTGCAAAATCCCCATTTCCTCCTGATCAGCTGGGACTTGAGAGGCAGAGAATAGATGGGGGTGAGGCCAGTTCATCCGAACTATTCAAACTTTCCACTACCGGTTCTCCAGAACTGATCAGAACCTCTAAATATCACCTCTGCTCCTACACCTTAAAAGTCCAGAAGTGCCTTTCACCACCTTCTGTTGATTCATCATCTAGAACTGCTATTCAGGATGCATGTTCATGCTTGCAATTGGAATGTAGTAAAATCTGAATTCTCCAGATCTCTATTCTGCAGATTTAAGGAAAAAAATTATTTCAGAATTCATCCCCAAAATATAAATTGTTATTATTTCTGAATAATAATATTCTGAAGTATTATTTCTGAAGTAGGCTGTTTCTGAAGTAGGCTGGAAAATTGATATAATCAATCCATTTTGATACATTGTTTGCACCAGTGGTGGGTTCCTACCAGTCTGGACCAGTACGCCCATACTGGTAATGGAAATTGGGCATACCTTTACATGCTGGTAGAGCTGGAGGCCCCTGAACTGGTATGGTCCCACCCCTGGCCTGCCCCTGCTTGTCACTCACTCGTTCTCTCACCCCACTCATCCGGTCACCTCTCTCTCTCTCTCTCTCTCTTGCTCCACCTGTCCGCACAATGCTTGCCCGACTCAACCACTTCCTTTGCCAGAGTGGAGGACTCAGCTGTTGGATGAAGCCCCACACTTCTCTTTGACAGCCGCCTCATTTGCATTGGAGTAGGGAGAAATCCATGGGTTAGAGCAGTGGTGGGTTTCAAAAATTGTTCGAACCTACTCTGTGGATGTGGCCTCCTTTGTGGGAGTGGCTTGCTGCCCATGTGACCGGATGGGAGTGGCTTGCCGCCCATGTGACCGGATATGAAGATGCCGACGACACTTGTCAGAACCACCTTAAATTACTTCACGCACAGCACTGGCATGCATAAGAATATGATGTAAACTTGTTTTTTAAAAGGCATCTTTGGTTTGCGTTAAAACAACTTCAATACACGCAATGTTCTGATTGCATCACAAACGCAGTAGTCATCCTTACCTTTCACAGAGACACTGAGTTTTATAAATAGGAGCATGATAGTGTAGAATAATCATATCCAAGGACCAGTGGTGGGTTTCAAAAAATTTTGGAACCTCTTCTGTAGGTGTGGCCTGCTTTCCGGGTCCACTGGTGGAACCTCTTCTAACCGGTTTGGTAGATTTGATGAACCGGTTCAACCGAATAGGTGCGAACTGGTAGGAACCCACCTCTGGGTTAGAGGGAGGAGAAGGCCAAGCTTCTGCTAGGGATGACCTTCTCCTCCCTCAAATCCATGGATTTCTTCCCACCCCAATGAAAATGAGGTGGCTGTCAAAGAGAACGAAGCACAGGGCTTCTTCCAACAGCCAAGTCCTGCGCTCCTGTTCCTTCCTCAGCTGTTGGAAGAAGCCCTGTGGTTCATTCTCTTTGACAGCCACCTTGTTTGCAGTAGAGTGGGGAGAAATCCATGGGTTAGAGGAAGGAGAAGGCCAAGCCTCCCTCAAACCCATGGACTTCTTAGTAGCAGAAGTAGCGACAGCAGCTGAAACATAGTCCAATTATGGCTCTCCCTTCCCTGAGCATGTCCCATTGCTTCTGGTGCCACTTTTGGTGAATCTGGCTCAGCTGTGGGGCTCTTGCCATTGCTGGCAGCCACTTCTTGCCATCACCGTCAAGCCAGATTCACCAAAAGTGGTGGCAGCAGCAACAATGGGACATGCTCAGGGAAGGGAGAGCTGGAACTGACTGCCTGGGATTGTGTTTCAGCCACCGCCACCACCCCTTTTGCTGCTGCTGCAGACACCAGAGACTCCTTCCTCGCCGTTGCTTTGTTTCGGGCCGAGAAGCAGAAAAAAAGAGCAGCTCCAGTCTCCCCTCTCACTTTCCTCAGCCTACGTGCTCTTTGGGGGGTGGCAGAAAGTGCCCTTCATCTGCCCCTCCAGGAGGACCACAACGCATCCTCCATGGGTGGGAGGTTGAAGGGGTGACCGCAGATGAAGAGCAGTGAGGGGTTTTGGCAGCACGAAAGACTTCAACGTCAGTGGAGATGGTTAAGGGGTGCAAGAGTCTTGTAACTTGACAGCTTTAAGTCTTGCACAATTCAAATGCCAGAGTTCTTGAGCCAACATGACTGGAGGAGGAGTTCTGGGAGTTGAAGTCCACAAGTCTTATATAAAGTACCCTAACGATGCCTGCTTCATAATAATCAACCCAATATTGTAATACAAAAAGCAGTTATTTATTAACAGCTTCATTAGGCATTTCTTATTCGCAGCCATCTTTTTTGCTTTCTTTATCTGCTTTTGCACTTTGCCCATGTTTTTGTCCTCCCTTCAGTCTTGTCATAAATCACATTATCCAATAGCTTCATTCATCTCAACCCAGCCACTGTAATCTGAGATCCAGCTCCTCTGACGCTCTGCATGGACTGTCAACACAGAGAGTTGACATCTTAAAGCCATGAAGTTTGAACACACCTGGTTTTTTTTGTAAAGGTTAGGGGTGCAAGGATCTTATAACTTGACAGCTTTAAGACTTGCACTTTAAATGCCAGAGTTCCCCAGCCAACATGTCTGAAGGAGGAATTCTGGGAGTTGAAGTCCACAAGTCTTAAAGCTGTCAACTTTGAACACTCCTGGGGTTGTTTTTTTTTGCAAAAGGTTAGGGGTGCAGGGGTCTTGTAACCTGACAGCTTTAAGACATGCACACTGCCAGAGTTTCTGAGCCAACATTTTGGTTGCTAAGCAAGAGCATTGTTAAGTGAGTTTTGCCACATTTTACAAGTTGGCCATGCCCACCTGGTTACATGACCGCCAAGGTACACCCACAAAATAGGCCACATCCACAGAATGGGTAGTAAAAAAATTTGAACCCCACCCCTGATTTGCACCCATATACAACATCCAGAAAATTAACTAATGAGTTTCCTTTTATCAATTGTATGAATTTACATCTGTGATATAAAACTAGATCTAATGGACATTTAGATATAATAGAATCCACTTCCCCCTCAATAGTTTAGTAACTGTTCAAAGTTATAACAGCACTGAAATCGGTGACATGACCACCCCCCTTCCCTCCCCAATGATTGCTGCAGCATACCCACTGAATGCTGTTTTGGATGTTTGGCAACTGGTTCGTATTTATGATGGTTGCAGTGTCCCAG
Source organism: Thamnophis sirtalis (assembly GCF_051295495.1). Classification (NCBI taxonomy): domain Eukaryota; kingdom Metazoa; phylum Chordata; class Lepidosauria; order Squamata; family Natricidae; genus Thamnophis; species Thamnophis sirtalis. The sequence continues at coordinate 108,388,033 of NW_028261385.1, read as the reverse complement.
GGTCACACGATCACCTTATGCAACTTTCTGACAAGTAAAGTCAATGGGGAAACCAGATCCACTTAACAACCATGTTACTAACTTAACAATTACAGTGATTCACTTAACAACTGCGGCAAGAAAGATTGTAAACTGGGGCAAAGCTCACTTAACAACTCTTTTGCTGAGGAACAGAAATTTTGGGCCCAGCTGTGGTTGTAAGTCAAGGACTACCTGTATAGTCAACAAGCATGGATTGCCAACAAGCATGGTGAATGTCACTTCCTAGTCAAGCCTCCCTGAATCTTAAAATATACTGGGAGAACCTGCACAAAAATAACCAAGCTCAGAGACCACCAATAGTGTCCAGTTTCTGGCATTCCCACAACAAATATCTGACTGACAGCACCAATTTTAATTGTTTTTTTGGACACCAGGTTAAATTTCTTGGCTCCAGCATGTTAACTGGCTTCTCCTTTTATTGTGTACTGCTTTTGAAATTTTGTTAGCACTTGTTGGAAAAACATGGAGGCAGATCAGAATGAAGAAATCAACCGTGTTAATCTAATTCAGGCAAACATTGGCCAGAAATAGTTTTCCTTCTTTTTTCCTTTCTTCCTGCCCAAACTACTAACATAAAGTTTTCTATATTCTGAAACAAAGTTGTAATCTTTTGACATCTGTTTCTGACACTGCATCTGTTACAATCATTGACATTCAAGAAAAAATATATAATTTATATGATATTTACATTTATTTTTGTATTTGCATACTAGTGAATAGATAAGAAAGGAATCCATACTACTGAAAAAAGTGTGGTTTGATCAGAATGGCAAGATTCCACAAATAAGAAGATAACAATTAACAGTTTTAATTTTGATGTATTATATATTATCTTCTTTCGTATACCAATTCTATGCCACATTTATTTACCTAAAATTTACCTAAAAGCCACATTGATACAAATGAGAAAACTGGGAGCTGGTCCACCACTAATTTCTGCCCAGACTCTTCGGCCTCACTTTTTCCCCTGCGCTCACCATTCTCACACATGGGCATGTGGTTGAAACAAACTCATCCTAAAAATTGATGATCATCTTCCTGGCACATCACTTTGAAGCATCAACTCCACCGAAATTGAAATATGTCAGATTTTTTATGTATTAAGGGGTGAGCCGGCAATGACTGAGGCAAGGCAACGATCATTAGTAGGCACCTTTAATCAGCAACAGCAATTCCATCCAAGAACAGCAACTCAGAACTACAAGGCGTGAACAGCACCCGTGATGAGAGCTATTTGTATGAGAGCTGTCAAACAACCCACCAATTGGAGCACACCAAGCTTCCCGCTCTTACTGCACGCTTTTACCAATCAGGACAGGCCGTGGTGGCCACGTTCGTGAAGTGCCGGACATAACAAGTTTTATTTGTTCTTTAAGTGAGAGACCAAGAGTTCCTGAAAAATAATCTTCTCAAGAAGTTTCCATCACCTTTCAGTAGTAGCTGCCTATAGAAATAAGCAAAATATTCCCTACGTTCAGCAGACAGAAGATCTGCTTTTGAGTGATATAAACTGAAATGTTTAATGTCACTGATATAAACTGAACTGAAATGTGTGTTTTGGTATCTTTTTAGCCACGCATAGTGAAATGGATGTGTTTTGCTTCAGTCAGAAGTGGTTGACAGAACAGAGAAAATACTAAGGATTTTAGTGGTTGCAGAAGCAAGGGAAGAAGGAAAGGAAAGGCTCCAGATTGGATACAAAACACATTGATTGATCAATTGATTTTTCATATTTCTGAATTTCTCATCTCCCTCAAAGAGGAACTCTGGGTGGTTTACAATAAAAGATCAAAATATAAAGCAGTATGTAAACATTAAAATGTTTTGGTTAAAATTTAAAAATTAGTTGAGAAATGTAAAGGAAGGGCTCTCATAGCACCATCCAACCCAGGGCTGTGCACTCCTTTGGGCTCCCTCCCTCCCTCCATGGCTGCAGAGCCATGTTTTAATCCCTTTTCAGAAATCCTGGGAGAATGAGCGGCCTCTGCCTCACCGCTGAGGGAAGATCTTTCCATAGGGCAAGGAGAATGGCAGAGAAGGCTATTCTTTGTTATTTGTATTTTTAATAACATAATATTCAGTTTTAAAAAGTAAAATGGACCAACATTTGTCTTTCTGATTGAAGGTAGCTGTAACTGTGACACTGAAACCTTTGCCCCTGGATTTATGTGAAAAATAAGACATGAATCTATTCAATTTTTTACAGCTATATTTTATGGATGAAAGCTTAGATTCATCACACAAAACTGCAAACGGCATTATGGGCCCTGATGCTGAGGTATTCATGAAAAGAACGGTGAATGAATCACTCTCTTTTTCCATAATGCACTGATATCCTTATCTTTCTGCCTATGAATGATTTCCCAGTAACAAAGCATGTCATCACATGCTGGGATTTAGTGTTCATTGTAAAACAATAGGAAAGATAATTGTATACAGCAATGACACAGGTTTCTGCTAGTAGTATTATATAAATTCAATTGACAGAAAAATGAAACAATTGGTCTTTTCATTCTGTGAGCATACAACTAATAGCACTTATGCAGTCTTGAGAAAAGCTAAACCCATTTAGCAATTCTGTGGAGAAATTCACCCAATCTTCATTCTAGCCGCTATTGCTTTGTCTTTTGTTTCCATGACAGTGAACTCTGCCACTATCATTTATGTTTTTAAAAGATTGTTGCAAAGGTGGTCTCCAAAGAGACTATTTGCAAATTGAAAATTCTAACACTCTTGTATCATTATGTTATGAAATCCTATTTGAATGCACGCACCCATCCATGCATCGCTCTCCAATAGCTAGCTAACACCTACGGTGCATTTGGAAATGAGGGTGATCTGAAAGATCTTACCCAAGTCCCCAGTGCATTGCAACAAGAGAATACTGCTTTAGAGGGATTATTAGATGGGGTAAAGATTTCTACCTTAAGGATTTGAGAAGAGGTTATCGCGTAGATTAATTAATCACTTTAACACACTCAGAATGTCATGTGTGATTAACAAAATAACTGTATTTTCTAGTTCAACTGAGCCTATTCCCCTCAAAGGGGCTCAGATAAAGCAATCCATCAACTGGGAAGGATTCATTTAAAAAAAACTTTTAATTAAGTGAATCTGAATTTGGAGAAGCAAACCAGAGTCTTTTACATGGATCCGTCACATCTATTCTCCAGTGAAGTAGTTTACAAGTGGAGTCTTACTTTACTTGGCTGAGAAACTCCTGAGGAGTATTTGTTCAGATGTCTCCACATATCCTTGAGTGTGTTTTATGCTGTATAGCTTGGAATGTACCATAACCGGCTAGGGTTTCTTGGTTGGAAGTGAAGATCATATTGAACTGTGTGTTCAGTGGTTGTTTGCAAGACCACCATATTGCCTCACACAAGTAATACTTTTTAGATTAGTACAATTTGACAGAATATTAAGTATTCAGCATTAATTTTTATAGACACTGTGGATGTGGTGGAAGTGAGAAATCAGGGGATCTTACCAACCTGGTTTCCACTGATTCAAACTCCCAGATATTTTGTGAAGTTCTTTTTGTCATGAAATTTTAAATTTAAAATAATCTTGATAGTAATGTACTTTACATACAGGAAATGTTAATTAAAGAGTGAGTTGGAGATAATTTTGGCAGGAGAGCTTTTATTTTCCCCTGCAGTAAAAATAAGGTTGAACCTACCAAATGATGCTTTTAGAGATGGGTATGGATGAGTTATTTTGTCTAGGCTGATACATGAGGCTCATTCTGGAATCCCGACCAGATATGAAATTATTCTTGAAATTCAAGATAAATGAAACTGGAAAACTACCATTATATAATTTTTTAATTGCCTGGTAGACACTGAAGTATAAATTATAGTTGTGTGATTTCTATGGAAGCTTGGAAAAATGCCAGGGAAGAAAACAATAATTTCCACTAATGTTTTTCATTCAAGCTTCCTTGACTTGCAACCATTCACTTAGTGACTATTCAAAGTTAGAGTAGCACTGAAAAATGTGACCTTTTCACACTTACTGTCCCCATGGTTGTGTGATCCAAATTTGGATGCTTGCCAACTGTCTCATATTTATGATGGTTACAAGGATCCAGGTTCATGTGATCCCCTTTTGAACTTTCTGACGAGCAAAGAAAATGGGAAGCCAGAGTCGCATAACAATAGTTAATAATAACTGAAGTGATTCACTTAACAATTGCGGCAAGAAAGGTAATAAAATGGGCCAAAACTCACTTAACAACTGTTTCGCTGAGCAACAGAAATTTTGGGCTCAATTTTGGTAGTTAGTCTAGGACTACCTGTAGTCATTTTAGAAGAAGAAAAGGTGATAGAAAAAACATATGTGCAAAGGTGTGTAAGTCGCCTGGTTTCCCAAGTATGATGAAATGAAGATCTTTGATGGGATATATATCAGTGATGGGTTGCTCCTGATTCGGCCTGGTTCAGCCAAACCAGTAGTAGTGGCAGCGGGAGGCCCCACCCACAAACTTGGACACTTCTGTGCATGCGCTATTTGCAACCCACCACACACACACATATATACATACACACATACATACACACACTAAGCAACTGCTATAGTCAGGATCATCATATAGTCTATACTCTTTATGATCTATACTCAAGGTCGATATGAAGCCTTAAACAAAAATGGTATAAATGATGAATAAGATCCAAGGAAATTATACCAGCTAACACCTTCTTTTTGGAATCTAAAATTGGAGGACAAAATTCCTGGGTTCCAATCAAAATATCAAAATGAAGATGGGAAGAACACCTATATACATGTTTACTCTTCAGCTAATATGGTAGAATTTGGCCAAAGGATCTCATTTGGTGGCAATCAGGTTTGACATACCTGAGATTGGCAATATTGTCTATTTCGCTAGTATAGTTGGGATGTCATTTTATTATCCTCATCTGTAAGAAGGACATCTCATTCTGGCAAGTACTATTCCAGTAGTTTCCTTTGCATGTTTTGCAAAGATTTATTCAAAATTCTTATTAAAAATAATTGACTGGATAGGCCCTATATCTCTGAGCAAGCAGATTTCAGATAACATAGATCTTCAGTCACTAGGACAAATCTTCATTCTCAATCATTTTACCTGTAATGCACTGAACATTCTAAATCTCAGCTCTATGCTGCTTTTATTGATTTGAGAGCAGCCCTTGATAATATTCATAGAGATTTTTTGGGGAAATAAACATCTTACCCTGAGCACTGATGAGACACAGCGTATACTTAATCAGACTCTTCATACATCACAAATTGTAAAACACGCATATTTTCAGATGGGCATTTGATCAATAATATCTGATTGTCAGCACAGGTAAAGTAAGATTAGTTCTTAGCTTGCCTTGTGTATGTGTGTGAGTCTCCACACACACAATCACACAAACCTCACCATATACAAAGTTATATATACAATTGTACACGTACACACATTTCATTCTGTCTTTAACAGAAGCTAATACTGCTGTTCTGGCTACTTAGGGAAGGTGAGTAAACATACTGAAGGGATATGATAGGAATATCATTGACCAGGTGAAATCTTTTAAGCATATAGGAACACATTTTCAGAACCATATAATTTGATTGAAACACCGTGAAGAGGTTCCACTTTGTGTTGAACTGTTGACTATGATAAATATAATATTTCACTTGGATGTGAGGATGCTTGGTTCCCTCTGAAATAAAGGTTTCTGATAGTAAAGTCATCAATCAAGTCCTGCATGATACTTCTCTTTGAGGTATAAACACGAGAGAAAGATGTATAGATTCAAGCATTTCTTCTTTTTCTCCCTCACTGGAGTTTGTAATTCAGTTTTTAGTATTTACCTAAAAAATAATAACCTCTTGCCTCTCTTGAGCTTCTTTTCCACAAGTTTTTCCTGCCATGGAATCCTATCTATCTTTACCTTAGAATTCATAAAAGATCTACTTTCCTGAAGTCCAACGTATGCATTTAAATATGTTAAGCTTTAGTTAAAAGCAAGAGCTGCTGCATTATATAACCATTTTCCTTCAATGTTTCTGCTTTTTCCATTTTGCCACTAAAGACTTTCATTGAAGTACCAAGTGAAGGATAGCTGATCTTATTTAGCCTTTCTTCATTCTCTGAAGAAGAAAGTTACCACCAAGACAAGTCAGTCACTTCCATGAAGGATCATCCTTGCAACATCTATTGCTGAACAGATGTCAGAATAATTACTGGTAGTCCTTCAGTTACAATGGCAATTGGCATCAGATCTTTCATCTCTAAGCAATGTGGTCATAAAAGTGATGTTTCATTAATGTATCACTTACCAACAGCAATCCTGGCACTCCCCATTGCCATCACCAGTCAAGGACTCATCCCAACCCCAATTCACCCCAACCCAATCCAACCCAATCCAAGAATTTCTGGACTTGGTCCTTCCCAGACCTGAGTCTCAGTTCTTCTAAAGCAATCTCCCCCTCCCATTCCCCCCTTTGGCTGTCCTGCATCCAACATTTGGCTTTTCACTGATTCATTAAAAAAAACTGGAAGCCTTATATTCTTTCCACAGCCTCTATAGCTACCTCTGCTTACACATCAGGAAGCAGTCACTCATCCATATGAACACACATCATCTCTCAAGAACATCCCTTGCAATCAGCAGCTGCACAGAAGATAAGCTTTTCATTCTATAAAAGAAAGCACAAAGTTCCTCGGAACACACAGTTTATCTGATAACTCTCATCTTCCTAGTCTCACCCTCCTTTTTAATTTCACTTCCAAACTCTTGTTTACTTGCTGCCAAGAAACTGTTTGACTTTTCTCCCTTACATGGAGTATAAGAGCTTTGGATAATATGAAAGCTGCTCTGATTGTAAATTACATTTATATGTACCTTTGATATATTGCTAATGACCTTGATTTATAAAATATCATGAGTTTATGAATAAATCATTGCATTTTTTCACAAGTTTTGAATCCTATGAAGATCCCTTTATACTATATACATCATAAATTACTTCTTGTTCTGAAAGGTTTAGTTCTGGAAGATTATGGAACTAGTTTTAGAATGACCAAGATACCTTCCAGCCCTATGATTCTATGACCAGACAGAACCGTTCCTGAAGAAAAGTGGAAAGATCTAATATTTCTTGGAATATTTTATCAGCAGTGTGGAGTACTTTGGACCCATGATTAGATAATATACAACATTGAATCTGCTTAGTCTTTTTAACTCTTCTCTGAGATAATTTTACATTAAGTAGAAGTCTCCTGTTTGTTTAATTTATCTTCAGTTATTATGATCATTTTAATCCATGTCACAGTGTCTATGCTGAGAACAAATCTGGAATGACAAAGTAATTGGCATAAGGGAAAAACAAGGGAAATGAAAGATAGGGAAGAAAATAGAAGCACAGCCATTAACAAAGAGTTACTATAGTTGTGAGGGAAAGGCTCCAAAGCTCAGGCTCTCAGAAGACATGGTTAAAGGGGCCAGTGGAGCAGGAATTTTGAAAAGACTGAAAAAGATCAAGGGGTAGATGCTGGTTACCTTCACCTATAGTGAATCCATCATTTGGAATTATTGCCTCTCTATTTATGGATCTGTGGGATTCAAGTCAGTGATTAACAGGAGACATTAAAGGGCCCAGCCAATTTACTGCTCATATTTGCACTTAAGTATGCCTCTGGATAGCATATTTTATTTACTTATCAAATTTCTACACTGGCCATCTCACTGAGGTGATTGATGTCAAGCCTACCTTTCAAAAGGTTTGTTCTGAGTCACATGAATTTTTGCAGAATTCTAGGGAACAAAATACAATTAAAATAATGAATATCTGAGCAATAAAGAATTTGATGCTGTTCTCTTGAATTCAGTGGTTCCTTATGACAATAGAGGTAGACCTCTCTCAATTTTGTTAATGGCCATCATTTATGTGAAACATTAGAACATTCCAAAGGACTGAATTGTGCTTTCTTTTCAACGGATTGCCTCAGAGTGTTAATCGGTGTTAAAGATTTATTTTATTATATCAACATCATTAGGAGCTTCTTTTTTATTCTTTTCAGAGGAAATTATAGCTATTCTCAAACTTTTGTTTTAAATAAAAAAGAATACAGCACTTGTCTATGCTTCTTTTATATTTCTTCGATACCATATGTTTTGTTGTTTGTACTAATCCTCCCTCTAACTGCTGTAATATTTTCTATGTTTAAAACAGCACCAAAATAGAAGGAAGTGGGAAGAAATCTATCTTTGATGAAAGGGCTTAATTACAGAATTTTACAGTAGGATTTGTTGGTTTGCATTTCCTTTCTTTTAATATAGATTGTTCTCTTTTAATCAGTAGATAATCCCTACCTGTCGTTTCCCCACTTAAAATTCTCATCTCATTTCACAAAACATGAAACAAAGAGCATTGTCTGCCCAATACTCATATCCTTTACTCTAAAAATGGGGAGGAGGGAAAGACACTTCTGGGCTCCTAATGGGCTTCTCTTCTCAGTAATCTCTAGATCTCTCACTGTGTCCAACCAGATGCCAGGGTGAAACTCCAGAGCACAACATATCTTTTCCACTTTTCAGCAAGAGCTTCTGAAATACCCTCTGCTGTGACACAGCAAGAGCCAAGTATCTTTAGATAATCCTAGGACAGCATGCACTGAAAGGGGTTTGTATGGGCATATGGACTCTGCCACTTGTTCATCTTGGCTGATAGGAAACAGATTTTAATTGGTTCAGTGGGTGCCTGAAAGATAGTGCCAGTAGACTGATAGAAGTGTTTGTGAAACCATCCATTACCCTGCTTCTGCATTCTTTAAGATCATAGTGCAACATAGGGGATGTGCAAAATGTACTTTTTTGCACCCACCCCAATAATCCCATCCTTCTGAGAATTCTGTGTCAAAAGAAAAATGCTTTTTCCAAAAAGACTTTTTGACAGTTTTTGAATAAAACTGCTCTCCTGTCCTATACTCAAATGTAACTTTTTTTGGTGTTGTACTGCTTTGAGTCTTCCATACTTCAACAGCTGCAAGATTGCACTTTGTCTTCTGTAATGTTTGTGGAAAAAAGTCCTGACTTAACTAGTCTGATTGTGTATGGTCATGAGTTAAAGTATAGACCAGCAAGAGGCAGCATCAAGGCCAAACCCTTTATTGTTTAGTTCAGTTGCTTTCTAGGAACAATTAGCTAGTTTTCCTTAGGGAAAGGTAGCCAGAACAGCTTGCAATTCCCCTCCTCTCATCTGCACCACCATATTGAAGGCAAGTCAGGAAAACTCTGTGTCCAAGTGAAGGGAGCTAATTCTATTTTTCTTTCAATAATTCTGACTGACTGAACAAAGGGGGTGCACTATTCAATTTGAAAAGGCAGAGAAATATGGCCTGGAGAAGAAAGTTAATTATTGTCAATCAAGTGTTTACTTACTATTTTATCACCATGATCATACTTTAAAAAGGGGTAGAAGAGAGGTCATATTATTTGTCAAATGACCAAAGTTTTGTTTTCTTTTAATTTAACTTTTAACTTTTTTTTAAAGGCCCCTCTTAGACTAGCATTGAATTCCACTGGCCTCATTTTCTGGTCCAACTTTAAATTGCAGATAGGTTGATGACGTGTGAACTTACGAACATCTGGACTAAAAACTGGAAGGGCATATTTCTTGAGCACAGATTTGGTACAATGGGACTTATGCTGGAAAATTCAGAATGCCACCTAGATTAGCTGGCAAAGGTGGTCCCTATGGAGAAATGCGAGATCTTCCAACTTCAGCTATATTTCCACCATCTCCTCCTAATGCACCTTGAAAATGATTCCCAACCTGAATCTGAAACTCAAGGCTGATGTGATCATTGATCTGACCAGAGAACAGTGTATGTTTCTCATTTACCCACCCAGTTTGGAAGACCCATCTCTTCATTATCCCCCCAAAATATGTTCGCTGCTTGTTTTAAACTATTGTAGTGAAGTGGATGGTTACAGGGGAAAGAAAGAGAGGGATACTCTCACCCCCACCTTTAAAATTTGAAATAACATTTCCTTCCAACTTTCACCAAGAATGCCTGTTTGCATTTTCATTGACTTAATTCTTCCAGTTAGGTGTTGTTGTAGTGATAGCATTGCTGTGCTACATACATACATTAAAGAGAGTTTTCTTCCAACTTTTAAATAGAAACTTAAATATTTTCTCCATTCCACCACCAGTTTGAATCAGCCATCAGAAGCAAGGAGCAGGGTAATCCATAGCCATCAGACATAATTATGCAGCTCTGAGCAATCAGTTCAAAATGGTGTAGCATGCCAGATTCCACTTGCCTGCTTCATTTGTTTGCCTTCTTATAGTAGATTTATTTAGGTATTATCTTTAGCAACCAGAGGGGAGCTATTCCTCAAACATCAATACAGGGAGGAATTCATTTCACATCAGTCAGATGGTCCAGTTGAGGTGGGGCACACATGGCTTGCCTCCCCTTCACCATGTTTTGGTGAAGGTTGGACAAGACCAAGCATATGAGGCTGTAGACACAAGTACAACCCAACCCAGACAGATGTTACTTTACAACAAGATACTTGATCTAGCATACTTGGAGCAAGAATAGCAGCCATCTGGCATGATTTGTCAGTTTCATAAATTGAACCAGCATTCTCATGATCTGCAAGATGGTTAATTATTCCCATAGTGCATGAAGGGAAGAGACTAGATCACCAACAGATTGATTTCCATCTACTCTGATCTTGTGCTGGTTTGATGATTTTTTTTTATGTGTATACATTCTGTTCAGGCTCTTCTGCCTGTGGATTTGGAATATTAAGTATACATTTAAAATGCAAATAAGAGTCCTTGCTGGTTCCATTTATTTATCAAATTCAATTTTTCTCCAAGCTTTTAGTGTATATGCACCCTCTTGTGTTTGTCGATACTGAGCTCAAGTGTACATTTAAGAAATGGTAAATTCTGTATTGATTTGTTTGCAGATTGTTACTAAGGATTAGCACTTATGTATTAATTAGTACCTGTGTATAGTTCCCAATGAATTATAAATGCTGATATTGTGATTGGAAGAACCTTGCAAAGTACTAGCGAGTGGGGGAAATGAGTCATTGGTCTCTTTGATTTTGGCATTGTGATATTAGGGTGTAGCAACTAAAGGAGGTTTCCTTTCTTCCTCCCTCCCTCCCTCCCTTGCTCCCTCCCTCCCTCCCTCCCTCCCTCCCTTGCTCCCTCCCTCCCTCCTTCTTTGCCTCCCTGCGTTCCTCCCTGCCTGCCTGCCTCCCTGCCTCTGAGAATGCCTGAAAGAAGGACAGCAAAAGGACCAAGGATAAACTGAAAGTCATTTTCTTTTGAGCTTCTTTTTATGTCGTTGATGGGAACCCCTCAGGGTGAAGCCTTTGGAAAGTCTGCGTCACAAGCTCACTCACAAGCAAAAAGAAAAGGATGAAAGAGAGCCCGATGTTGTTGAAGCTGCTTGATGTATCTCATATGCTCCTAATTAGAGGTACAGGGAAATCTGGTAATCCCTAATTGAAGTTATAAAGTGAGTGGCTGTGTTGGGTCTTGCAAGACTAATATGGTCAGAATTAAAGGCCTAGCCCACTGAGCAGGATACGGACATGCTGAACAACCTGAAAGACAGTTTAGTGCAGGCCTGTCAAACTCCGGGCCCACAGGCAAGATGTGTCACGTGCTGGCCACGCCCACACCCAGTTTAGTGAAGAGGGAAAAAGTTCTGATACGTCACGTGATGACACTGTGACAATGTGAGTTTCACACCCCTGGTTCAATGAATGGACTTGATTTCTAAAACAAAACAAAGCAGTGTGGTCAAATGTACTACATGGGATCATTTCAGAGAGTTATTGAAGAGAGCTGGATAACAGGTTGGGTTACAAATACAGAGAAACACATATGAATCAGATGCAGCAAAGCACTGTATGAAACTTGAGTAATGTTTACTTACTTACTTACTTACTTACTTACTTACTTACTTACTTACTTAAAATGGTAATCAATCCTTATTGATTTATTTGATCAGTCATGCATGCTTATATCACTATATTTTAAGTAGTTGTGTCAAAATGAAGGTGAGAAAGGTTAGGAAATATGGGTTGGCACATAACATGTCACACGGTTGTCCTACAGATGGAGTCATTTTTGGGTTCATCAGTCTCCAAGTGTTTCTGGTTTATCTTTGGAGAGAAAAGAGGAAAGAGAGAAAGACATCATTATAAAAATGTTCTTCATAAAATATACAGTTGTAGTCTGGATTAAATGAGATATAAAGATAATTGCTAAATTTAAAAAAAAAACAGAGATTTAAATTGTTGTATAATAATTGTTAATTGTTTATGGTAAACATATGGTTCATTGTTTTCCTGTAGAACTGTTAGCCATCTTGAGTTTGTTATTTGAAAAAGTATGCTAGAATAGCTTAAATAAACAACAACAACAACAACAACAACAACAAAGCCGTGGAGCCTAGGAAGGGCCTCCTTCCAAGGCATAGCTCTGGTGGTTGGCTAGTGCAATCAACATATTGTGATAAAGTGCCCTTCACCTAATGGCACTTAATCTGGTTCGCCTGCATATATTTAGACACATGCTAGCTACTTGAAGAAAATTGAAATAGGCTCCGTTCCCACTCCTGTCACTGTTAACAGTAGCAGATATGAACAGACTGCCATTATCCCCTCAAAATTGCAAGCAAAACAGTATAGAAGGAAGCGAGATGGAATGAAATCCTTCCTGCATTTCCTTTGTCTGCTCACACAGTCTTCTAACTTTTTGAGGACACTAAACTGAGCTGCAGCAAAAGCTTAAGTTGTGGATCAAACTAGTGACCCTCAGGAGAAGGATTCCCAGGCCATGCACTGACCCCTTTGCATTGTTTCCCTTTGAATTCTATGCCACATCATAAAAGAGATTTTCTGATCAATGAATATAATAAAGAAAATTCAATTTGTTGGAAAGGATTAACTGTATTGGTTTTTTTCTTAAGAGGATGTTTTTGTATCATCATCACCATCATCGTCAAATTTTTAAAATGTTGCTTTACACAATTTAAAATATGTGGATAACTGCTCTCTTAAGAATGTAAAGAGTTGCAGAAAATGTCTTAGGCTGCCTTTAATGATTCTATTGGGAAATACAGTCTTAACTGCATAGAATAATAATGTTGAGAGCAAACTAATTTTCTCCTTGGTTTTGTAGTAGGTAAGAATGCCAACAATTTTGCTAGCATATGTGGTGTCACACTCCAGCAGACTGCTAATGAAATTTCTGTGTTGTAAAGCATGTAATGTTTTTTGCACAGTTATAATTAGTGCTAAGCTAAAATGAGTTTGAAACTAAGTGAGGAGGGGGGAAGCAGATTTCATAAAATTAACCAGAGTCCATAGTAACCTTTTTAGTCATAGATTCTGAGGTTCCAAATTATGAGCTATTTCTGGAATAGCATCAAGGCAACTGTATCCTATTAGGATTCTTCTTAAAAAACAAAAAAAATCTGAGCAATTTGTTCATTCCTATGATTTACTCCAGGGATCTCAAAGTAGTTTGGTCCTAAGTACAAAATGTTTAAAAATAATCAAAATCTCATAATTTCACCAATATGAAATCTCCTACAGTTTTATATGAAACTGCTGAAATCTCTTACATCTTTTCCTGAGATAATCAGAAATAACCTGATTATGGATGTGGAATATCACATGATTCTGCAAGTTTATAGCATTATCATGATATTTGAAGAACAGTTAGCAAAATTACTGTTTGGAGCTGACAACATACTTTTTTAATTTTTCAAATTCACTTTAATTAGTGTTAAAGGAAGGTAGCATCTTTTCAACACTCCCTTTTAACACAAGCAGTTTATCAACTTTTTTTTTCATTAAAATAAATTTGTGAAAGCAACCAGTATTAATCCAACCCACCCAGATTTGACACTTTAAAAACAAAGTTCAATTAAAAGGCAATCTGCCTTTTGCTGAGGAATACTGCCTACAATACTGCATTCTAACCACCACGTCACCAGGACTCCTAGAAAGCTGTTGCCTCAAAGCAGGGGTTGGCAACCTGCAGTTCTGGAGCCACATGTGGCTCTTTCGTCCCTCTGCTGCAGCTCCCTGTTGCCAGTTGGTACCACAATTTTGAGAGGAGCTTCTGGGAGGGGGGAAGCACGGCACTCCAGGAGGGGACTCTATGGCAAGGGGCGGGTTTTCTGGTCAGCTCCACAATTGATAGGGCTTTCGGTTAGGACAGGTAGAGGAAAAAGGATGCTGTGCTAGGAGGAGACTCTGTGGTGGGAGAACCAGAATTCCAGTCAGCTCCAGAATTGAATGGGGGGCTTCCACCTTTGTGGCTCTTTGAGTGTTTAAGGTTGCTGATCCATGCCTTAAAGTATGTGTTCAATGGATTATATCAACAGGCATATAGAAACAATAAATAAATAATTGGCCTTTAAGATAAGTATCAGAAAACCATACCAAAGAACCTTGATCTCTGTTTTCTGATTTGGTTTCAGCTCTCTGAATAATCTCTTGAGGAAATTTCAGGCCCTGATTTTCTTCCATAAAAGAGATGACTAATGTAAATTAGATAACAGAAATAAATTGAGTAAAATATCAAACATACAGAACAGCATTACTTCACTAAAATACCTTAATTGGAGACCATTGGTAAATTTCATTTCATTTTCATTTTGCTTTATTTGTATGCTGCCCTTTTCCCTGAAAGGGACTCAGGGCGGCTCACAACTCAAGGGAGGGGAAAAAAAGACAAGTTACAAAACATAAAAACCATACACAATTAAAAAGCACAACAATCATACCATTCGAAGTGGGGCTGCAAGTCTTTAGCCCCAGGCCTGTCGGAACAGCCAGGTTTTAAGGGCTATGCGGAAGGCCTGGAGGGTGGTGAGGGTACGAATCTCCATGGGGAGTTCATTCCAGAGGGTCGGAGCAGCCACAGAGAAGGCCCTCCTCCGGGTAGTCGCCAGTCGACACTGGCCGGCTGATGGAATTCGGAGGAGGCCTAGTCTGTGGGATCTTATTGGTCTAGTGGAGGTAATTGGCAGTAGGCGGTCTCTCAAGTACCCAGATCCAATACCATGAAGGGCTTTGTAGGTGACGACTAGCACCTTGAAGCGTACCTGGAGATCAACAGGCAGCCAGTGCAGCTCACGGAGGATAGGTGTTACGTGGGTGAATCGAGGCGCACCCACGATCGCTCGTGCGGCTGCATTCTGGACAAGCTGAAGTCGCCGAATACTCTTCAAGGGCAGCCCCATGTAGAGCACGTTGCAGTACTCCAGCCTAGAGGTCACAAGGGCACGAGTGACTGTTGTGAGAGCCTCCCGGTTCAGGTAGGGACGCAACTGGTGCACCAGGCGAACCTGGGCAAATGCCCCCCTGGTCACAGCTGACAAATGGTGTTCAAAAGTCAGCTGTGGATCCAGGAGGACTCCCAAGTTGCGGACCCTATCTGAGGGGCGTACTATTTGACCCCCCAGCCTGAGAGATGGAACACTTGGCCAATTAGTAGGAGGGAAGCACAGCAGCCACTCGGTCTTATCTGGATTGAGTACAAAATGATTTCTTTTTAATGAAAAGTGTGGTCTAGATCAGCCTTGATACTTTTATAGATATGCCAGAGTGAAACCAGGTCTTTCTGTTTTCTAGAGCCCTTGGGAATACCAGATTGCTGTGAGAAAGTGCAGGTTGTGTCCCAATTTCTTAGGAGATAATGTTATTTCACTTTAGAGAGCCACAACATCTTTTTAGAATGGCCTGATTCATACCAGGCTTTGGCAGAACCCAATGCCTCCTCTTACTCTCTATTCAAAATTAATTTTGTAATCTGCCATTATCTATTCCAGAGGATGACCCTATTCTAATGAAGAGCCGCCTGTGCTATAAAAATGGCCAGCTTGAAAGCTGCTTCTGAGAATGGGCAGAAGTTGTAGCTTTTTTCCTCTGGGCTATGCCCTCCTTCTTTCTCTCCCACACGAGTGGAAAAAGAAGCCATTCCCAGAGGGGCTGCCATGGAAGGCATGAATGATCCTGGTATGACCTGAGCCAGATCTTGATGTGTCCTACACTGAAGAAATAGGACAAGGCTAATAATGCAGTTCTCTACCTCAAGGGATTCTTGGTATTGTTGGATTCCCGTAATAAAAAGAATCTAAACTGAAAGCCACGGCAGGCATGGACTTTCAGCAATTCAAATGTTTTTCCACCTCTTCAAACATCTGATATAAGATTTTAAGAGCTGACTACATTTGACTGTTCTCATGTTTATTTAACATATGGTATCTACAGAGGTCGCCCAATCACTGATATTCAGCACTGATAAAACACATTATACATACAAACACAAATCTGTGTTTGAGTAAAGCATCTCTGTAAGTGTGTGTAAAGCATAAAAACCATGATAAAATTGCTATAATATTGCACTATAGAGTACTCTCATGTTAATGGTCTCCTAATTTGGCAGTTTGTGTGCAAAATGTATAGGTCTTGGATTTCACTTATGGGAAAATTTATTTGTACATTGTGTGCAATTCCAGAATGAAGAATTGTGAGTTGAGTTACTGGATGCAGCAAAGACTACAACCTATGTAATATATTATTAATATCATATTACATCACATTCAATCTCAGCTGCAGGGTGGGAATCTAATCACTCCACCATAAATGGCATTTTCATCAACCTGGCACTGGTGCCATGTTGCTGTGTCTCCACATAGTTCCCCTTGGGCAGCTGAATTAATTTCCTTCTGGTTCAGTTGTTGCCAGGTCAAATATCAAGTTGTCTGCTCTGTAATTGGTGATGCTAAACCTCTGCAGGGCTTGGAGGTAAATGCATGTTCCCCTGTGCCAGAATTCTTGCTTTAACTTACCTCTCACCTCCTGAACTCAAAGCTCGCTTGTTCGCAGATTTCACAGTACACTTTACCGATGAACCTGATCTTAATCTTTCTAGTCAGATTTGTAATACCCCTTTAGAAAAACCTGCCTACCTTGATTTTTCCTAATTATATATGCAGCATTCATTTACTCTTGCAGAAGAAGCTATCTCCCAGATTCTGGGCTGACACAAGCCATTATTTTCTCTCTGCACATACATAGCTGGTACTTCAGTCTGCAGTTGCAGCCAATAGAGAAGGTGCCTTGCTGGAAACTCATTGCCATGTCATCATCACAGTTAAGTGGGAATATATGTGTAGGAAGAATGATGTTCTGACAGCCAAACATTGTACCAACAACTCAGATTTTTTTGCAAAGTGATTAGACAAATGCATGCAGCATGTACTGAAAATACTGCGGAACAAATTTATTTTTCTTCCTTCTTTTGTGGAGGAGGATGAGTGGATTTTTTTGTTACAGGAACTGTCACAGCTCAGGGGGTGAATGAGAATTTTCACACTCTTCTACTAGTTGGTTGCAAGGAACACTGATTGGCTCATGGTGTTCCATGCCAAGCTCAACATTTTAAGGTCAGCAGAAGTAAAAGTAAGAACATAAGAAAATACCTGCTGGATTTGGCCATCTAGTTCAGCATTCTGTGTTTCACAGGGGTCAAATGAATGTTTTGAGCAAGCCTATAAACCCAGATTGGAGAATGACAGCCTTTATGTTGTCATTTATCTGCAAGCTATGACTTAGGAGACTGATACATTATCAGTACCAATGAAGGAGAATATTTGTAACTCAGGCTTGCACTGATTCCTCACAGAAGCTTCAAAATAGCATAGCTGGCTTACTAATGTTCTGGAAGGATTGGGGAGTGGAAACTTGCCATGTGGAAGTGCCCTCAATTAGGTTCAATAATGATTGATCCGTTTCCACCCAGCTCATGTCTGCATTACTCTGATTCCAATTGCCCAAAGGATAACAAGTTCTTGTCAGAGGCACATCAAAAATGTGCTGAAAGAGACCTGGCTCGCATCCAAGGCTTTAAAGCCTAATAGGTGAGACGAGAGTTCCAGTTCTCATGTTCCCAAGCCAACAGTTCTGGAAGGCAATTCCAGGAAAAGCAATTTAGGCAATCAGGGAGAGGAGAATTGCAGTCGGATACTCAACAGCATGCTGTTCTTAACCCTACAGTATGGGGGAATACTTTCTACACTATGTAGTGGCTTGAATGTGATGGCTTAAGAAACTTTTCTGACTTACTCCATTCTTCTGTACCCATCTTTCACCATGTAAGATCCCAGCATTATGTCTGACTGCTACATTTTGCACCAACTGAAGCACACAATAAGGAACAGGCTCGAATGAATACAATGGCTGCATTGTCAGACTGACTGCTTCCAGAGGAAGAGACAAGGAATATTGGTTGCCGCTTAAACATGATTAGTTAAGAGGAGTAATTTCCAATCCTTATCATGGAAGAGGGGTACTTGCTCAGCTGCCAGGCAAAGAATTTTATCCAAAAGATGACACTGAGGGACAGGCGGTTTTTAAGAAAGGAAACAGGTAATGCTG
Organism: Thamnophis sirtalis; assembly: GCF_051295495.1. Taxonomy (NCBI): domain Eukaryota; kingdom Metazoa; phylum Chordata; class Lepidosauria; order Squamata; family Natricidae; genus Thamnophis; species Thamnophis sirtalis. The sequence goes on along the minus strand of NW_028261385.1, from coordinate 108,369,524 downwards.
CCTAGAAGAGATTTGTTCCAAAATGGATGTCAGCCTTCTTTGATTATGTTTACCTACAACCTCCAAATGTTAAAATGCTATTTATTTTGGTTTCCAAAGGTTTTTTTATCTATAAAATTAATTTTTGTTACCTGTTTCCTTATTGGGAAAGCAGCAAGGAAGGGAACAGTCTGATTATGCCTTTGCTATTGTACTGCACTTGACCCAAAAGCCAGGATGTCGATAGGGTTCTGGCTTTCTCAGTGTTCTCAGTATGATCAAATTAGCAGCAGCTTAAATCTCCCACATCTGTTTCCAAAGCAAACCCAACAAGTTTTATTGTTCTTCCAAACCTTCTGAGCAATGTCATTTTCAGAGAAATATTTTAGTGAGCTCTTAATTAAACACTGCCATGGAGAAAAGCTTACTTTAATAAGCTATCTGGATCTTCTTGCATCTAATTTACTGAACTACATCTGAAATGCTGGTTGTGTTCCTTTGGAATCTTGAGATAAAAGTAGAATTAATGCAAATGAGAACTCCGACGGATAAAAACATCCTTGGGTCCTTATGTTGATAGGTAGATGGTGCAGTGAAACTGACACACTGTTTTGCATGGAGGTAGACAAGATAAAACCTGGATCGCGAGGTGTCCTGCTGAGAATCGTGATCATTTAAAGTATACATTCTGAGGAATGAGTGAAAAGCAGAAATCTGAGCAGATGTTTTAGGTAAACAAGGATGCCAGTTGTTCTTTTTATCTTACAAAATGCACACTTTTCTGTTTTCAGCACCACTGATAACTAAACATGTCCCCTCCCTCCCCAAATGCAATCTTTCACTATAAAGAAACCTTTGATAAAGGTCTAATTCTCACTGAAATGGTGCCATTTGAGACTCTCAGTTGGAGCGCATATGAGATTATATTTGATTAGAGAAAGAATTATTTCACTATTTTCAGCATTCCCTTTATTGCATTTTAATACCATTGCAATGTTACTGTATACTATCTGTGATGATTCTGGGCAAGGCATGGAGGTAACACAGCCAGCTGATGGTTCGAACTCCCCTTTATTGCTCCAACTTTCCCCCAAAAACTACTAAGTTTATGGCAAGTCCAGAAGCAAAACACTCACAAACACACACCTCCAACAGCCTCTGGCTGTAAGTAGTCCAGCAAAACAGTTAGCACAACAGCTTCAAGGCAAAAAAGTCTAGCGAGGCAAAGGAACAAAGCAGCAATAAGGCAAGAAGTCCACTGAACTCCAGATGTTGGTAGTGGCACACAAAACTCCACAAATTCAGTGCTTGTTCCTGGCAAGTGCCCCTCCTACAGTGTCACCTTAAGTCTCAGTCCCCAGCTGTGCCTTGTGAAGAGGGGCAAGGCACTCTCCTCCTGAGTGATCAGGTCAGCCTGTGGTGCTCCCATCTCCTCTCCACTCTTTGTGGTTGGATTCAGGAAGGGGCAGTCCTTGCACATTGCCTGAGCTCTGTCACTCCTCATCTCCACTGCCTGCCCTCTCTTCCCACCTTTCTTGGTCATTCTACCTCTGTTCTTCCCTGCTGGCAATCCATCCCAGACCCAAAGGATCCGGGGTTACCTCATCCTGCTCTTCGACACGTTCCTCTGGAGCCATTGAGGCCACTCACTCGTCCTCCAGCCCCAGCTCCGGCTCGTCCTTTGTAGACTCAGGCTCTGACGGGGAAAGATCTGTCCTAAAAGCTAGATGATGAATTGTTAAAAAGAGAGGGAGAGTGATAAATTAATACCTTGAATTGATTAATTTATATAATGAAAAAAAGCCTTCTTGCCACAACTAATTTCTGATTGCATAAACCTTTATGTATCGCAGTTGGTTAATCAGAAGCATGCAAGGAAATTAAGCTGTGATCATCATATAGCATAGCATAGCATAGTATCGCATCATAAGGCTGGAAGGTACCTTGGAGGTCTTTAGTCCAACTCCCTGTCCAAAGAAGGAGTCTTTATAGCATCCCAGATAAAACAATATTTTCTTGAGGAAACAATATTTGAAAGCAATATTTTCCAGTGATGGGGCACCCACAACTGCAGGAGGCTAGCTATTTCATTGACTAATTATTCTCACTGTCAGCAAATCTTCTTTAGTTCTAGAATGGATCTTTCTTTAACAAGCTTTCACCCATTGCTTCTTGACCTGCTGCAGGTGCTGTGAAGAATACGTCTACCCACTTTTCTCTGCAACTGCCCTTGAAGTACTGGAAGTCAGCTATCATGTCACCCCTAATCCTTCTCTCAATTAGGCTAGACATGCCTGGTTTCTTTAGCTGTTCATCATACAGCTTAGCCTCCAGACCCCTTATAATCTTTGTTGCTCTTCTCCGCCTTATTATTACTAGGACACTTAGATCCCTCTCACAGTTACTCCTGTTGAGCCAGGTACTTCCTATTCTATATTTGTACATTTGGCTTCATATCCCACTTCAGTATTTCAAGGCCAAACATCCCCAATTCCTTCAGTCTTTGGTTTCTAGCCCCCTAGTTGCAGAACATTACATTTTTCTTTGTTAAATTTCATTGTCATGTTTAACTCTTTTTTCAAACCCTTCAAATGTTGTGATTTCATTATGTTAAAAGTATGGTCACATAATGTTGCTGTTCCAAGTAAAGCTGCTTTTGATAATTGACTGATGCTGATTTTGTCAATGCTGATGGTGTTCAAGTGGTGCTCCAGTTGTTTTGAGATTGCATCCGAAGTGCCTAGAACTACTGGTATATCTTTCTTTTTCTTTGTCAACAATTTCTTTGGAAATTATTCTATTTCCAGGTCCATTATATTTTCCCACCAGTTCTTTCTCTTCTCTTCTGTCTTCTCTCTGTGATGCACCTAACTAGCTAGAGTTTTCAAGTGTGTGATAATAGTGCAATCAAAAAGTGACCAGGAATCAGTCCCTGTGAGCACAGCCCCCTGAACCTGAAATTGTTCTTATTGATGAATCACCTGGAATACTGCAAAGGACCTCGTGGTCATAGCTACCACTTGCTTTTTAAAGAAGAATTGTAAGCTCAGGAAGAAACCCCATTACAAACCATTTCAATATGGAGAATTGTAAGGCCATCCAGGGCTAAGACAGAACATTTCTGGAATTGGTTGGCTTTTGAAATCAGAGTCCCTGCATCATGCTGGGATTCAAACACCTCTCATGCAGTCGCTATCAGCTTCCAGACACTGGAAGAAAATCTCAACCACTTCCCTTATGTTGCCTGGGTCAAGCTACTGAAAATGATTGATTCTATACTGGCGAATGGCCTTCCTCAATGGCTTCATGTAGCTGTTACATAGGGGTGATAAGAGAATTGAGCCATCTGGCATCCCACATCCTTTGACACTGGGAATTGCCTGCTCAGAATGGGAAAGACACTATAAAATATATTTCCCAGCCCTTGCAAGGGGCACAGAAGAATACTATGGTTGATGGTGTCAAAGGCCACTGAGCAAGAGGTCCCATCTCAGTCCTGTCACAAGTCATACAGAAAATTGATCACTGTAATCTCAGTTCTAAACACAAGCTTCGAAGTAATTCTGTACATTCAGGTTCCTACCCAGCTGCAGGCCCACCACATTCTCAGCAATCTTCCTCTTAAAGAGAAAATTGGAGATTGGCCAATAATTCTCTAAAACAGCTGCAGCTTGTTGAAAGCTAGTATACATAGCATCTCAATTTTTTTACTGGCGATTCCCCCCCCCCCCTTTGCACTTAATTATGGAGCACACAATATTGTTCCTGCCATATCCCCATAATGTTTTCTTCATCTTGACTCCATCCATATATGAGACAGGCTTAAGTCAGTCTTAATTGTATCAAGGATAAACTAGTGGGATGATCACAAGATTTGCGGTATTTTTGCACCCATTATGTTGGAAGCACAGTCAAATAACAAATATTGGGTAATATCAGACCAGTGGCTGCAACCAATGTATGAACATCCCCTCCTTTCTGGTCACTGGTTAATCTTATCATATTGTTCCCATTTTCATATTGTTCCCCTAAATACATAGATGTGCTAATATACTCTCAGAACTGCACAATAATCTAAACTACTTAGGCGGTGGTACTTTAGTAAGTTTGACTCTTAGTTAAAATAGTAAGTCAGTAGACCGACAATCTTTGCCCCACCTCGCCCCAATTGCCCTCTGACTAGAGCAGGGAAGAATTCTTGAAATTAGCATTCTGCCTACATAGAGAATACAACGGGGAAGAAATCCTTAGGAAAAATTATTCTTGTGACTCAGCTCTTTGGGGATACCATCATTTTACTCAGCTTGGGTTATGAACAGAATGAGATAGAAGAGGAAGGTTTCAGGATGACATGCAGCGATGACAGACCATATTCTTCCTGCTGTTCTTTATTTGCAAGTTGTTCTTCTTACCAACTAATGACATGCAGAAAAGGGAAGATGATCAAGTGGAAGAAAGGAACTTTTCCCTCTGCTGGCCTCAGCAATGGCCATTGGTAAATGGTGGTAGGGAACGAGATTAAAACTGATTCACTAGAATCAGTTTAACTCTTGCTTGATACTTGTTCTGATGAAGGCTGTGTTGTCATGTAGCATCAAACAAACATATCTGATAGGTCTATTTACATGCTTTCATATGTTAAGTAATATCTAGTATGAGCTTTCCTGTATACTATCTAACTATTCTGGATCTAGATAGCAAAGTAGAAGAAAAGATCTACTCTATGAGCTTCTTTAGAAAATACTTTTATTTCAGACCAATTTTATGTTAAAGAAGTGATTAAACACTATTTTCCTGAGAAGAAAGCAAAGGGAGTTGTCTGATTCTAGAAGATAACATTGTTACTACAACAAATATTAAGGAGCAAAAAGAACCTGGCTGTGGGGTTAAGCTATTTGCAAGATCTTTTTGGATATAGTCACCAAAGGAAAAATCCAGCAACAGTATAAAAGAAAGCTAGTCGTCACTTATAAAGCCCTTCATGGTATTGGACCTGGGTACTTGAGAGACCGCCTGCTGCCAATTACCTCCTCTAGACCGATTAGATCCCACAGATTAGGCCTTCTCCGAATTCCATCCGCCGGCCAGTATCGACTGGCGACTACTCGGAGGAGAGCCTTCTCTGTGGCTGCTCCGACCCTCTGGAACGAACTCCCCGTGGAGATTCGAACCCTCACCACCCTCCAGACCTTCCGCAAAGCCCTTAAAACCTGGCTATTCTGACAGGCCTGGGGCTAAAAAGCTTCTACCCCCTTCTCGAATGGTATGACTGTTGTGTGTTTTAAATTATGTATTGTTGCGTGTTGTTTTAATATTTTTTTGTCTGTATCCCCCTCCCTTAGTTGAGTTGTGAGCCGCCCTGAGTCCCCTTCGGGGGAAAAGGGCGGCATATAAATAAAACAAACAAACAAACAAACAAACAAACAAGCTGGGGAAGCAGGAAGACACATTGAAGAAAATGGGTAGGGGGGAATCTGGTTTACTTGTCACATGGAGTACATCAACAATCAAGACAACACCAGTGGGCAGTAGGTATTGGGGACTGTTTTGATGGGCTTACAAGTGATGGCTTTCTAGCTATGAATCTTTCTAGCTATGAATATGAGGTTCACTGCTCTGCAGATCTCTGGCTCTTTTTACCATGTTTTGAAGAAAGAGGCAGGGTTTCTGAAAGCTAATACGTACATAAAGCAAATTCCTTCATTACATTAGAGTGAAATTAATTCAGCCCTGGAGGTTTAAACTTATTTCAATGAAATAGATATTTCCTAATTATAAGTCTATCCATCTCAAGCTTCAGTGCTGCCCTTTCTTTTATATTATCTGATAGCAAGGTGTTTCTGAATGGTGAATAGTTAAAACTGATTATTAAAATTGTTATATAATATTGTAAAACTAAGACATCAGCTTAAGAATCAAATAACAGACAAGATAAATATGAGGGCAAAATAATAATGGCAATAGAGCATAAAGTCATGTATTAAAGAAGCAACAAAATGTTAAAATATTACACATGTATGTCTGTATGTATACATACATGCATGTATTGGTGAAGAAAAGCTCTTGTTGAAGGGTGAAGAGGAGGGAAAGCAGAGAAAAGTAAAAGGAGAGGTGAGAGACAAAATAGCTTTACAAATTACCCAACAAGATGAAAATGTGATACAGCCATTCTTGCACTGAATAACTTTGTTAATATATGGTGTATAGTTTAGTCTCCTCTTGGTTTAGTTTGTAGGAAATAGCATTAAATGTTCTAATGAAGTTCAGTTCAGTTGTTTTATGATAAAATTGTTCTCTGCTTTTCTTTAAGTCAGAGAAAAGACACCACTGGGAGTTAAAAGGTTCTCCACTGGTTTCGGTTACCAGATTTATGTTCACTTACTGTTTTTCATAGAGATTGGACAGTTTGTGCAATGTCATTTGTAGTAGAACATTGTTGACACATGAGAGCCTTTCCACAATCAAGGATGAGTAAGCATATGGTTCTCCTGATGGGGTAATCTCATTATGTCCTTTAGCAGGGTTGTCAGCATAGATCTAGGGACAAACTTGTCATCTGTCATTTGTCCATGTCTGTGTAACCTTGACTGATGAAAGCTCTGGTCACCAAATTAGAAAAAGATATTTCAGTTAGATCAGACAAGTGAACTGGTCTCATGGAATACGACTTTCTGCCTCTAGGAGTACATGTGCTAGAGGAAAGAAATTTGCAGCACGATCAAGAAAGCAGCTAAAAATGAAAGAGTGCTGAGCCTTGCTGATAGCAAGAGCAAATTATGCTCATCATCTCATAACCTTAATGGGATCAATGTAGTAATGAATTCAAAATTATGATAGGAAAAAGCAGCTGAACATTAGAAGACTCTCCATTTTAACAATCTCAGGGTCTAAGGAGATGAGTCAGTGGACATTTGTGATGGATGTCCCATGTTTTAAAATAAATGTGTAGATGGGGACTAGGGACTAGGATGAAGATAATAGCAATGGGGAAAAACATTTTTTTTCCTCCAGTACTGTTTAAGTCTCTTCCTACTCCAAGTTATTTTTGCCCTGTTTACATGCTACATGACATTTAGACTCTAAGTAGCAGGTGCCAAATGCTGTCATTTTCATAAGTTTAATGAAAAAAATATGGAGCAACAACCTTTATTTTTCTGAATAATGGGTAATAGAACCTTTACACGGACTTCTTTAAAAAAAAAGAAGAAATACCTTTGTGGAAGCAAAGCAATATGTAAATGTATGCAAGTTTAATCAATCAATTGATTAATTGGTTAAAAGCCAGAGAGTTAATCAACTAAAAGGTCTTTAATCAGTTGATAGACCTAGAAAATACCCTTTATAAAAAAAACCCCAGATGAAAGCAATTTTACAGTTTGCCTATTCCCATCCATGAGAATGAATGTTAATGGAAAATAGACAATTCCTACTAATTAAAGCCATAACATTTCACAAAAGCAATTTCCTTCATGTGTTTTCATGACTGCACACCAAGCAGGTTGCAACTTTTTCACAAAGAGAGAAGACATTGTGTGATATACAATGACATTTGAATGAGCTGATGATGGTTTCAGAAGAGCAGCAGAGATAATAAGAACAGTACTGCAACTAATTAATTCAGTTTAAGCTCTTAACCCCAAGTAAAGGATTGAAGAGAAAATTAGATTGCATGTTGTAGTTCTACAAACATGTGAAACAGCAGGATTCTTCTAGCACAAAGAAAAACACAAGCCAGCAGCCATTTTTGAGTTCTTTGCTTTTCCATCACTAGTTTTCTGTTCCTACGACAGGCAAATTAGACCTTGAAAGTGATGGACAACCTGTAGCTTTGTAGAAATGGTGGAAGCCCAACCCTCAACATCCCTCACTATTGTCCATATTCTTATATGGTCTGAAGTATCTTTTAGCCTTTAAATCTGAAGAACCACCACAAATCTTCCTTCTAGGCAGCAATTCTCTTTACAAGGTTTTAGCTGTTTCATTGGCTGCTGTTATTGTTATTTTTGCTTTGCTGGACACTACTGGGATTATTTCATAATCTTTTCTTTCTTTCGGTGATAATTTCTACTAAAGTTATAGATTCAAAAGGGGGAAAACATTCAGGAAGAGGGAGCCTCTGAAATGAATCACTATCTTGCTTTATCCACCACATGGAAAAAATAATTTGTCTGCACCAATCAGGGCCAAAAAACCCTTGCAGCCAAGCAAACATAGAAGCAAGTCTATTATCCTGATTTGGGTTTTGTTGTTGTTGTTTTATTATTTTTACTTTATTAGAACTGGTGCATACAAAAATGTATTAAAAATTGAAAAAAAGACAGGACAAGGGAAAGAAATGAAAAAAGAAAATATAGTATTATGACTTCTGCCTGTCTTTCTATTGAGAAATTTCCATTTTACCCTTTCTCCTTCCTCTTTAACTCTTCGTAGTCTCCAAATCCACAAATTAATTCAGATTTTTCTTCTTTCCTTCTTCTTTTTTCTGACTAAACTGATCAGCTTTGCTATTTTCACAAATTCCATCAATTTTATATTCCAATCTTTTATAGTTGGTGTTTCATTATCTTTTTATCTTTGTGCATACAAAAATCTTGCCACAGTTAACCATACATATACAGGTAATCCTCAATTTAAACCATTCATTTAGTGACTGTTTGAAATTACAATGGCACTGAAAAATATGATATAATGAGTCCTTGCTTTTATGACCATTGCAGTATCCCTACGGTCAAGGGTGCTTGGCAACTGCCATGTATTTACAATGCGCAGCATCCAGGGGTCACACAATCACTATTTGCAACCTTCCCAGACAGCTTCTGTAAAGCAAAGTCAATGGGGAAAGCTAGATTCACTTAACAATCAGATGGTTCATTTAATAACTGCAGTGATTTGCTTAAGCAGGGCAAAAATTTGGGTGCAACTTGCGCCTTTATGGCCTCTCCGCGGCAGTGGATCCAGGAGGACTCCTTGGTTCACCGAGGAACTCCGGAAGATGAAGCGCCAAAAGAGATGCCTAGAGCGACGCTGGAGGGCCAGTAATTCTGAATCCGACCACAATTAAGAGCCTTTATTAGGATTTATCAAGTGGCGATATGGGCGGCAAAATGTGTGCATTTTTCTGCTCTTATTGCATCCGCAGAATCGCACCCAGCCGCCCTGTTTAGAATAGCCCGCTCCCTCTTGAAAGGGAGGGATGCGGACGACCCTTTACAGGGCAGAGCTGAGGAATTTGTCCAGTTTCTGTTGGATAAAATCACTCGGATTCGGTTGGACCTGGACTCCACTTGGACGGTACCAGCCGAGGCGCCAGGGGAAGATCTTGATCGGATTTTATGGAGCGAGTTTCAACTTATCACTCCTGAGGAAGTGGACAAGGCCATGGGAGTGGTAAGTGCCTCCACCTGTATACTGGATCTGTGCCCCTTCTGGCTGGTCTCGACCAGCAGGGAAGTGACATGTGGCTGGCTCCAGAGGATCGTTAGCACCTCTCTTTCGGAGGGATCCTTCCCGCACCCCCTAAAGGATGTGGTGGTGAGACCCCTCCTTAAGAAACCTTCCCTGGACCCAGCCATTTTGAACAACTATCGTCCGGTCTCCAACCTCCCTTTCGTAGGGAAGGTGGTGGAGAAGGTAGTGGCCTTTCAACTCCAATGGACCTTGGATGAAACTGATTATCTGGATCCCTTTCAGTCGGGTTTCAGGCCTGGTTACGGCACGAAACTGCTTTGGTCGCGCTGATCGATGAGCTCTGGTGAGCCAAGGATAGAGGGCATTCCTCTATCCTAGTGCTTCTTGACCTCTCAGCGGCCTTCGATACCATCGACCATGGTATCCTTCTATGACGGTTACGGGAGGTGGGAGTGGGAGGCACCATCCTATGGTGGTTCTTCTCCTACCTCTTGGACAGGTCGCAGTCGGTGTTGGTTGGAGGGCAGAGGTCGACCCCTAGGCCCCTCAATTATGGGGTGCCGCAGGGTTCGGTCCTGTCCCCCCTCCTATTTAACATCTACATGAAGCCGCTGGGTGAGATCATACGCCGGCACAGGATCAAATACCACCAATACGCGGATGATACTCAACTGTATCTGTCCGCACCGTGCCAACTCAGCAAAGCAGTAGAAGTGATGTGCCAGTGCCTGGAGGCTGTCAGGGTCTGGATGGGAGCGAACAAGCTTGTACTCAATCCCGACAAGACTGAGTGGCTATTGATGCTCCCTCCCAAGGATGGTACAGACATTCCATCTCTCAGCCTGGGGGGTGAAATTATACACCCCTCAGAGAGGGTTCCCAATTTGGGTGTCCTCCTGGATCCACAGCTGATGTTAGAACATCACCTGTTGGCTGTGACCAGGGGGCCCTTTGCCCAGGTTCGCCTGGTGCACCAGTTGCAACCCTATCTGGACCGGGAGGCCCTTTGGATGGTCACTCATGCCCTTGTCACCTCAAGACTGGATTACTGTAATGCGCTCTACATGGGGCTGCCCTTGAAGAGTATCCGAAGACTGCAGTTGGTCCAGAATGCACCCGCACGAGCGATTGTGTCTAGGTACACCCACGATACACCTATCCTCCACGAGCTGCACTGGCTCCCCATTGGTCTCCGGACACGCTTCAAGGTGCTAGTCGTTACTTTTAAAGCCCTACATGGTTTAGGACCTGGCTACCTGAGAGACCACCTCCTGCCATTTACCTCCCAAAGTGATTTAGTGATTTAGTGATTTAGTGATTTATTGACATTTGTAGGCCGCCCTTTTCCCTGAGGGGACTCAGGGCGGCTCACATAAATCAGGGAAGGGGAAATGTAGACAATAACAAAGACACATATAATAAAAGCAATAGCCAACATGCATTCATCATTCGGGAGGGGCAACTATCTTCATCCCCAGGCCTGACGGGCTAGCCAGTTCTTCAAGGCTGTGCGGAAGGCCTGGACGGTGGTGAGGGTACGAATCTCCACGGGGAGCTCGTTCCAAAGGGTCGGGGCAACTACTGAGAAGGCCCTCCTCCTTGTAGTTGCCAGCCGACACTGGCTGGCCGATGGAATACGGAGGAGGCCCAATCTGTGTGATCTTATTGGTCGCAGGGAGGTAATTGGCAGGAGGCGGTCTCTCAAGTATCCAGATCCACTACCATGTAGGGCTTTATGGGTGATTAACAGCACCTTGAAGCGCATCCGGAAGTCGACAGGTAGCCAGCGCAGCTCGCGGAGGATAGGTGTAATGTGGGTGAACCGCGGTGCACCCACAATCGCTCGCGCAGCTGCGTTCTGTACCAGCTGAAGACGCCGGACGCTCTTCAAGGGCAGCCCCATGTAGAGCACATTGCAGTATTCCAGCCTAGAGGTCACGAGGGCCCGAGTGACTGTTGTGAGTGCCTCCCGATTCAGGTAGGGCCGCAACTGGCGCACCAGGCGAACCTGGGCGAATGCCCCCCTAGCCACAGCCGTCAAATGATGGTCGAACGATAGCTGTGGGTCTAGGAGGACTCCTAAGTTGCGAACCCTCTCTGAGGGGTGTAGAGTTTGACCCCCCAGCCTGAGAGATGGAATATCGGTGGAATCCTTGGGAGGGAAACACAACAGCCACTCGGTCTTTTCTGGGTTGAGCACAAGCTTGTTAGCCTTCATCCAGTCCATAACCGCCTCCAGACCCCGGTTCATCACGTCTGCCGCTTCATTGAGTTGGCACGGGGCGGACAGATACAGTTGAGTATCGTCCGCATATTGATGGTATCTGATCCCGTGCCTGCGGATGATCTCTTCCAGCGGTTTCATGTAGATGTTGAATAGTAGGGGGGATAAGACCGAACCCTGAGGCACCCCATATGTTAGGGGCCTAGGGGACGATCTCTGCCCCCCCACTAACACTGACTGCGACCTGTCTGAGAGGTAGGAAGAGAACCACCGTAGCACGGTGCCTCCCACTCCCACCCCCCGCAGTCGTCGCAGAAGGATACCATGGTCGATGGTATCGAAAGCCGCTGAGAGGTCAAGGAGAACCAGGATGGAGGGGAATCCTCCATCTCTGGCTCTCCAAAGATCATCAGTCAATGCGACCAAAGCGGTTTCTGTGCTGTAGCCGGGTCTGAAGCCTGACTGGAAGGGGTCGAGATAGTTTGCTTCCTCCAAGGACCGCTGGAGCTGAAAGGCCACCACCTTCTCAACAACCTTCCCAAGGAAGGGAAGGTTGGAGACTGGACGATAGTTATTAAGGACAGCTGGATCCAAAGATGGCTTCTTTAGGAGGGGTCTCACCACCGCCGCTTTCAGTGCGGCGGGGAAGTTCCCCTCCCGAAGAGAGGCGGTCACGACCGCCTGGATCCAGCCTCGTGTCACCTCACTGCTGCTGGTAACCAGCCATGAGGGACACGGGTCCAGTACGCAGGTGGAGGCACTCACAGCCCTCATGGCCTTGTCCACATCCCCGGGGGTAACATCCTGAAACTCAACCCAGAGATGTTCCGTTTGATCCTCTTGTGCCTCGGCTGGAACTGCAGGGGTGGAGTCCAAGTCCGACCGAAACCGAGCAATTTTGTCCGCTAGGAATTGGGCATAATCCTCAGCTCTGCCCTGCAAGGGCTCCCCTACCTCCCTTTTATTTAATAGGGAGCGGGTTATCTTAAACAGGGCGGCTGGGCGGGATTCAGCGGACGCAACCAAGGTGGCTATGTGGGATCTTTTCGCTGCCCTAAGCGCTCTGGTGTATTCCTTGGTGCAGGTGGTTACCATTGCTCGGTTCGATTCGGACTTATTGGACCTCCATCGGTGCTCTAGGCATCTCCTCCGGCGCTTCATCTCCCGGAGTTCCTTGGTAAACCAAGGGGGTCTCCGGGATCCGCCGCCTCGGAGGGGCCGTAGTGGCGCAATCCGGTCGAGGGCCTCTGACGCTGCCGTATGCCAGGCAGCAGCCAAAGTCTCTACCGGATTGTGGGCGAAAGAATCAGGAATAACCCCAAGCTCCGTCTGGAACCTTAAAGGCTCCATGAGTCGCCTGGGGCGGAACCACCTGGTCGGTTCCTCCTCCCTACAGTGGGGGTTTGGCCTCTGGAAGTCGAGCCTCAGTAGGCAATGGTCTGACCACGACAGGGGTATGATGTCATTACCCCTCAGACCAAGATCACAAATCCACTGCTCCGAGAGAAATACGAGGTCGAGCATGTGACCCGCCGAATGGGTTGGGCCCCGAATTACTTGGGTCAAGCCCATGGCTGTCATGGAAGCCATGAACTCCTGCGCCCCATCAGAGTTTTCACCGAGCGAAGGCAAATTGAAGTCCCCCAGGACCATCAACCTAGGGAACTCAATTGCCAGCTCGGCTACCGACTCGAGGAGCGAGGGGAGGGCTGCTGCAACGCTGTTGGGAGGCAGGTACGTTAACAGCAAACCCACTTGACCCTTGAGGTCCAACTTTATCAGCAGAGACTCACACCCGACAAGCTCCGGAGCAGGGACCCTACGAGGAACTAACGACTCCCGGATAACAACGGCCACACCTCCACCCCTTCCCTGAGCTCTCGGCTGGTGCAGCACCTGAAATCCTTCTGGGCACAGTTCTACAAGGGGGACTCCTCCCTCTGGGCCCAGCCAGGTTTCAGTAATACATGCCAGGTCTGCCCTCTCGTCTAAAATTAAGTCCCGGACGAGAGGAGCTTTATGTACCACAGACCTGGCATTTAGCGACAGCAGCCTGAGTCCAGGGTCCTGATTACTTGCGCCATCTGGTCTCGGAGTGGGACTCACAAAGACCAATAAGATCGCACAGATTGGGCCTCCTCCGGGTGCCATCGTCTAGTCAATGTCGGTTGGCGAATCCTCGGGGGAAGGCCTTCTCTGTTGCTGCCCCGGCCCCGTGGAATGATCTCCCTGTTGAGATCCGGACCCTCACTACTCTCCCAGCCTTCCGCAAAGCTGCCAAGACCTGGCTGTTCTGGCAGGCCTGGGGCTGTTGATGAGTATCCAGCCCCACGCTAAGCTGTATGCATGATGCAAATTTTTTAATTAATTGTATTCTTATTTTTAATTTTTATGTGTCTCCTATTTTGTCTGTAAGCCGCCCAGAGTCCCTAGGGAATGGGCGGCATACAAATGTCATAAATAAATAAATAAACAAACAAACAAACAAACAAACAAACAAACAAACAATTGCCTTGCTTAGTGATGAAAATTCTGTTCCTGATTATAATTGTAAGTCAAGGACTAGCTATGAAATATTTTTACATATTTCTTTTCTAGTTCAATGTCCATAAAACCCAATGGAAATAACTCTGGTTGCATCATAATGTTAATCCTCAATATGATTCTCCTGATCTGGATGAAGTGTAATATTTTATCATTTCTTTTCAAAGTCCACATTTCTATCTGGTCCCACTCCTTTGGGTCATAAAACCTACCAGCCAACAGCAATGAAGGATGGTGCAAAGATGTATAAAAACCCAAAAGTGCAATTGGAGTATCTAGACTGATTCTGTTTTTGTGGAGTTAAGCTAAAGTCTTATTTGTGTGGTTTTGAAATGGAATAGAGAAGTTATTCCCCTCATTTAGGTTTAGATGACCTGACCTGGTTAAGGGAATTAATACACAATTAACCTTGTGTATTTTCAGATAGTCTAGATCACAAGGCAACTTAGAATTAATCAGGTTACTAAATTTACATGACATCCTAGATCTTTAACAGACCTTGTTAAAATCTCATGTGAACATATCTACACCAAAGGACTCATTTCCACATAAATCAGTTTAAAAGGGCAGGAAATATTGAGCAAGTCCAAGGTATTTGCTGTCTCATATGCATTGGGAATTGTATTCTTCAAAGTTGGCCTTAGGCCAGTCTCTATCCTCATGCTAGCTTTACTCAGGCAACTGGGGAAAGTTAATATTAGGAAACTTCCAGGTATTAGAGAAGAGGCAGGATGTAAATGGAATAAAATAGAATTACAAATTAATTCTTGAAAAACAAGTGTTACAGCTATATAATCCTTACAATATAAAATGCCAATTTCTGCATTGTCTTCACATATATTTACAAGATATACCTAGTGCCTATTTTCAGATTAATCATATTGACATCTTGGAACAGGAGTGAAATCCTGAAGACAGATGCCAATTTCTATAAATCATAATAAGACCAAGATATGAAAAAATCCATTGACATAGACCTGCATCAGAAACAATATAAACTTTTATCTATCGGCTCTGAAATAAAGCTATTCAGTTTAATGGAACTTGCTCACAAACATCTATAGGATTTCTGCCTATATAAATGGAATGCATAATACACTATTTGGGGGGAAAAACATCCATTATTTATAGGAATTTGTAACCTGGATACTTTGTTTATCCATGTCCCAAATGTTCTTCAAATCCCATTTTCCTCTTCTGGTCCAAATTCCTGGCTTCACTACTTTTCCTCTTGCCTTTCTAGCAATATGGAAATAGCCATTTGCAAATGGATGCTTAGCCATAGTACTTACGTACACCCATCCTTCTTATACAGTATGGATAATGGATGTTCTTCACTTTGGCAGGGTAATTTTTCATTGTTAACAGCTTTAATAGAAACTCTTTCTTTTCTTTGCTTCTCTCCTCTTAATTTCTTTTTTGTGAGATAAGACTTGAGCAAAAAATAAAAAATAAAAAACAGAACTCCTGTTGTTTTTGCTACCTGATATTTTCATTAGGTAAGATATTGCTTGGTCACCAACCAATTCTAGATTTCAGAATATTTTTCTGTAAGACACTGTCAATGCTGGTTGAAGGGACACAGACAAAGCATTCAGTTCAGAATGAATAAGGAAGCCTCTCTCTGCAAGAGAAAAAAAGCCATCTTGCCTTTTTCTTTATAATCAGAAAAGCTCTCAGTCATGATTGGACTTCATTGTTAAATACATTGAATGGTGATATGAGTTTCCTTTCTCACAAAACAATAGAATAGAAGAGGCATATTTTCGTCATGTGTCTCATTTTTTGCAATGGCAGGCTTGTTAATACTGCAGACTATATATATCTAGGAGTACTTGACTGAGAAATTTCTCTATTTTCAAACATTTTCTTCTTATATATCTCTGTTTTAGTTATGCCATTTTTACCAGCTGCCAGATGGATTTAGAGCTTTTGAAGAACACCTCCAAATTTCTCCGAAAACATATGTCTGTTTAGGGATTTAAATGCACAGTATTTTTCTTCAAATTATTCTATGAGGCAAAAAGCATCTTTCCTTTTACTAAAACACAATGAAGTTACAAGTTATAGGAGGTTCCAAAAAGAACATCAAAAGTCTATCAAATTAGATTAATGTGGCACAACATTCAAACAATCAAATCACTAAAGCATTTCTCCATCAAGGCTAGTCAAGACAAATCACTCTGCCATCAATACCTGGGAAAATCCTGGAAATGGCCATCAAGCAGGGATTTGTGAGCACCTTGAAATGAACAAGGTGATTATTAGAAGTCAGCATGGGTTTGTTAAAAACAGATCATGCCAGCTAAACCTTATATTCTTTGTTGATAAAAGTGACTAAATTAGTGGAGCAGTGAAATGCTGTGGACATAGTAAACTTCAGTAAGGTGACTTTGCAGAATTTGCAGACAACACCAAACTGGAGGGATTTCGAATACTATAGAAGATAGGCTCAAGATTCAGAAGGATCTTGATTATCAAACCAGATGCAGCCCAATGGTGAGAAAAGGAATGTCCTGCCCCTAGGCAGGAAACCAAATACACAGGTATAAAATAGATGGTTTAACAGTTGTAACTGTGAAAGGGATCTAAACGTCCTGGTGGCCCACCACTTAAATATGAGCCAGTATACTGCAGCTCCCAAAAATGCCAATGCTGTCCTAGGATGAATCAAGAGAAAGCTAGTATCAAGATCACAAGAAGTGATAGTGCTGCTTTATAATTCACTAGTGAAGCTACACTTGGAATACTGCATCCAGTTCTAGTCAACACAACGCAAAAAAAGATGCTGAGAGACCTAGACAAAACTTCAGAAAAGAGCAACAAAGATGATAAGTGGCCTGGAGGTTAAACTGTATGATGAATGGTTAAGGGAACAAGGTATGGTCTATTCTATCAAAGAGAAAGATTAGGGGGTGAAAAAATACCTGTCTTCCAGTATTTGAAGGGCTGTCACAGGGAAGGGCTGTTGACCTATTTTCCAAAGCACTGAGGGCAGAAGAAGTAATGAGTGGAAGCTCATTAAAGAGAACTAAGGAGAAATTTCCTGATAGTGACTACAATTAATTGATAGAACAGCTTGCCTTCTGGAGTTGAGAATGCTCCATCATTGGAGGTTTTCACAAAGAGATTAGATAACAATTTTCCAGAATATTATAGGATCTCTATATTAGAACAGCTCTAATGTCCCTTCTAATTCTGTTATTCTGTGTTTTATGTTCTAGCAAAGTATTTTCTTAACAGTTCTGTCTGAATTATACATGTTGGATAGCTCAGCCCACAAGCTTGGAGAACGAACCTTCTCCCTTATCCTACACCCAAGCTACAGATATTCACCACTATTGCAATTCATTTCCCTTTTTGTACACTTCTAATCTAATATTCATTTAATCATTTGTATCTCACATTTGACAGATATTTCTAAGCAGATAACTTGTGATAACACCATCTTCTCTCCCAGGTCATAAAATATTCTTGTGTCAAACATCTTTATCAATATGCATTTTCCTGAGACAGATAGACGTGGGTGAAACTATACTCCAAAATGTGGAATATTTGTGCATATCTAGGTCTGCCTATCTAAAAACCAAGCAAAGAATTTGTGGCATTTTTACCACTCTTATTTCCATTGATACATCACCAATACTAGATAGCTGGGTGAGCAAAAAAAAAAAAAAAAAAAGAGGCATGTTGCTTTTTACTGAATTGTAGGCTTCTTTTTGCCAGAATCCTTTTCTTCAACCCCCACCCCCCATCTCTCACACACACTAAAAAAGATAGATGATAGAAGTGTGATTTAATCCAGTGACAGATGGTACTTGACCAATGTGTAAAGCTTTAAATAGAAATTACCTTTTCTTCATTTTTATTCTGAAAAATGGAAACTCAGATAACAGAAGTCACTGGCTGGGTCCTCAGATTGTAGAATCATTCATGCAGTTGTCCAAAGTGTTTTATTCTGTTATTTAAATCCCTTTATAATGTATGCATGTATGTAATATCTGTGTGTGTATGTCGGTGTGTGTGTGTGTGTGTATATGTGTGTGTGTATGTGTGTGTGTGTGTGTGTGTATGTATTGTGTCACAACCCCTGGTATGCCCAAATATGGGAAGGAGCATACTGCTTCCCTTTTCTGTCTTTCAGATCACCCTAAGAGCCATCCAGGCAGAAAGCCATTTTTTTATGTTGCCTTTGTTACATTTGTGTTGCATTTGTGCTGATAAATAAAGAAAGGCATTTATAACATGCATCGCAGAACACAAGAACGCAGTAAGAAAAAAAACTTCCTCCCTTTACAGCACCTTAAAGCTACAGGACATGAAATTAATTTTGAAGGAAGCAGGTTAATCTCCAAAACTGAACACTTCAACAAGAGAATAATTATGGAAGCTATCAAAATAGAGAACACCCCCACAACATGAATAAACATGACGATACTTCCCACCTACCAGACATCTGGAAACCAGCCCTGGTAAACAAACAAGCCCCCCACACCACCCAGACAGTTACAACACAAAACAACAACAGACCCACAGCCAGTACCATATATGTATATGTGTATGTGAATGTGTATGTGTATGCGTATGCATATGCATATGCATATGCATATGTATATGCAAACAGATTCAATTTATCAACATCCTGTGGTCATATGGCAATTCAGGCATAATTTTGAGTAATTATTTTTCTTTTCATTACTTCTCACATTAATATAATCTGAAGAACAGATCTTTTTTTTCTTTATGGGAACTAAAGCCAATTAATGGCATTGAAGCCTTTGATTTATTTTGGAGACATATAATTAGAATCCCCAGAGAAGAGGCTTTTATATTGAACTACCCATTCTGTTATTTACTTGTGTTTACATAATATATTTTTATATTGTTGTTATGTAAGAACTCCTTGAAGTGGTGTGCACTATGATTTTAGCTTACCAGAACTGAAGGCTTAAGAGGACCAAAGCACTAACACATTAAGATCAAGAGAACTCTTGATCTTCTCAAAACAAGACCAGAAGACTTCTGAAGACAGCAATAATGTTTCCTTGGCATACCCAGAATTCACAGACCTGTTCCCATAGAACCCTTGATCAGATTTCATCTGAAAGAGCAAACTGAGAATGTCAGATTAAATGAAGGAAAACAGAAAGTCCTTGCCAAGAAAGGATGAGAATGAGATGTATTTCCAAGCTGGTGGTTACATTTATTTATTTATGGATTTATACCACTGGCCAACTCTAATAGTGAGGTTTTTCAACTCACCTACTAGGGACTGGGGAAAAAAAACAGGTCTTAACCAACCACCTTCTTGAAGGCTTGTTGGGTTTGTTACTTTGGGATTCAAACCACAAAGCACTAATCTTTAGATTCCAAATATTGCATTGGGGGAAAGGAAAAACAAAGTTTGGGCCTCCTCAGTGTCCTTTGGGAGGATCTGTGAATTGCGTTCTTCCCATATTTTAATCCCACCATTCCGAAAATGTATGACATTTTCCTACTATTAAATGTATTATTTATTTAATTAATTAGGGGATTTATATCACCCCTGAACTCCAGAAAGTGTGAGTGGTTACATGCAGAAATAAAATCAGAACAGTGTCTCAGAAACAAAAACAACCAGGAATCAACAATGGCAAATGGACAACTGAGGTACATCAACATAAGGATAGATAAAGATTTGCCTTGTGCAGTCATGTCTGACTCAAGGGGACAATGCTCATCTCTCTTTCTTAGCTGAGGGAGACAGCAATGTCTGAAGGCACTTCTGTGGTCATGTGGCAACATGACTATACACCAAGGCTCATGGAATGCTGTTGCCTTCCCACTGGAGTGGTACCCATTTATCTACTCACATACTTTTGAATTGTTAGGTTAGCAATAGCTTGGGCAGGTAACAGGAACTCACCTCATAGCTCAGACTTCAGGTCTTGAATCCAGGGGGTCAGCTTTCCAGCTGACAAGCTCATCATCTTTAGCCACTGAGCGATTGGTCCCCTCCACCAACATATATTGTACCTCCCAAGATAAACTTATGTAACATTGTGGTCCCAATACTTGAGAGAACAGCCAAGACTTCAAAGCCTTCCTAGTTCGGGCTCTCATGGGAGAGATCATTCCACAGGTCAAGCATTATGATAGAAAATGTATGCCTCCTGGGTCCCATTAAATAACACTAGATTGTGGCCATTCTGTTGGAGCGTGTGGCATGGGCAAAAATAACCAGATAGGCACTAACCTGTTCCTGCACCAAGAAGGGTTTTTCAAGTGGATAACCACTTGGGAGCCTACTGGGAGTCAATGCCGTTTGCAAAGTGGAAATGTTACACAGGTGTATTTAAATCAGAGGTGGGTTCCTGCCAGTTCGCATCAGTTCGGTAGAACTGATTCATCAAATCTACTGAACCGGTTAGAAGAGGTTCCACCAGTAGACCCGAAAAGCAGGACACACCTACAGAAGAGGTTCCAAAAATTTTTGAAACCCACCACTGACACACACACACACACACACACACACACACACACACAGACAGACAGACAGACAGAGTCACACAGAGAGAGAAAGAGAAAGAGAAAGAAAGGATGGAAGAAAGAAAGAAAGAAAGAAAGAAAAAGTGAGAGATGAAAGAAAAAAAGGAAAAAGGGACAGAGAGACAAAAGGAAGGAGAGAGAGAGACACACAGAGAGAGAGAGAGGGAGAGGGAGAACAGATGGCCGGCAAGCCACTCTCACAAAAGAGGCCACACCCACAGAGTAGGTTCGAAATTTCTTTGAAACTCACCACTGATTGAAATGCACCCCTGACTACCCATTGTCACTTTATTCTGGATCAACTGTATCTTCAAGGGCAGCCCATAGGGGTGCGTGGCAATAGTCCAGGTTGCAATAGGTTGAACTCTACCTCCAGCGTTTTGCTTTCCTTTTTGTGCCTAGCAAAATGACCAATGAGATTACAAATTTTAAAAGATAGAAGTGATTTATTTATGTAGATTTAAGTTAAGGAACTTACTAAAGGTTAAAGAAAATGGGAGATATGAAAAGGAAAACTTCATAGGCTCTGCAGGTTTTAACTGACCACTCATCTTCCTGGTAGTAATACCTAATACCACCTTCTTCCAATAAAATTGGACCAATGATATAAAGAAACAGTTCAATTCAATCCATATTGCCAACCCCCCCACCCACCCAATAACTCCAAACTCCTATTTTGCCTCTAGAGCCAAGTTTCCCTGAATGGGTTTTCCATCCATTCTCTGGGTCAGGATACATTTCATAATTGATAGAAGCCAGGCAGAGAAAAAGAGGTCGATCTCACCACTGTGAGTTCTAGTCCCACCTTAGGCAAGAAAAACTAGCTGGGTGACTTTGGACCAGTCATTCTTTCTCAGCTCAGCCCACCTTACAGGGTTGTTGTTATGGGAAAAATATGAAGAAGTAGGTAAGTAGGTAGATAGGTAGGTAGGTACCATGTTTCCCTGAAAATAAGACAGGGTCTTATTTTCTTTGAAACCCCAAAATAAGCACTTGGCCTTATCTTCAGGGAAGTCTTATTATTTTTGAGGTGCAGGAGGCGGCAAGCGTGGTCACATCATGGCTGCTGCTGTGTTCCAATATTTTTGGGGAGATCTTATTTTAGTGCATACCCTCAAAAGCCCAATTGGGCTTATTATCTGGGGAAGTCTTATTTTCAGGGAAACAGGATAGGTAGGTATCAAATAGGTAAATTTGCTGCCTTGAGTTATTTAAAAAAATAATTAAGGCAGGATAAAAAAATATAACAAATAAGAAACAAAAATTCCCTGTGATAAAGGCAGAAAGAAAAGACCTCCCTCTTTTTTATAAACTCACTTAAGAAAGAGGGAAACATTGCTGCTCATGATTAGTTGCTCAAAGATTATGTTTCCTGGGCTTTGCTGGTCTCTGTCTACCTTGGCAGATTTTAGAATTGATCGATGAACTCTTTCATATCTGAATCTCATATAATGTTTTCTCCCTTTCATGGCTCAAAACAAAATTATTTTTTAACTCTTACCAATAATAGGATAGCACAGAATAGAGTTTATGCAATTGAAATAGTTAAGTTCTAAGCCTCTGCAAGGTTCAAGGCACCCATTTTAGCCCAGACATCCATTGCAGTCCCCCAAAATCAAGCTCCAGAATTGAAGGTTGAATACTGAATAGCAGAGTTGGGAGGGACCACGGCAGTGGTGGGATACGACTGGTACACCCCGGTATGGGCATACCGGTGCCTGTTGAGAGCCCCAGGTACCGTTCCAGTACAGTGCTCCGGAGGGCCACCCGGCCGCCCTCCTTACCTTTATTTAAGCCGATCAGGGCTTTCACACACGTGCACGGAGTGTACGGTGCCTGCGCAATGCTCGGCCGAGCAGCTGGAGCGTCACAGAGCATCACGGGCAGTAAGTACGCATGCGCGCATGCACGTGGTGGACACCTGGCCCTGTTGTAGTGTACTGGTTGCAACGGGATCCAGAACCCATCACTGGCTCACGGACTTCTAGTTCAACCCCCTGCTCAAGCAAGAGACTATATTTATTTATTTTTTATTTATTTATTTGTCAGCCATTTTGTGATTCAAGGCAACTCCTTATAAATATTTATTATTTATTTATTTGGGGTGTTGCTTTGGAGCCCACAAAAAGAAGGTGGTTCAACTTTCTGAGCCCGGAAACATTCTGCTTCTAAGATTTTGTAATCTGATCCCTTTTCCCTTGAACTAATCATGCCTATTCAGAATCTGTGCAACCATCTTGCTTTCCAGGTTGTGAGCTATTGTCCTATCTGTGCTTCAGTGAATATGTGGAAAGTGATCTTAAGTTTCAGTTACCTTTTAGTATAGCCTAAAAGATCAGCCTCATGCTGTGAACTAAATATGGGTGCTTTGACCCACAGCTTATCTAAATTAGATGTGAGAAATCTGAGGAAAGATCATTTTTAAGAAGATCAAAATTCTCTAAAAAGTAGTGTCAGGAATGAGAAGGTTGCTTGCAGTCATGAACAGCGATGTGGGGGAGGGGAGCGAGAGAGGAAAAGGCAGCAATTTATGTATTCATGCAGATGCTGTGATGGCATTTGCATGATATGCCATGACACATGTGTTGTCATGTGGGTGTCATCGTAGTTGACTTTGGGCATTGCTGACTGTCATGTTTATCAATTCTCATGTCAGCAGGGAAGGGGGAGATGTTTCATTCTTTTCCTGCAAACATTCCATTAATCCAGGTTGCCTTTTTCAAGTTGCTGTTTTGCAGGATGAACTGTTTCTTTTTTGCAGAGTCAGGAAAACCACCAGCATGGATTCTTTCAAGACTTCAGTGTGATAGCCCAATGCCTTTTGACTTAGAAATAATTTTCATTCCTTAAACTGGGCATTATTCTCAAAGGTGTTTGTGGTTACATATAGCAGACAAGGAGCCCAGGGTATTCTCAAAGCATTCTACAGCTCTACAAAACCACTTTCTTCCAGTAAGAGGCAGGAGAGTGGAATTGGGACTGTTGGAAGACCCCCCCCCCCCACTCTCTACACTTATTGTT